>NC_087517.1:32339230-32683344 GCF_963921805.1 Phalacrocorax carbo | reverse complement strand
CAAGAAAATGATGCTATGATACTATGTGTCAGAGCTCAGGTGCCACCGATACCAGACCGCAGCAACCATCGTTCCCACAGGTCTGAACAAGGGCAGGAATGCTGGTACATCCCATTTTTTCCAATTTTTTTTTCTTTTTAAACGCACAGAGCCACATCTCACAGCATGTATGGCATGCCTAGGAACATCACAGCTCTAGAAAGCCAGTGGCTGCCACTGTGGCATTATTTTGGTCCAACCACAGCTTCATTTCACAAGAAACAAGAGAGAAACACTACTGTGGGTAAATTTCTCCTCCTTCCTTCTCCACAGTTAACTTTGTTTTGTGGCTACCTGAGTATTTTTTACTAAAATGGATTATCTATTCCTTGCTGCAAGGCCCTTTCAAAAACACTTGGCAGCCTACAAATTAATATACACCTTAGTATTATCTAGCAATAATATGAGGACAGGAGGAATCGTGGGACCTCGTGCCATGCACATTTAACCTGTGGGCTGGCTGTGGCCACAGGGTACAGGTTCATTACACCTATTTTGTACAGCGGATTCAGGGGCATCTTCTCAGATGCTTTTACTTGCCAGAGAGAAAGATACACAGAAGGACAGTCTTGTCAATTGAATGATTCTGAAATAAGTTAAAGACACACCACCATTTGGAAATTTAGTTGGCTTTGTTAAGAGATTATTTGTTCCTGTTGCATTCATTTTGGTTTTAAGTGTATTCAGATGCAAGTCCAGCCTTTGCCCAGCCAATTTTTATGATCTTTGACATCTGTTCAAAATTATTTCAACATCTGTTTAATGCTGTCTCTCTGTGACCATAATAAAAAGGATCCTGATGGTCAGCAGAGAACTGTCAAACACAGGAAAACATTTGGGAAAGGGAGAGAGAGAAATGGTCCTTTCAGTTCTAGTCACACCGCATTACTCTCAGCAATCAAGGACAACAGGCAAAATACCAGGAGACAGGATGAGGTTTTGCAGTTAACAGCAGCCTAAAGTGTGCACACTGACCATTTATCTGGGCTTCATTACCCTTATGCATGCATATGCATGCTTGTAAGGGTAGCCAAAAAATAAGCCTGTTGTTTTGTACATACAGGGCCTGAGCTGGTGACACTGAAGTCATGGTAAATTTTGACCCCCCAGATGCACCGGCTCAAGGCTAGACAGAGGCTGTGGATGTCTGTCTCAGATTCACAGCAAGCTTCCCACCGAATTCGGTAGTACAGGCACAAAACCACTAAGCACTACATCTCTTAAAAGTAGCTACGCAGGCTTCGCTTCTAGGTGACTTTCCATTTTATCTTTGATTTATAGAAAATGTTCTCAGTGTCTTTTGATGACAGAATGATACATTTCCAACACAGCACAATGGGCGCATTTGTGCTGAGGCATGCGAAGGCAACCCAGTCTGCACAGGCAGAGAGCTGGCATCCTAAATCAAACACAGCCACACAAAGAGTGACTTCGTTGGCTTTAAAGAGGAAGAAGTGGATGGAGTTACCTACAGAGACAACCTGCAGGACTGCAGGCACTACACAAACAGTTCTCAAGAAACCAAGTTACTCTGTGCAAGTATGAAGAATCAGCTATGCAAAGAACTGCAGGCAGCGGGCAGGGGAGGCACCCTGCATCTGCTGGTTACTCAGAGGATAGAAGAGACGTGGGTCCAGGCAATGACCACTGCTCAAAAAGCAGCCACAATAGTCAAAAACCAATCGATACTTTCACCCTTAGAGAGCTTTGGTGAAGGGGAAAGGAGGCTGATGAGAAGGAGGGAATGGCAACCCAAAATACAGATAGGAATGAAGAGCTACAGCAAGCAGGTTTCCTCAGACCAGCACCCGAGGGGCACAGTGAGGGTTTTCATGCCCCATCACACATGCAAAGCCAGGCTCGAGCTGTGTCAGTGTAACTCACGCCTGAAAGCCTCTGGCCACCCACTTGTTGAAGCACTTGTCTTATGTTCCTCCTGAACTCTAGCTTAAATGCACTGGCTTTTATCACATAATATAAAATACTAACACTTAGCAAAATGGAAAAGGTACAACCAATATGAGGATGAGGTGAGGTGAGGAACAACACAGCAATAACTCTTAGAACTGAAGCTTTTTTTCTTTTCCAGTCCTTAAAGCAATTTGCATTCTTGCAGTAACCAGCATTCACTGCAGAGATGGTAAAAAAAAAAAAAAAAAGAGTGGATAAAAGTTTTAACATTTAGAGTAAGTTTTGCAATATTTGTATATGACAACTGAAATAGAACACGAGAACGTTTACAACTGCACAGACATTCCACTACAGACAGAGATTACAAACCTAGGCATTTAATTTAGATTTTATGAATTGTCTTGGGTTGTTTTCCACTTAACCTTTAGTCACTCAAAAATGGCTAGCGGGGGGTTACTGACAAAAGGAAGACCTGGAAGAAAGTCACACAGAAACGAACGATGGTAGAACACACTTCCTGTGGCTAAATGATTTAAGGGTTTAATTGTGGCCCAACCGATGTGCTAGCAATTACCATCACTGGAAACAAATTCAAGTAACCTACCCTAATGCTAAACTCTTAAACCAAGCTCTCCTACCTAAGGAGTGAATGCAGCCAGAAGTACCAGTAATTTCTTTGAAGCATTAAGCATAGCAATACCTTAGCACCTTTCAGCTGTATCAAAAAAGAAGAAATAATGGAAGTCTATCTGTCTTCAAAGCCTGTATGAGAAACAGCATGATTAATTTCTCATCTGTCTGAGATCTGTCTCATCTCTCTATGTGCTGTTAGATGCAGTTGGTGAGAGAAGCCAAGAATGGAGGGGAGGAGGAAACAGGTTACTTAGAGAAATGCGTGTTTAAACTCTCAGCATGGGGGTTCTTTGGTCTCCTACACGAAGCTCTCCTCACTGGTCAAGATAGTCATGGATCCAGAGGAAAGCACATGCTACAGAAATCACAGTGACAGGCAGAGGAGAGAGCTCTGGGTTCAGAGTCAAACTCCCCTGAGCATTACAGCTGAGACCTGAACCTGAACTTCACACTCAGTGCACAAAAAGCAGCCTACGCTCACAGCAGCCCAGGTGCTGACCGCTGCAGGTACGCGTGGTATGCAGTGTCCTACGTACTGTAATTCTCATTGCAGGAGACTGCAAGCACACAGGCTGCTGTGGCCTCTGGTGTTTAAGCAAAAGGAAACAGTTTCCTGAATCGATGCAAGTTATCACTGCTGCAGTTGCCTCCATCCTCAAAAGCAGGAAGAAAAGCAGAAGGAGCCTGCTCACGCAGCCTCAGCGAGTCTGAGCACAGACAGGAGTTGTTACAGGAATGTAAATCTTCCCAAGCACACCATTCTTGGCCCCAGCTTCACCTCTATTTTCCTGGGTCTGTCTAGAAGCATGTGGGACTGCTGCTGTTGTGCCTCTTTTAGTTAAAGGTGGGCCAGCGTGGGGGCGGCTCTCTTCAAACCTGATGTAGATGAAAAGTACGGCTTGGCCTGATGTGCAGAGAGCTGCTGCTGCAGGCTCCGCAGACCCAGTGCCTTGGTTGCAACTGCTCAGGCTGCATGTGGGAAGGCTCTGCCAGCAATGGCCCCCAATGCACAGAAACAGGCGCATGTAAACTTCTGCGCTTGGTTTAAGAGGAAGCACTGCAGCCAGCTTTGAACGTATCCTCCCCTTCCTCCAGTCTCTCAGAAGTGAAAGAAAAAAGATCTGGTGAAGAAACTGAAGGAAAATCAAAAGAGATCCAGTAGTACAAGTTCAGGTAGACCAACATATCCCTTTGTAAATGACAGGAGACACATACCCACAAAGAAGAACTACCAGCCCATCACATTGTGTTCCAGGCCACAGCCTGACCAGAAACCACCATGAGCATCCACCAATATTTTGAGCATCCCCAAAGCAGGCACACTGTAGGGCCATAATGGCAGCTCTAAGGAGCCTTATCCCTCAGCTTTGAAGGTTCTCAGAAGAGAAGAGAGAACGCTAAGACAACAGCCTGTCATTGATTTTTATAGCAATACAGACTTCTTCAAGGTGTGATCCACTTGACTAAAATCTGTTGTAAGTTCTGCTCCCTGCTGAAGCAAAATCCTTGCTGCAAGATTTCAAAACTCTAAAGGCTTCATTCAACATGTGAAAAGCACTGAAATGGTACAATTTCAGTCCCCTGTAACATATGCATTTTCAATATTAATGTTTGCTGTTTGGATTTTTAATATCCAGATCCTACCTGAATCTCCTTATTTATGAGACCCAGTCTGTGCACCATGGGGTAGCAAAGCCTCAAGGTGTGAAACATTTTCTTTGCCAGTCACAAGCACCATATCTAAAGATGAGGATGTTCAGGGGACATGTCAAGAGACAACCCATAAATACTGCCTTCTGTTACACACAAAAACACGTTATAGTCTGCACTTGGTCACACAGTGCCGCTTTCGCTTTAGAAGCGGCTTTATCCTTTTTTCTTTTCAAAACTCTTTCAACATGCTATGTAGCAGCTTTGTGCATGTGAAAATTTTCTTAGAGAAGCATAAATAGGCAGCGAGCGAGACTTGTGATCTGTAAGTACAGGTTACTTGGAGCGGGGCTGGCTTCAGACAGTCCTTCTGAACCCAACAGGAAGGTCTGAGGCTTGCAGGACACCCACGCTGCAGATCACAGGCAGACCACGTTGAATTAAAAATAGCAGATTAAAGCACACAAAGTGTGTAACAGTTGGTAGAGTATGTGTGGGAACCATAATATCAATTTACTAAATATTTTTAAATGCTTTTAAATACCAGCGATAAGAAATACATTAATACTGATTACAGCTGTCTGCCTGCCCGTTGCTAAATTTAAGGCTATTTGAGCGTTTAATGCTATGGTTTTTCCACTAGCCTGCGAACAGCGGCAACAGCTAAACCGAACAGGCGCTTCCTAAGTGAAAAGGCGACAGGAAAAATAATTCACACGTACACCACGGCAACGAAACGAGGGAAAAATCCCAAGGAAGGACAAGCAGAGCCGAGAGGCCTTTCGAAATGAGCCAACATCCACTTCCATCCCACCCCGCCGGCCGGAGGCGTCAGGGCTTCACCGAAGACCGGCGGGGGACGGCGGGACGCCCGGCTGGGCTGCGTGGGACGGGCGGGTGCCGCCGGCGGGCACCGGGCTGCTGCCGCCGCCCCTCCGAGCTGCGCCCTGCCGGCCCCGGCCCCGGGCCGCCCGCACACGCCGCCTGCGCGGGCAGAGACAATGTCCGCCGGGAAGCGGAGAGAAACGCATCGGCGGCGGCTCGGCGGGCTGCCGGCACCTCACGGCGAGCGGCCGGGGGACGGCGGGGAACCGGCACCTCACGGCAACGGCGCTGCCCCCGCGGCCGCCTCCGCTCCGGGCCCCGCTGAGCCCCCGGCCGAGCAGAAGGGCCTCCCCCCGTCGGCTCGGCCGCCTCACACGACGCGGAGCCGGGCCGGGGCGGGCTGAGGGAGACCCCGCCGCCCCGCGGCACGGCACCCACCTGGTCGGCGAGCTTGAGCACTGCCATCCTCCGCCGCTCCTCCCGCGCACATGCAGCTCCTGCGACGGGCGGCGAGCGCGCCCCGCGACCGGCGCTGCTGCGACTGCGGCGGCGGCTCGGCTCGGCTCCGCGCCGGCGGGGCGGGGCGGGGGCGCGGAGGCCGCCTCGCCTAGCCCAGCCCAGCCCGGCCCAGGAAGCAGGGGCAGGCGGGCTGCCTCACACGGGCCGGACCGTGCCGCCGCCTGCCGCCGCCTTTGTTCCCGCCGGCGGCCGGTGCCTGCGGAGCGGAGCGCAGGGCCGCCCCGGAGGCTGTCGGCGCCGCTGGAGAGGGCCTGCCCTGCCGCCCGGACCCACCCCGCGCCCTGGGGGGGGGCCGGCCCGGCTCGGGTGGCAGCCGGGGGCACCTGCCGCACGTCCCGGGCGGGACCGGGCTGGAGCCGAAGCCCGAGCGCCCCAGGCCCCCGCGGGAGGGGGCGGCGGCACCCCGTCAGCGCGGCTCCTGCGGGGCAGGCCGCGGTGCCCCCGCCTCGCTTCGGGGGCGGCCCGGCAGGGGACGATTCGCCCCCGAGTCAGCTCCAGGCTTGGGGAATCGGCTCGGCTTCACGCTCGGGAGCCCCGGGGTCCTGGGGCCCGCTGAGGGGGCTCCGCTCTTCCACACCCCTGTGAGAGGGGAAGCCCAGGCCTTTACCTTAACCTTTTTTCCACACGTGTGTTTGAAGGGATGTGACAAACAGGCACAACTGTCAGAGGGAAAGTCAGACCTAACACCAAGTCTTTTTGGGTTGTTTTTTACTTTTTTAGATAACACAGTTTTAACAGCTGCCTTGCAAGAATTTGGTAATGCATGACAGTCCACATCTTTTCATACTCTACCCTATTTCCCTTTTCAAGGACTAGCACACGAGATAAGCTGTACTTCTTTTCAAACAAGCAAGCAAACAAGCCACGCAGTCCCTGCCCCGTGCTGCAGAGGGAAATGAGCATCATCCTCAATGTTCCTGTTGAGCTGACCTGGGAAAAACTTCAGTTCCACGTTCAGCTGACTCGAGCACCAGAGCAAGACCGCACAGCCCAGCACATAAGGGGAAGGGGAGAAAGAAGGAAAAGCATGAAGGGGTGAAGTCTTTTTTGACCCTCAGAGTTGACAAGCTGAAGCCCTGAAACATGTCATTTGATCAAAATCATTGGCACAATGCACAGCAACAGGAGTTACAGACATGCTGAAGGTAATGAGGGTAATTACATTTTTCCAAGGACATGTAACTGAAAGGGAAAGATTTAAGATTCCCTCTTCCCCTCCTCTGTGGTGCACAAAGAGGTCCGGTATTTCCCCGCAAGTTAGATTCTGCAGTTATGAGCTCCTGTACCCCGTGACACATTTGATAGGACTGTGATTTATGACTTTTCAACCCTTGATTATAGAACAGGGTGACTTTAAGCAGTTAAAAATTAAAAAAGGGGGGGAAAGTGTCTTCTATGGAAGAAAACCAATCCAAGACGGAAACAGATGTTGGTATCAGGCTTCTGAGGCATCCTTATAATGGGAATTAAAAATAACACACAAGTTTACAACACATTTTCACTCCATCTATTTTAAATGGGTCTTAATGGAAGAAGTGTAATATAAATCAGTCTTTTAAAGAAAAAAAAAAAGCAGCAAGGGAGAATCCAGTACCTGTTTAGAACATATGAACTCAGGCAGTTTTTCTTTTTAATATCTTCACCCCTTATGGTCTTTGTCACGCCAGAACACCTAGAAGCATTATGCTTGCATCAGCAGATTTGCTCTGTGTCCAACCACGCGCTAAGAAGGGCAGTTGGCAGCACTGCGCTGCCATGCACTGTGGACCAGAGCCCTTTCTCTGTTCCACTGATTCAATCCAGAAATTCTGCTTCGAGAGTCCGCTCCCAGGCTCTGTTGAAACACATGCTCACCACAGAGAGGTCAGAAGTAAGCAGAAGTTAGCTTCCAGCTGAGAGCAAGCAAAAAAAGGAAGAGGAAAAATGGAGGGAACTTTCAGCATTACAAGGAAAAGTCTAGTTTGTTATTTTCCATTGCAAAGGCCTAGTTCCAAGGACTTTGCATTCACCATAGCATTTTCCCTGCAGTTAAACTTGGTGGATACATAAGGAAAATGATTTTTCAGATTTGCTCTGTGCTCCCCTCACTTTCCAATCTAAGAATCTAGTACAAACCCTTGTACCTTCTTTGGGACCCCCAGCAATCTCCTGTTGGGGAACTAAGCTGATGATGGTACACCATCTGAATGGAAATCTGCTCATGCATTAGGAGCCCAGTTCCTTGGGATTAAATAATTGGGCTAGATGCAAGCTAGTGTTAAAATATTTTTCTGCAGTTTTTTGTTCCCAACAAGCAGAGTGTCATGCCAGCTCCAATTTCTCAGGCCCTACCAGATGGTGTCTTGGAGGACCAACCACCTGTGATGCCACTCCTTGGAAAGGTCCCCCTGGGGCACACAGGACAACAGAAAGTGTTCGCATCCCCTGTTAACAGGGCAGCATTCAGTTTAGAGAGATCCTTACAATTATGTTTACACTATCTATTTAAAGCATCATTTGCATGAACTGCCAAGATTAGTCACAGTACTACAGTCATTACCATCGCAGTAAAGGAGTCCAAGATTTCTCTGAAAGTACAACGTCCTCCTCTCCTGTTCACAAAACATCACAAACAACTATGTTAAAGGATTCTAACTTACCAAGCAGAATCAACTCTCTTTTCTGAGCTATTTTACTCAACTTCTTAGTCCTGGCTGGTACATCACAGAAATTTCATACCATATTTTCATGTGAAATGATTTGGTATGCTCAGCTGTCTTTGTTGGGAAGAGGAAGCACAAAGACAGTATCCAGAGCTAATTTTGCAAGTAATGGCCATACCTGCAACTCTGAAACCTATAGCATTATGTTGATTTTCCCTACCAAGACATTAACAAGTATCATCAAAACAGGTGTGCAACACCCTTGATGAGAATATGCTTGAGCTTGCCAGGTATTGTCATCTTGGATTAAAGCTGTATTTGGAAAGGAAAAAGCCCTTGGGCTACACTGGGCCTCTTACAGGGAAGTGGAAAGTAACCCTCTAAGGATGGCTGGTGTGTTTGTTCCTTACTGACCTGTGCCTGGTCTTGAGAGGATTCTGTGCATCCAGTTGAACTCTTCTATGAAACACAAATATTCCCCCACTACATATTTTAAAAAGCAAAATAGGAATATGAAGCCTTAAATTTTGGCACTTAAGTAATTTCTAGCCAACAGCAAGGAAGAACAGAACCACCCCAAATATTTTGCAGTTGCCCACTGGAATTTTTGAATTTTCTGGCCACGACACAGTAGGGCTCTGTAAGACACTGACCCACTATAACAGGCCTCTGCCCTTTTTTTTTTTTTGTTACCTCCTGGTTTTTTTTTTTAGCCCCAGCAAAACTAAAGTTCCTCCAGTTCCATCTGGAACTGGATGAACACCTTTTGCTAGTAGCAGTTGTATGTGCATGAGCCACTTCCTCTTTCAGATTTTGTGTCAGGAAAGCACTTAGCATTCTTATACCCACTTGGGCTCAGCAGAACTCCCAGACACGCTGGGATTTAAGCATGTGACTTCAACAGAGGCCTCATCACAAATGATCTGCCCTTTGTTAAGGTCTCACACGCCACTTTCATGTGGTGTAATACTGCAAGTCTTGGTTTGGGCACTGACTTAGGACTTGAGAGACTCACTGTCAATTCTCTCTTGTGCCATAGTGTTCCTGTGTGGTCCCAGGTGAGCAACCCAGTCTCATCGTGCCTGGCATGCTCAAGGAAATTCTCCCACCTTACAAGGTGCAGCACTCTGACACACCTGGGGAAGTATCTCAAGTAAAGACCACTGGCTGCTGCTCTGAGCTTTACACTGCCATCAGAGACTCAGGGTTAGTCTTCCCATGCAGCATCAGGAAAACAATATCTGAGGGCTGCACCAGAGGAAAAGAAAGCAACCTCGTTGAAATAAATGCTACAGAGAACCAGGATATGGGTGTAAAGTGGGTGAACGGACCAAGCGCAGGAGCAAGGTCAGGAGTTCTCCCTGCACCACTGTTCCTCCCACAGCAATACAAACGTGTCTGCAAATTATCTGCTGGATCCCCACAAGAGCTCCTACATCTCAGACAGAGATCTCTGCATTAGTCTGATGTTTCCGCAGCCTAACAGGATGTGGTCACTTTAAGGCAGCCAAAAGTCTGCACCACCACCCTCCTCCCTGCTCCTGCTCTGCCTGCACAGCTGAGCAGCAGAGGCAGGGAGAGGGCTCTGCTCTGTTTTGCTCTCCAAAGTCAGGTCTGCTGCTGTATTTAAGCAGGATGATCACTCACAGATGGAGGGTGCAGTTGCTCCGGGACGTGTGTTTGGCTCCTGCTTCATGAAAAAAGCTAAAGTAAATACAGTCAGCATATTCCTTAGCAGTGTTCATCTGCCACTGTTGTGCATGGACGAAAGACAGGACCAATGGCAGGAGATATATTTATCTCTAACCGTTCCTGATGACTTCAGGTATCTAGCATGCCTCTGGTCTCTACCTGTTGCCTATCGTCTAACAGCAGCACATAAACATCCTACTATGCTTTCTTCTCCCTTACAGGCTTGGTGGGAGTCAGATTAGAATGATGTATAAGCATTATTATGAGACTGGAGTGGTGGAAACAAGCAAAAGCACACAGAGCTGTGTGAATTTGAAATAGAAGGGCAAATTGGCCACAGCAGGAGACTGGGCAAGCAAAAACACCAGAGACTAATTACTGCTGTCACCATCTCCCCTTCCTGCACTGCTACAGCACACAGGGTGACTGGGTGGTGGGAGGGGGCCGGTCACCTCAGCAGATGCTCCTGGCTGCCTGTCATTGCCCTCTCAAAGTCTTCTCCGTTCTGTTCTAGTATGATTTGTTTTCACAGGGTGGATTTTATTATTTTTTTCCCCAAGGGAGATTCTTTCTATCTCATTATTTTTCCTCCTAGATCTACTTAATATTTACACAGGAGGGGGAGGGAAATCAAACAAAATTAATCAATCCACTGATAAGGACACAGGGGGAAAAGAGGAAACCTTAGCAGCACCTCCTCTTATCCAGATACAGGCCTCCCTCTCATTTCAAATACTTTCTGATTATACTTCTGCAGCAGTGTACTTAATGCACAGAGAGGCTTAGGTGTATGATACAAACGGAAACTGTGAATTTAAAGCCTTCTGCTCTGTTAACCAAAAAGGAATATACACCCCTCCAAATGTTAAGGTGTTCTTACAGTTTGTCTTAGCCAGCACCTCTCTGGCAGATGTCCATGTAACTAGTACTAAGTATTGAAAACAGGGGAGGAATTAGGGCAGATGACAGCTAGACAGGCTAAGCTGGGGCAACTCCTTTCTGGTCACATCAGTGTAGAAATGCATCTCTGCAAAAGAGGATTTCACTGACAGTGGTAGCGTTAGGCTCACCCCAGTTCTTAAAGAGATGTGTTAGTGGCCTGTGCAAATGCATATCTATCTTTACCATCCCTGACAAGAAACCGCAGCAAAATTCTCAGCAATTTGTCACATGGCACAGAGTTTGATCTAGAAGCCACATAAGTCAGCAGAAAGACATGTTGATTTCCATGAGCTTTGGACAATATTTCACATGATGCGGTGAGGACAGGACAACGGGGAAGAAAAAGCCTATGCTTTTTGCTGCTTTGTATCACATTAAAGAGGACTAAGAGAGATCTGGGTTATTTTCCTGTTTGTTTGGGGTTTTTAATCTTAACTCCTGTCCTTCTTTTCTGAAAAATACCAAGTTACCTAATTCTGCCTCAAGTTTTCCAACAGACAAAAACAGAAACCCAAAACCCAGAAAGAACCCCAACACACAACCAAAAAAAACCAAACCAAACCAAACAAACAAAAAACCAAACCACCAAACAAAAAAACCCACACAGGACACTTAACAGCAACCTGGAACTGCTGGCCTGGCTGTAGAGTTTGGACTTTTCACCAAAACAGACACTCTAAACCAACTGGTGCTAAGGTACTGCAGTTAAAAAAAGAAGAAAACAAAATTGGGGGGGAAAGGATGAACAAAACAAGTCAGCGAGAAGAAAGTTGAGTATTTAATTTTTCTGTTCTCAGCCCTATTCCATTAATGGGTATATGCAATATCGCAATATCTTAAATCTCCTGTGTCATTTCTTAAATCTCCATCTTCTACAGGAACTATAGAGACAAAGGCATACAAAAAGTACTTTTAGGGCTTCCTTGTGCATAGTGTAGGTATGCATGAGTTTAAAGTATTCACATCTTATCCCCTGCTTCCTGCCCTAACTCAAGACAATAGTCTTTGGACTTTAAAAGCAGAATCTTCAGTACTCATGGTCTGAAGTGATTCACCAGCTTTGAAGTATTATTTTTAATCTAAATCCTCATTTTCCACTGACTTAAATTTTGAAGTATGCCTGACCTTCAAGGAGCTCAGCAAATGGTCTCCCAGGGGTAAGATTCCTGTTACACTGAAACATCTTATGTACCCCTGAGTGCAACATCAGGTAATTTTACAAGTTTTATTTATCTAGTGAGTCACACTTACTAGAAAGATATGGATAGTTCAGAGACTATACCAACCTCTCTTGATACACTCGCTTCACCTAAATAACCTACAGCAATTAGTTATTTGTAACCTCTAGATTTGAAGTCTCTTTTTTACTTTCATCCTCGAGATCAAATTCATTGAACGATTGCACTAACATAAAACACCAAACTTTAATCTCAGTAGCATCAGGACATCATTATTATTTTAATAGAAGATTTCATCTCCTTGGTCTTTTTGCTTCTCAGTACTTGCGTAATCTTCGCTTCTGCCTGGTACAGTGGACAGGACCCCGATGGGTGCACACCAGCAATGTTGAAATCTATCAGCCAACACAGAATAATTTTGGAAAGAAACAACCAGGTCAGTTGTCCAAGGTTGCAGTCTTGAAAGCGAGGAGCATTTCACGAGCTAAATTAGATAGGAATCTGCATCAATCCATTCTCAGTGCAGAGAGTTAGAAAGGGCATATGCTTGAGCCTCTGCCAGGACCTAACAAGTCCAACACCAGCTCTAAGACCTAGGTAAGATTTGGGACTGTTCTGTTAGCAAATCCCTTCTCCAGACTCAACTATATTTTTCAGAGTGCCCAAAAGCCAGCAAGAGATTTCATTTTTCAAGTCAAAGAAAGAAATCCCATCCCTGAAGTTGCATTTAATGAGAAGGGCTGTGGAAGCACACAACAACTAACATGAAGTTGCCACCAAGGAGGGAGCAGCACTGTTGTAGCTTTCTCTCTGATGTTAGGGTTTAGCTCACAACCCAAAGGGAGATTTTTCTCCCTTCCATTAGAGAAGTTATGTGGCTAAGAGCTCTGTGGGGAGAATGATGTGACAGAGGGTGTTGGTAACATTATTTTTGGAGGAATGTTGGAAGTCTGGATTAAGTTCAGATCTGCTGGATGAAAGCTAAGAGAAACAAATTAGCCTAACAGACTGTAGTCTATGTTGCTTTATGGTTAAATGTAAAACACGCTATGCAGGACTATAGTCCCTTGCAAAAAGGGAACACTAGACTAGAACTTTGCAGAACGAAGGTCTGTGATGTAAACCAATTAAAATATCTGAATACACTAAAATATAAGACAAGACTTCATGATTTGTTTTCAGAAGAACGAAGCTGGGGGAACAAAGGGTACATATATTATGGTACTGACTTACCTCAAGATAGTTGGATCATCACAAGCCATGTTAAAACTGACAGACGTCCAAATTCTTCCTAGACAATAAATCAGAAACAGCCACTATATACCTGCTTGCTGTAGTGATACTTGGATACAGCAGAGAGCCCATATTCACAGTCACAAGTCACAGCCTAGAACTTTGTCTGCAAACTGAAGGGTGTGATTAGACTCAGCTCGATGTATCCACAAAAGGCAGAAAGACAGAGGAATAACCAGCAAAGCTCTGACAATAAGCAGAAACACCAACCTCTTCGGGGCACAGAATCAATGGGAGGGGCAGACTTGGAAAGAGTTTGTTCTGTATTAAGAAACAAAACTTATGTACACCCTCCTGTAAATTTAAAACATCATGTGTCATAGTTGATTCACAGGATTTTCTTGTTCTTCTATCAGAAGATAATTCCACCAACCCCAAATTTTATCTTACCAATCACGCAATAAAGGAAAAGTGTTTTGCTTGTAACATTTCTAGAGCCTGGTCCAACTGCAGTTTGTATCTGGGTACTTGGCCAGCTGTACTAGCTGCTACACAGACTGAAGAGGACAGAGTTCTTCCCCTGAAGAGCACAAACCTTTGGAACATGAGGCACAAAGGCAATCCAGCAGCACAGTTAGTTTAGTTTTACTAAATTTTACCTTACATGTTTCATAACTTCCATAGAGACTTGCATTTAATGACAGCATTCATCCTGAAGTGGGTGGCGGTGGTTCTTCAGACTATACTTTTCAAGATGTTTTATTCCTCATTCTCTCTTGTTCCTTGCTAAAAACTGGGATTTGACTTTTTACAACAGTTTATACTGTAAGCCTGAGGGAGGAAAAATCAGTTTTTCTTTCTGTGCTTCAGTTAAAGAAGGAAATAAGTAACATGAGCCATGAAAGGACTTTGATCCAGAACTAGGGAATGTAAATGCTTTACAGATGCCAAATAAGGATGTTTCCAAAGAAAAGAAAACAAAGCATTCTCTACCCCAACCCTTTTTCATTTCCAAACAAGGTAATGGAAGGAGAATTTTGTAAGATTTTGATAGAAGTTCCATTTCTCCAAGAGGTTGTTCTGTTTTTAATAATTGCATACATTCATCAGAATAAACTACTGATTGTTTTGACAGGGGCTTATTGTGTTCCTGGGAGGCAAAAAAATTTCTTTAGATCCAGAGTGTCTCTTAAAGCCCTATAGTGACTAGAGAGAAACAGGGTAGAGACGAAAGAATCCATCCTTAACTGCAATGAATTAAGTGAAATTATAATGACTTGCCTGACGGCCTGCACAACGTATCCTAGGAAGGTCCACAGGACGTACTGGCACTGGTGAATCCCAAGCAGAAAGTGCCATGAATAGAAAGATCCTGTGGTTGATGGGGTTTATTTGTACTGTATTTTTGGTTAGCATGTGACCTTGCTCTGACTTACAAACACAGCATCAACATCAGTTCATCTTGCACTTTTACCATAACCCAGCCTCCGTGGGTACGAACTGCTGAGAGCCTTCAACAAACAAACAAGATGTAACAGACTAAAATATAAAGTGTTTCCAACTAAACCTTACTTTCCCTTTACGAAATTAGGAGCCTACCTTCTATTTATGTGAGTTGGAACAAGGTATCTGAGAGGAAAGTCATGACTCCAAGATTGAGTAACTCTGTTGCAGTCTACTCAAATCCCTTTTAACTGTCTTTCACTGTAGAAGCCTTTTAGAAACTCATACTATTTGAATATCTACTATATGTTTTTTAAAAATAATGTGAAGTACCCTTTATGTATACAGAACACAACAGGTAAACTTATTTTGGCATTGTATGTTCTTAAACATGTGTTTTACACAATATTTTGACTCAGCAAAGGATGGAATAAATAACGCTTAGCATATGTGCCTGGTCCCAAGATAAAAATCTATGGATTCAGCCCATACAGATGGGCCCTACACTTGCATGATAACTCAAGGACATTTGTAAGACTCTGCATGAGTGCAGGTGTCTTCCCTGATCCTCTTGCAAGATCAGAAGATTGGGTCAATAGCTGTCCTTCAGATAATGTCACTATTAACATCTCCAGACATAACCACAGATAAAGCAACAAGAATAAAGCAGGTCAGAAATGAGCTTCTAAGCTTATGGTACAGCTGCCTTACTTCCCCTCTAATTCCCTAAATCCCAGAGCACAGTGAGAATAAAAAAACCCCACCTTGCCAGTAGAAAAACAGTGCCACGAAGTAGCCAGTGTCCAGGTATGGGAGACAAACATTGGAGTTCAGAAACATCAGACATGCATACATCATTGGGGAATGTCAAGATGAGAGCTCATTCCTTTATCTCTCACGACAAAAGTGTATGAACGTATGAGGATATGACTTGTTTTGATTGTTTACTTCACACTAAAAATAAATTGGTGCTTGTATACTAGTACTAATGATTTAATAATGTATTAACATCTTAAGTCTGCTGTCCAGCCACAGCAGAAGTAACTAGTACTTACGATAAATAACACGTTACAAATCACCCCGCTATCATGCAGCACTTCCTGGCAGGTTTTGCAGTTCCTTTAGCACAGGAAACAACATGTTTCAGTACAGTATTTCAGCAATTCCATGACTTTCTGTGTTGACTATGCAGGAAACTGTGATTTTCCAAACAGTATTTTATGGATTTGAACCCACTTACATGTAAGTGGGGAGGACACAGTCAGAGAGGCAGGAAAAGCTACACTTCTATTACTATAACACTTCCCATTAAACAGCAACATCTTGAACCAGTATGTCAAGTAGGGCAGACTAGTTTTAATCACAATGGTCTGCATTCAGCATGAGACTCCTTATTAAGTCCTCCATGTCACACTGCTGATTTGCTAGCGGCTTAAGATAGCTGACAGCAGGCTGTGCTCTTCCCTTCCAGCATCAGGACAGATGGCCCGAGTTCACTTCAGCAACTCACTTCAGCTGATATGAAAAAAGAAACACTAAGAAGCATTCTTATCACAGCAATAAGACACAGCCAAGTCCTGGAAAGGGAAGGGAGCCTGCCTCCTGAAGGGTGGAAAACATTGTTCTGCCACAGTAAATAGCACCAGCTGGGCTCTCGGATGTCTTCCTGTGGGCAGACTGCTGGAGAGAATCCACACTCTAAACATGCCTTGCAATAATTTACCCCATATGCAAGTAAACGTTTAAATGTTCAACAGCAACTAACATGCAGTATTTCTTAGACTGTTTGAATATGAGGGAGAATAAAATGGATCAATCCACTTCAATATCATTTAAGAATAAAGAGGAGGAGATCGCAAGCATCGCTGGCACAGCACTCCCTTGCTGCACGCAGCCCAGGTAGCTAGGTGGCCTCAAGCAACTCTCACAGGATTCAGAGTGGATTTACCAGCTCAATCATGGCTTGCAGACCTACATCTCCTGGTCTCCTCAGGTCAGACCCTCGCACTCATTCCTGCAGGCCCTAAAACTAGCACTAAGCTCACTGTTTCCCCAGTATAAATGCATTCTTCCCACAGATACATCCTTGTAGAAACTGGTGTTAGAAGTGTCAACTTTCACGGATATACAGTAGTTAAAATGAAACAGAGAACCTCACAGAGTAGCTCAATACAATGTACACACAGATAAAGTGCAAGAGAACAGCAGATAAAATTAATAATTTGCCTGTCAAATACATTGTCCTCCTCTTCTCTTTCTGGGACCAATGCTTTAGCCAGTGCCTCTTCTATTTTGACAACACCTCTCAGAAGAAGGTTAACAACTGTCCTCTAAGTTATTGTAAGATCCCTTTGACTCCCCTCAGACTGGTTTCCATGAACTGACATTAGGTGTCACAATTTCTATTTTCCAGAGAAGTTTAGCAATGGAGTCCCTGAGCAAATCCTTGGCAGAGCAGGAAGTCCCAGGATCCACTACTATGCTTTGATCACTAGGCACTGCTCCTTTACACCCACGCTTGCCTGATTTCAAGCACGTAAATCAAACTTTTGACAAGACAACACACAAGGTGTACCAGGCAGTTCCATATTTTAACCCTAAATTAAAACAGCAAAGCAAAGCTGTTTGCTTGTTAAGACCCTTATTCTACATAACACAGGACCAAGGACCCAGACCTTAACTCTCCATCCTCAAGAAATATATTCTGGGGTAAAGAAGAAAGCACTTGAGCCAAGCATAGTGGTAGTGGGTACTTTAAGCAAAGTCCAGGGCTACCAGCTTGATAAGGGTACCTGGAGTTTTGTTTTGGCTTTAAGCCGTATAACATGGATGTGATATAACAAGAAAATGAACCAGTTAAAGAGGAAAACAATATGAATAAAACAATATAAAATTTGAACCGATTAAACATATTTGAAATAAAAGGTTAAAAATAAGTGCTCATCAATTGGGGTGTTAAAAGAGGAATCAAGTGGGGTCAAGGGTTACAACTTTTGTTTATCAATGGAAAGAGCACACGTTCCCAGAATGGGAGAGAAAAAATAAAAGGACCATGTGTGTTTACAGAGAGTATTTGCAAGCAATGGTAACAGAAGTATTACAATCAGATGTGTATTAATTCCTTTGAGGGGGAGAGATTACAATCCACAGCAGCAAAACTCCAGAGGTAAGTAACAAGGAGGCCCCAAGAAATCCAAAGGAAGCAAGAACAGAGGTAAAACCTTTAACAGATGTGTCAGGAAGTTCTTTGATAGCTGAACTGCACAGGAAGTCTCAAAACATCTCCCAAATGGCAGTATCTGTATCACATAGGCATCCCTCACAGCAGTGCCGGGAAAGACCCTTACTGGAGGCCTCTTGTCTGACATTGGAGAAAGCTCTGTAAGCCTTACTTGGAAAGTGATTAAAAATAACCCAATTAAAATGGATGTAACTTAAGCAACTAGTGATACCAGGTAAAATATTTGTATGTCTTGGTGGTTTGATTTTGTTTGTGGTGGGTTTTTGTTTGTTTTGGTGGGTTTTTTCCCTTTTTTTTTCTTTAATCACTGCATTTTCTATACTTCATGAAAAATAAGATTTTTGAAGGGTGGACGACTGTGGTCCATGGGATTACATCAGCATGAAGGATGTAAAGCTGGCAGCTGACAAGCTCTCACGAACAGCAGACTTGCATTTCTAACACCAAGAGAGTAACCAATGTATGAAAATGTAGTAACTCCAGAAAGTTGGTAGTGCAGGCCTGTCTCCAATGACTGAAATGCCTAAGAGCTACCTCACCACAAAGCAGTGTATAAAGAAACTGTAACTGCCCAGAAGAGAAAAAGCAAGCTGCACCCATGAGTATATATCAATTTTTTACTTGCGCATGGGTAAATAAATGTATATTGATACTGCAAAGTATGTGTATTAATACTGGAGAGTTATTCTCCCATCTTCAGACTGCGATACAGAGAAAGATCTTAATATATAAGCCATGCAAAGTCTAATGCAATTAGTAATTGTAACTTCCTACAAATAATGAGCAAATGATATGCATATGACAGCATTGGGTAATTAAACGTCTCTGCTCCTGTCAACTCTGCAGGACTGTCCCACCAAAATCTTACACACAAAACAACAAAATCAAAAACCTGTAGGGTGGTGATGACTAGCAGGGAAGTATTTTGGACAAAGACGGACTTGTTCATTAAGCTTTGCAAATCAAGAAGCCCCTTTCCACCTTCAGTAGAATATCAGTTTAGAATCAGCAAAAAGCTTAGGAAAAGTAAGGTTGAGTTTCTTACATAAATCTTGGTCAGCTGCTGTACTAGGTCTATCATACTCTGTGTGCAGGTGGCAGAAAATTTCAAATAACATTGTGAAGCTTAGTATAAGCACAGACAAGAAAAACTGTTCTTGGAAATATGTACCTAATTAAGATAAACCAGGCTTTGAACCAACTACTTGAAAAAAAGTACACTTTGCCTTAACACCAACACGTAGAACATGTTTAACAATGTGTTTGTTCACTTAGGCAAAACCACCCACATCAACAAGCACCTCTAGCCTTAATTTAGATACTAAGCAGGAAGCTCAGTTTCCAGGAGGAGAATGCTGCAAGAGAAGCTTCTCAGCGACCACCCAAGAGTGCTTCAAGTCACAACGTGTGAATGAATCACAGAATCATAGAAAGGTAGGGGTCAGAAGGGACCTCTGGGATCACCTGGTCCAACCCCCCTGCTTGAGCAGGCACACCCAGAGCAGGGGGCACAGGAACGCGTCCAGGCAGGTTTTGACCATCTCCAGGGAAGGAGGCTCCCCAGCTTCCCTGGGCAGCCTGTGCCACTGCTCTGGCACCCTCACAGAATCTCTTGCCACAGAAAAGCATATGGCGTGGGCCCTGTGCTGTAGACCCTAGTCAGCTTGACAAGTAGCTTTACACCTGCAGTCCAATACACTTCTCTAGCATCATCCGGGCAAACAGCAAAGCCTGTGATGTAGCCTGCCACTGCGGGAGGCAACAGCTGCATACCGAGTTTTGTGGAGCTCCAATGGCAATTATAGTTGTACTGCTGTGAGGGGAGCAAAATGACCCCACAGCTTGTCACTATGAAGTCGTGTTCACCATTCTCAAGAGAATAAGAACAAGCTGATTTGTGAAGTGCGTTGTCTCTAGTTTTCTAAGCGTTAAATGAAAGCTGTACCTGAAAAAATGGTAACTGTGTTAAATGATAACTTGTCACTTTCTTTTACAGATGCCTTACGCTAAGTTTAAGTTACCATGGTTACACCTTTTACGATAAATATTCTAATAAACAGGAGGGAATAAGAAATAGTTGGGCCCTTGATTATGCTTTTTTTTTTTTAAAATGTCGTGGGGGTGGTTTTTTTTGTTGGTTGGGATTTTTTAAGTTACTAAGACTGGTAGTATCATGTAACTGGCAGAATTACTACTGCAATATTATCAGTAATATTTGTAAGCAGCTGAACATCTAATACATATTGCAGTGAGACAAAAATTTCTGCCTGCTCTCACTGAATATTATGTACCTTCCAATTTTGTTAAAATTAACTTAGAACCTAGTGCTACCGAAATCTCTAGCTATATCTCAGCAGAGTTTTTAAGACAAATCTATTTGTCATCATGTTTGTTCTGTGGAAATACAAGATACATGTACAGAAACATCTGCAAACTAATGTTGAGAATAATTAAATTATTTTGCATGTATTTAACTTATTTTTACTAAATGAGGAAATAGCCTTTTTTGAAGGTCATTTCTTTGGTCTTAAAAATTCAAACCCAAGCCACCTGGTTTTCATTTCCTGGCCTATTCCTTGTCTCAGCTGCATACTGTGCTAAAAACAAAGGCTCCATTCTTTAATTGTGAGTATCAGGCGCCTTTAACCTTCATTCTGTTGCTAGTGCCTTGGAATGTGAAAAAGCTAATATACAATATCCTCTTTTATTAGCTGAAATAATAAATGGCCAGTTCCACTCCTTTTATCAGCTGGGCTCAAGACCCGCGGATCCTTGGAGACTTAGACTTCAACAAAGACAGAAATGTATAGCTTTCAAAGCAAAGGCACTGTATTTGAACACAATTCTGCTCTACTTTTTTTGGATGACAGGCAGGGATTGAAGGTCACTATTTCTAAAGTTACCTAAGAAAAGGCTGGAAATAAGTCACCTTGGACCCTTGTGTTAACCCTACAGCGGTTAACAACCATCACATCTGGTCTCAATCAAAAGCCGGTAATGAACGACAGCTAGCCTTCTCAAAGGCTTGTATCATGTGCGGTTTTAACACAAAAAACTGGTACAGAGCATTAGGATCAGTGAAAGATGGCATTCTTCAGTGAGAAATGCAAGCCATCAGAGGAAGTGGGGGGGGGGGGGGATTATTTGTACAGTTCACTGAACCAGTTTATTAGCCAGCTCAGTGCAGAAGGGGATCACTAATAAGGCAAAGAAATATTTAGCTGTCAATGGAAAGGAACACTTAGACGTTAAGGCGACCAAACTGTCTCCCACTTCTGAAAGGAACAGGAGATCCAAAGCGAATAAACAAATGGGTGTAGACCCCAGGGAAGATCCTAAAAACAAGCAAGAAAGCAAGCAAACAAAAATCCCTTTTAATCAAGAAAGCAAGCTTTCAGAAAACCTGAAGCTATGATCACTATCAAGAGGTGACATGGTTATTGACTTGACACCCATCAGACAGTGTCTTGGGATAAACAGATCAAGTTCATTAATTTACTCCCTCATTTATTCACAATTCATAAAATATTTATTGCTGTTTTGCCCGCAAATAAAAACTTATTCATAACTTGAGAACATTTGGTCTGGGGCTTACGTTAGACATGACTACAGGTAACTGGACAAAGAAGAGGCACTCCTCACTCAGCGGTGCGCTGGATCTCTTATCCAGCCTTCTGGGAGGCCTTAACAAGCCCCAGATCAGCCCACAACAGCTTCAAGGGGTACAGCTGGGAGGACAGGACAGTGAAGGCTGCAGTTTAAACCACATGGGCCGGAGGGAAAGCCAGCACTGAAATCTCTTTCAGCTACTACTGGTGAGACCCAAGGCTCTCCAGCATGTGGTATAACACTGATGTACAAATTTATCCTTTGGATCACAGAGAGGGTCACATTTACCTCTTCCCTTTTTAATTCACTGACAAAGAGCAAGATTCTGCAGTTGGTTCACAGATGTACATTAAATAACAGGCAACCACTTTACTCACACATCAACACTTCCTACACTTAGTGAAGCACCACAAATTTGAGAGCTGTTTCCCGTCCTACCCCAGTCTTATTAGTAATAAGGGTATTCATTACAGCAGCTTAAATAGAGGGAAAGTATGTTGCTTAGCTTAGAGAAAAATGTGTAGAAGAATAATCAGTGTGATGCAGTGCTGTCTGAAACTTGATTTCACAGCAGTCATTGTACCAAAAGGTTTAAGAAACTGGCCATTAGAGGCAAACTTGTGAAAAGTAACTCAGAAAAAACTTGTACCATGTAATCTCTGGGAGTCACATGGATGTACAATTGGTATGGAAAACACTTTGGTTTGAGTTGTCTGTAAAGCTAGTAAACAGAATGTATGCCACAGTGATAACAAACACTCTTAAGGTTTCCTAGCGTTTATGGTGTTAAGATGATTCTGTTTATTACAACCATACCAAGCTCCAACCTTTCTTAACACATTATAAGATACTTCATAATGAACCATTTTTCAGAAAGCAGAATTCCTTCTTTGACAAGAACAGAATGTTGAAAGTCTCTTTTACTAATTTTTTAAGACTCATATGCAATTTTACTTAAAAATCATCACATCCATACTTTGTTGCAGAATTCTTTCAAATTCTGTCCAAAACCCCCAAAACCTTATGCTGGACATCAAACTTCTGTTCTCATGAAAAAAACTGCTACTCCTTAAGCAATCTCAGGGCCTCTGGAAAAAAAGGTAAATGAAAATTTACCTTATGTCTGTAATGACAATTGCCAATGCATCACAGTGTTATTTGCAAACCTTTATTTACTTAAACTCAACTCTGTGTCAAGCCAGAATTCAGGCTTCAAGTTCTGCTGTGCTTTGGAATAAGCTTTCAAATGTTCCCTCTGGAAGCACACGCAAAACAGCATCACAGAAAATCCAGCATGTCACTAACCTTCTAGCATCCTGTTTCCTTGTCTAGACAGGAACATCCTGACAAGCTCCATCTGACTCCTACAATGACTCTACTATGGGATGAAGAAATTAAATGTAGAAAGACACTGAACAGGCTCCATCTCCACTTTACTTGACAGTGGAGCAGCCCACGTAGCTCAGGCTGGGCAAGGAAGACTGGTATCAATCTTGCCAGTACCGATATACATGCACACTGTGCTCCCTGTTATTTTCCACAATTTAGAGTTTGGCAGCTATATTCTTCAAGACCCCCCTGTACCTGGCATGCTCCAGCCTGAGCAGCAGAAGCAGAGTAAAAATTTTTCAGCAGGGACCAATTATTCATGCATCCAGGAACTGCTGCAGTTTCAAGTGCAAAAAACAGGCTTGGAGAACCTCTCTTCAGTGCCCTCATTGACATCACAGCTACTGTGCCAAGACATGCAGGGGGACAGGAAAGAAGTCTGATGCAGACACTGGGAAGCATACAGGTTTCAGTGCAGAGAATGAGGGGAGAGATGCAGGTTAGTTAGACACCACGGAAAAATGAGGCATAAGCAAAGTGGGTACAACTGAATCAGAACAGGAGTGAAGGGATGTGTGTGATACTATATCAGAAGAGACAGAGAGACAGAAGCAAGAGAATCCAACTACAAGCGAACGTAACATTGAGGAATCGTTAGAGCATTGTCTTTTCCTGCTCTCAGAAAGTAGCTCAGACAACACAGACAAAAGATCTCTCCCAGTCTTTTAAGACTAGCATACCTTAAGGATAACCGCTAGCCTTGGCTAATTTTAGCCCCATCAGCTCAGGCTGTAAAGGGACATGCTTTGATGGAGAAGCTTAGACTGTAAGGAAATGCAGGTTTATATTAACTGTTCCACCCTTTCTTCCATTAAAAACGACAAACGAACAAAAAAATCAGTTACAATCAAGGGCCACATTAAGCTGTAAAATCAAATACTGTAAACTAGGAAAAGCCCAAGGCAGTATTGCTTATTGCAGTGTGGCTCGTGCCCTGTTAATTCACTGCCCCTTTCCAAATGCATCATTATCATTTATTGTAAAAAATAAATACAAAAGCCACATACCTTTTCCTTCCTGTAGGTCCCTCCACCTCATTCCACATACTGGATGAGCCTGTTCAGAAGAATCAGGGCCGTCAGTGAGGCTTTCGTCCATAGTTTCTTTTGCAATTCACTGATAAAGTTAGGAGCTGTATGTAAACCCAGAGGAGTGCGGGGCGGGAGAGGGGAAGCTGGGAAGGAACACTTGGTTCCCTTTTCAAAGAAACCTAAATAACGAAGATGAGAGTCTCTGGACATTCAGATTTTATGCTTGTACCCGTATTTACCAGACACCACACAGTAATTCTGTAGCAAGGTAAACTTCTCAGTTGCCAAGACATGGCATGTCTCCCATTTTATAAATAATCAGCAAAACAGCAGCAGTAGATCTTTTGTTCACTTAGCCTAGTCTAATTTTCTATATTAATGGCACAATTAATTACTGATTAATGGAATTTAAATAGTAGTGACCCAATCTTTCCGTTCATTTTAACACTTTGCCCTTTATCGTCCAGAATCAGAAATCTGCAGGTGAGCATCAGCCACAGCCTCAGAGTAAAACTTTCCCATTCACGACCGATCTTAATTTGTACTGGAAAAGAAACATTTTTGTCTACAGACAGACGGATATCATACTGGTATATCTAGGTAGTAACTTTACTTCCTTCCCAAAACCTCTTGGCCTTGGGCAGAACAAAAATGGTATCAGTATTCTAAGATACTGCCCCCTTATTCTGCCCATGCTGAACAGAAGTTGGTATGGTTGCTGAAGAGCGTCGGCAAAGTTCTTTAAGAGCTGCCGTAGGCTCCTAGAAAGTCACATCAAACAACATACGACCCAGAGACAGCCTTTTTAGGTAAGAGTTCCACAGATGCACAAAAGCCTTGGAAAGAAAAAAAAAAAGCCCTACTGATGACACTGCATGTAAAGAATTGTGCTTCAGTACTGCTGTTTCAAAACAGATTTCGTACCAGATGCTTGGGATAGCAGAAAACTCAACAATGAACACCGCAATCTTATGTACAATTCTGTTTCATCGAACAGATCTTCCCCTTTCCATCTTTGCTCAGGAAAGAAGAAAAACAGTTTGTATCTTCCTCAAAAAGATTTATGAAAAGACTTTTGAGAATTGATCAGCTTGAAAGATACAACAATGAGAACAAGCTGAAGTTGATCCCCTCTATCTTACTAGAAAATATATACAATTTGACTTGATTATAAAATAACTTTTTCTAAGGCACATGTACATGTCATGAATCATCATCCATTCCTACCTGTTTCAGAGCTCTCTTTTGGCTAGTCTCTCAAAACTGAGTGGGTTTTTTTTCCACCCTCTCTATTGGCACTTGCCCAGTCCTATCTTGCAGAACTACTGAAGAAATTAAGATGGCAGGCCATCTGTAATACAAACAATATTATTGAATGAGAAAGCACTAGAAATAGACTAAAATGCACATGTTGCTGTGCAAGGGAACAGCTCAGCAATAAAGACGTCAAGAAGTTCCAGCTGTTTTCACCTAAAGAATTTTAGAATAAAGCACGCTGCTGAAAAAAAAAGTAACTTCTTTCAGTTCTTAACAAGTTAGTACCTTCACAAACAAAAGGGTCCCAAAGTTGTTGTTGCACCACCCTAAGCTCCTAACAAAAACTTAGGCCTCAAGAGGTAGAGTTTTCATATATGCTGAACAGCTTAAGAATCACCCATTTATGTAAAACAGCAGAGAGAATTCAGCTAACAACACTGTATTGCACTTGGTAAAATGGAAATCAATCATTCAACTTGCATCAGAGATTCTCAGAACAACATGCCTGATAGCCAACTGCTAGCTTTTGTTCTCTTATAAACATACGGCAATGTACAAATACTACCTGAATTATTTAACCTCGTGTTTTATGTGATTTGCTGTCAGATATCAAGACCTTTTTCTTTGTAGTAAGTGCACAGAAGATAAAAAAAGAAGGAAATAAAATGCTTTTCTTATCTCAAGCTGAAGCATTTCCTATGACACACACACACTTAGAAATTGCCTCATCTCAGGTGCTGGGGACATAACATTTATAAGCCATGCTATAATTCCTTTAAAGAGCTAGGAAAGTAATTTGGCTTTTTATACAGCCAAACATGCTAAAAGACATGCTCAACATGATCAATATCTATAAATTTCACAACTGATTTTACACACACCGTTTACAATAAACTGCTTAACTTCTGAAAATTTAACATCCCCACAACCTGGACACTGCAGATGAAGCAATAACAACAAGTAATTAAACGCTACGTTTTCCATGAACTGCCACTACTACAACGATCAGCCAGACTTCAGCTACATTAATTGCATGACAAAGATACACACATTAACTACAATTTGTACGTTTTTGTTATTTATTCAAAAGCTAGGGGATGACAAAAGGGTTAAAATGCTTTATGCCACCTATTTATTACAGAACAAATACTTAATCCAAAGGGACTCATTTTACAAGCCCTTTTGTCCAAAAAACACACACAAATTAGTTTTTATACACAAATGTTTATTTCTCAAATAAACTTCCCCTTTAAACACAAGGAATGAAATCTAAATCTTCATAAAGATGAATCCAAAATGAAATCCCTCCAGTACATAGTAATCACTGTTTTCTTGGTCACTACTGGCTTTAACTGTGTAACATCAAAAAACAAGGACATATTTTAAAAAATCATGCTACTGGATTCCTAGCTCTGCCTCTGACCAGCTCTATACTGATCTCCAATATTTTAAAATTTTACATCATCAAATCTGAAGCATTTAACTGAAGAACAGCTGTGCATTAAACAAACAACTGAACAAGAAGATTATAAGATGTAATCAAGTTCGTAACGAATATAGGTGTTCTTTTCATCATTATAGATTCTTGGATAATGTGCTATCAGAGCATCCTGTGATCCGATGTAGATTGAATTATAAATCTTCCAATAAACATCTCTGACTTTCCTGGCAGGGTGAAACAAACCCTAGAAAACAGAACAGAACAAAATCTATTAAAAGCTTAAGGTCTAAATGTCTGCTGTTGAATTTCATCATTTGGCACAATAAGCGTTAAAAAAAAAAAAAAGGCAACTATAGTAACAAAGCTGGTATACTAACTGTGTCCTTCCCAATTTTTTTGACTACCTAAAGTAGCAAGTAGTAACAAAGTATATAAAGACAGATTTTCTTATCTTTTTTCTGCAGAGAGAAATTCCACTAAATGTATTTCTAGTTTCATATTCTTCTTTTACAATAAAAATTAAAACCTGCTGCAGTATATTTGTTTGGAACTGAGCATTATCTTTGGCTCTGCTAATTGCAATTTGTGCAGAGTGTACTAGATGGTATCTCATGTATTCCTATTATTAAACCTATAAAAATGAGCAGAATGTGAAAGCTCTAGAAAAAACAGTTCCATACAGTGAGAATATACAAGTAGTATTTTCAAAAAAAAAAAACAAACCACTGTGCAAAAGACTCCTTCCTACTGATGTGAGCATCTTTATGCTGAGGCCCCCCACATAAAAGAAAACTTGAACAGTGAAATTCTGTATCTGCAAATACTAAAATGCTGTCACATTTTCTCTACATTGATCTGCATTACATTCATCCTTGCTTCTCACCTGCCATGGGAGTTTAGTAGAGCCAACACAGCAAGAACTGTTACATACAATCACACAGAAAAGGAGCCTTCAGATTTTACTACCCACATACACATTTACAGAAGCTGAACTGACTAGTGTTGATGTCATAGTATAAATTCTCATCAAAGGACTCTTTTCTAGTGCTTCACTCTTACACAGTTTCAAATGCTTACTGTTTTTCCTGGCTAACAACATATGATGTTGATGTAATACTACGCCTACCCTCTTGTTTGTTTATCTCACTTGTTCGTTTTTCTCATAACCCCTTGCACTACTAATTTATTCCCCCGGCATTAGTTAGTGTCCTCAAAATTCGTGAACGGCTTCCATTTTAGAAGTCAGAGTGCCAGGCTATTTTAGCCAATTTATATTCTAATTTACCTGCTAATTCTACACAAGTTCCTCAGTGTAGTCAGCTATCTTAGTACAACAAAATCTGTTTATTGCATATTTCAGTTATTGAAGTCCTTGGTACAGAATGCCATGTTTAAAGAATACTTTAAAGAGACAAAAAGCCATATGCTTTTCCTTTGTCAGAAATCATCTTCAGTTGACGACTTCTGTTCCCTGGAAAGAAGCCCTGTCTGATAACTGCTGTCTCTGCTATCCCAGCATACACGAGGACATACCTGTAAACAATACTGCAACATTCTGCAGGGACCGATAGCAACTCTGAGGCCCTCCAGAGCCCCCATAACTGCCTGAATGACATGAGGAGAGGTTTCAAACACATTAGGCCATACGTAATTCAACAAATGGTTAAGAGAATCTTCACAGCCAAACCCATAAACACCAAGAGACATATGTTGTACCACGGCACTGGCTGTTTGTCTGTGTACAAGATCCCTGCAAAGAGAGCAATGGTCTGTTAATAAATCATACTTAGGAGCAACATGATTGGGCAAGCATAGTATTTCTTTTCAATAACACTTTTTTTTTGAAAGCACTAATATACTTTTAACCCATATTTACTGACAGCAAGAGACAGAATAACAAAAAAAAAAATCAGTAAATTAACAAAAGACAGAGTTTTCTGACAAATTACTGCACTCTTAATTCCACAGCAAAAGTACTAACAGTAGAAATTATCAAAACCAGTTTTAATATAAGTAATCTTGAGTCTCTTTAGATGTCTGTATCATTTTAAACTTCAAGAATATTATTAAAAAGGGAGTATATAATCTGAATTATTTGCAGACAATGGCTTCTAAACTACACTGGTCACTTAACATCTTTAGCAAACAAGGAAAATACACATATTTGCTATTGTTAAGACCCAGCTGTGTACTTAAAAATATATGACTACAGCTAGCTGTACCATAGATAGAAAGAAGTGCACTCACCTGTCCATTAAAGCATCTTCAAGCAATGGTGTAACAGCATAAATGTAATCTTTTCCCATCTCTCCAATGTATTCAAACAGGAAAGAAAGAGATTTTAACACACCATTCTGGACATTCAGTTCTGGAACTCTGTATTCATTCATGAGTGCAGGCAGCACTGTGAAAGGTGAGCATGTTTCAGCTACAATAGCAATTGCGACAGTAGTACATACTCTGTTCTGCCTTTCTTGTACTTTCAAGTTATTCAGCAGTGTAGCCAGTACATCGTGAGGTCTGGAACAGACAACATGCACATCCATGTCAATAGATTCAGTGAGGATTTGGATAAAATTAGTTGACCTTCAAAGCAGCACGTGGCAGAAAAACATGGCTTAGCCCTTAAGAAAAGTTTAGATAACCGGGAAACAATATAAACCATGAAACTGTAAAAACAGTTTAAGCAACTGCACAATCTTATTTTCATAACCAACATTTTTTGCTTTCTCTGTATCTTTTTTCTTGACTTCTGTTCTGTCTCTTGTAAACTCTGGAAGATAGCAGTAGCCTCCCCCCTATTACTCTGATCCCACAGGTAATTACAAACTTGTATAAAACCATACATTGACAGAAATAGGCAATGTCCTGTACAGATAAGCACAATTAGGGTGCTCCTTAGTTGCTTGCTGTATCTGCATTAAGTCAGTAATCGGTCACTTATTTAAGAATATGTGTAAAGATGGGAATTGTGCTTCATTCTACAATTTGCTGACTTGCAGTATCACCTTAGTGGCAGAAAATACTTTGCAGATAAATAGAAGTATTGATTTGGGGAAAAATAAGAAAAGAGTTCATTAAAGAATAGAAAGGGTCTGAATGCATATTACAGTATCAGAAATTAATGACACAAACAGCTCTTACTACCAAATTAGACTCTAACCTTGCTAGTCTACAAATTTAGTTCAGAAGTGCAGCACCCTATGTTAATGAAAAACAGGTGACTGTATTCTCCTTCCACAAAATGAGTAAAGACAAGTCTACACATTTAACATGTTAAATGTAGAGAAGTTTGAGTATTTCCCACTAGAAGACTCACAATCATCACTATGTTAGGTAACTGTGTGCAGAAGTGGATAAACATTAAACCAACTTACCCAATAGCTTTTGCAATGTAACCAAAAGTGTTCACTGTGGCTCTTCGGATAGCTTTCTTGTGAGCTTTAAGTAATTCAAGCAGTTCAAAGCAGATCCTCATCCATTCTCTTGCAGAAACATATTCTGCACCTCTGAAAGAGAAAAAAGTGAGTTACCTCTTCAGTGATGTTAAAAAGTTTTTAAGTAAAACAACATAAATTGCAGCACCTATTCATTGGCTATCAGAGGGACACTGCTTAAGCAACTTCCTTAATTAGGTATCTGTTAACATTAGACCTTGACTGGTTAACAGTATACTCAAAATTTATTATATTGCGTGTATTCTAAGTTTGCATAAATGGACAACATACTTCTTACAAAGTGTTTGCAAAATAATATAGTTACAATACGTTCAGACCATGTGCTAAATATCTCATCTTAAGCTTTATGAGCAACTTCAGAATATCGAGAGATGTAACAATAAATACCCAGCTGCCAAACCTGATACTCAATTTCAGCTTTTGCTACAATAATTGCCCATACAGAGGGTAAAATATTTTATCATTAGCCAGCTTACCGGTCTGCAATGCGCCCAACAAGATCAATACAATTTTCCTGTACTTTCTCGTGTCTGTTCTTCAAAATAGGTGTAAGCCGTGGCAGCAGATCTTTGATCGGGGGCGTCATCTTGTGCATACCTATTGAATTCAGAGAGTCATATTTAGTTTTATAATGCCTTTTCATTTTGCTCTTGAACAGACATGTAGTCAATACACAAACATACCTATAACGTTCACAATAGCCTTAAGTGCTCCGAGTATGCTGCCCAGTACTTCAGGATATTCTTCACCCAGGTACTCATACAAGACAACACCCAAGTGTCCCATCAGTTTTTCCTACAACCAAGTAAAAAGATTTAGAAGTTAATTTTTTTCCCTCCTTCTCATTACTATGACATACTACAGCAAATTTGGTAGGAGAAGTCAATACAATACCTCTTGGCAAGTTTTCATGACAACTGCAGTACGAGAGATCAGGTCAGCAGCCTGCTGCCTAACTTTAGCTGATTTGTTGTTCAAACGCCACAAAACTGTACCACAGATTTGTGGCAAGTAGGGTTTAACTCTCTTGCCTAGAGCATTAACCACTGTGCCAAAACCATTCAGCATCACAGAATCCTGTAAAAACAACAAAGGAAAGTCAGACCAACAGCAACATTACATTTTAATTAAACTCGGCATCATCTAAAATTGCTGTTAACATGCTAACATTCAAGAGCTTGTTTCTTGATTTCATTGATTAGAGCACTGACATCTAAAAAAGGATTCTAAAAATCTAACCCAGACGCATACATTTCTGTATAACTAACAGTGAGTTAGCTTACAACCAAAGCGAACCAAATACTGCATCACTCTTGCCATACCTCTGTGGTCTGTTCCTGAAAGGCGTACAAGATACCATCAATAAGTTGTTCTTCCAGTTTATGATCAATGTCTGCTGCCCCTAGATTTCCCATTATCTTCTCAATTGTCTCCATCACCATTTTTCTGTACTGCTCAGCCTCATCTTTCAGATCATCCACAATTCTAGAAATAATTTCTGCAGCTCCAACTTTATTTGCCAGCTCCACAGTTGTATCAACCAGCTGAAATATACAAGTGTTAAGTAAGAAAACATTGTTAAAAATCTACTTTCTACATCCTGAAAATAGATTTCCCTAGTCTGAAGAGGAGAAACAGCATCATGCATGTTACGTCCACTACGAACAACTGTTTTTACCTTTAGAAATCATCCAACGTTTTAAATAACACAAATGGGGTTAACTACCCCACCTGGCAACTGATGCAGACTCATATTCACAGATATAACATGCCTTGATAGCCTCCCAAGAACCTGTGAATCTTCTAGCTGTGCACTTTCTAAATTACTAGTCTGAAGAAAATTCAATTTCAGGACATACAAGAGAAAATTAAGCATCTAACCTGAATGAACATTCTAATGTGAAATTTGTTCTACTCTAAATAATTTTCCAACTAAAAAAACCAACATACCTGTCTGTAATTTCTTCTGTCCAATGCCATTCTGTGCTGCCAGAAGTGTTTGAAAAAAGGTGGCAAGATTTCTGTTTTAATGTAGTTTGCTTCAACACCATCTGTACCACAACACTGCTTTACCACCTGACAGGAAATAAAAATCCAACAATTTTAATTCTGTGTAGCGTTTGGGGTTTTGGTTGGTTGTTTTTGTTCGGTTGTTTTTTGTGGTTTGTGTTGTGGGTTTTTTTTTTTTGTTAAGAAAAGGGAAAACATACATGTTCGATGTTAATGCTAAACAATCATTCTGACATACCTTCAACACAATTTTTTTCATTTCTTCATCAGGAGACTGGAACTCTCTGATAAGGATTAGCATGACTTCTCTGGTATAATAGTTTGCATACTCAGCATCCATGAGTGGAATCAGGTAACCAATAGCCTTCAAGAAGGCAGCCAAACCCTATTTAAATGCAGAAATATGTCTCTAATGAGTTACAGAAGATATTAATCCATTTCAGTTCAAACTAAAGGAAGTATTTTAGATATACCTTTCCTCTGTGTTGACGTATACCCTTCCATAAAGGCTTCAGAACAGAATCAAATGACTCAATACCATAGGGAGTAGCTGCCTCAGCCAAAGCAGCAATAGCCAAAGCACTGATGGTACGAACTTTCTGCTGCTCATCCACCAGACCTGCAAAAGAACAGGGTTTAGTACCACTTATTGCACTTCTTGTGACTTAAGTTCAAAATAGCAAAAATAGAGGGGCAGTATAAAAGGGGTTAGCTTATTTTCAGGAAAACTGAACCACTGTTCCAGAGTGGTGAACCACTATTCCAGAACCACTATTTCAGAGTCAGCTGAACTGTTTCTCAGTGCCAAAAGAATACACAAAACAAGGACCTAACTATGTCACTGTGCCTTACCGGGGTATGAAAAACTTTCCAAACATAAAGTAAATTAAAAAAAAAAAACCACCACAAACAAAAACCTGTGCCTGGGAAAACAGAACTTACCATGTTCAATAATTTCAACCAAGCTCCTGAGATGAGGCAAGATAGCACAACCCATAAGAATAGCAATCTGCTGTACAATCTTGATGCCAGTATGCCTAGCCTGCCAGGATTTTTTGCTTTTACAGACAGCTTTCAAGAAGGGTAGCAGAGAAGGAATGCCCAAAGCAGAGGCCACGACAGCAAAGGCTCGAGCTGTTGTATTTCGGACATACTCATCCATGTTATCAATATCAGGTCGCATTGTGGAGATCATTGTTGCCAAACCAGCAGCCTGAAGAGAAAACATACAAAACACACCAATTGGACTTAGGAACAGTGGAGTTAATTCTTCTGCCTCGCCTATAAACATGCGGCTATATGCAAGCTAGCTCAGTGCCTTAACAAAGGATGGAACTTTACCTTAGCCAAGTTTGAAATTATTTCTCTGCCTTCCACTCTAGCGTAGTAGTCTTCATCAATCAGCAGTGGTTCAATGACCACAAGGATCTGAAAAAGATGAACAAATTAGTATTTCCTTTCATTAATACTTTTAGTAGTATTTCTGGCCCTGCCAGATTCCATGAAGCAGAGATGATTCCATGGATCCAAGCTTAAAGCTTTATGATGACTGGAAAAAATTTACATCTATTACGCTCTTTTTACAGCCCTGTGTCTCTGAAGGACCTGGCCTGGAGATACTACCTAGATCAGATAACTTCCCCTTCCCACCCCAAAGTGTGCATATATTTTTACATCATGCCTTAATACTATGAAACCCACACTTCAATCATACTAGAAGAACTTCAAGTTTGCCTTAAGAAGAAATATGAAAGCGATTCTGTTAAAAAAAAAAAGCATGGTAACATCCTCTTCTGATAGACAAATAAAATACACACTTCTCCCAGCAATGATAAGAAAAATCAAATCAAAGATGAAATAGTAAACTGCAGCAGACCTTGTGTACATACGGTCGGACCAAGTCATCCAGTTTGTAAAGAATTCTGTCAATGACTTTCACAAGCAAGTGACGTTCCTGATCTTCAAGCGTTGGTGACATCAGCAGAGGCAGGATCTGATTAAACAACGGCCCTGCTCCAAACTCCCGAGCTTTATCGGTAATTTGTCGCAATGCAGCCTAAACAAAACCAAACAGCCTGTCAGTTAAACTAAGGAAACAAAACTCAACAATTAAAAACCAGGTAGATATTAACCAAATTAAATTATATTTCACTGTAACCACAGGCTTCAAAATACTTGCTCTTACCACAGCAAAACTCTACTTCCAACAATTTTATGCTGATCTGTTTAAAAACAAATGCGTGAAGAGAAACACCCTGATGTTAGCTCCCAGATGTTCAACCCAAGAAAAGAATGCTCGTGGTCTAATATTAAGAATGGCTCTATCTGAAAAAACAACTTATACAGCACTTACTTGCATCTAGGCAGCTTGGGGCTATGGTCAATTTAGAGGAAAACTGTGCAGAAAAGACTGCTAACATATTGCATCAAGTCTAACACTGAAACTTAAATAAGAGCTACACTGCTAATTTAAGCGTAATAAGCAAAATCCAGGAAATTACAAAGCCCTGTAAGCAAGAAACACTGTAAATCTAGTTTCTCGTAATTGTTACCAAAAAATCATACTATTTAGCGGTTGACATTACTGTACAAAGAGCAGCAATATTAAATTACATTGAATGACAAACAAAAAGCCACACAGATATAGAAGAGGGAGAAAGCGCTAACAGATGTCAAAGTTTAGTAGATTATCTTAAAGAGAATCCCTTGGACAACTGAAACTAAACCTGAAAACAAATGCAGAATTTTGAAAAATGAAACTACATACATGCATCTGACAATTCATCATACCTTTCTCATGGGAGGTGTGCCGTTCTTTATTTTCAGAAGTAATTTCATTATTTTCCTCTCCTTCTGTTCTTCAGGACTCAGAGTTGACTCATCAACATCAACCTACAAGTAATTCCAGACAAATAAATAAGCATTGCTGTATATTCAAAAGAGATCAGGAAACTTTAATCAGCATAAGTGAAATCTCATTTACCAGCAGTTTGTCGAAGTATTGGATATCATCTGGTTTTAGGAATGGAAGATTGCCAGATGGCTGGTCATTAACACTCTTCATAGTCCGGTCTTCTGTCTGCATGTGGAATCCAGTCATACCACCCAAAGGTGTCGGAGTTGCTGTAAGCTTACGAGCTGGAGTGCGAATAGGTACATAACCAGCTGGTGGGGGAAGAACCTACAGAAGAAAGAACAAAATTTATCTTATCACAGCAGATACAAAGAGAGGAAGGCATCAAATACAAAACATTACTAAACTTACATCTTCCATTTTATTTGTTTGAATATTGTGCGAGCATTATGGCATACATTAGATCCCACATTCACAGCAATACAAATTCACCATGACAGTTTATATTAGTGCTTATCCTGTACTGACAATGTTTCAGAAGAAAGCTCCCTTCTTCTGCTGAGAGCTTGGATAATAAACTTTGAAGTCTCTTTAAAAAGGATTAAAGAAGCACTTCAATATCTGTATCAACACAGCGTACTTCCTAACTTAGAATTTGTGACTCTCTTCTATGTTTTTCTACATCTGGACTTCATATGAGTCCATTCAAAGCTCATTTCTGGCCTTGACAGGCATTCCCAAACATGGAGAAGCAGAATAACAACTGGCCTTGAGATCACCTTTAATTCTCCCTTTCTAATGGATTTACAATAAATCATTAACTGAATCAAACAAACATCTACAATAAGCAGTCAATACTTCATGTGAAACATTCTACTTCCGGGACAACTTGGTTTAAAAAGAAAAATAATCCCCAGCAGACAAAAAAACACCATCATGGATGGTGTGCTGTATTTTAATCCAGAAAAATTACCTTATATCCTTCTGGAAACATAGCATCCAATTCTTCATCAGAAAGTGGTCTGTTTCTCTCATCAATTTCCCTTTCCCAACGCCAAGCCTGCAGCTGTTCAGGAGTCATGCTCATGATATGACCTGTATTAAAATAAAATTTAAAAAAAAAAAATTAAAAAGGACTTTAAAAATCTTCTGTATGCAGAAGGAGATGACTTGATTATTTAACCTTTAAGTGCTCTCTTGAGCCAAAGGTTTCATAGCACTTGATATCTGTAGCCAGTAAGATATCAAACTTTTACTGAGCCTTTTATCAATTTTTTACCAACTAAATTGAACAGGAACAAACATATAACCTTAGTCTTGATCCCCCTCCAAAACTGAGTTGCTGTGGGCATTAAAAATGGTAAATTAACCAAATACTGACTGCTTTCATACGAACACGAGAACATGTTACGCAGAAGCCTATTTCAAAATACAATATAAAGGTAAATGCTTTATTTTGACAAAAGAAAGTGAAGCCTTAGAGAAAGGACTGGGCTTACCTGGTGTAGGAGTTGCCATGTTCATAGCTGGTGTACCAATGGGTGTTTTGCCAGGTGTCAGAACAGGAGTGCTGCCACCCATCTGGCTAGCAGGTGTTTCATCCCATCGTGACTTTCTTTTACTTGCTCCTGGGGTTGGTGTCTCACCAATGGAGTCACCACCTCTATCTGTACGAGGCGTCTCAGCCCATCCGCTGCCATGTCCCGGAGTATCTAAGGAAAAACAAAGCCATTTTTGCAGAAAGCTGAACAGTATATACTCCAACTCTAGTATCAATATCCAAAGCCATCTTCAGAATTTCACCTTCATGTCTACACAAATCAACAAGTATCAAATAAACAAATACACTGGACAAAAAGTAAAGACTATTTTGGTGAATATTGAAAAAACACAGGCATTACACTAAAAACATCCAACAGAGAACTTTATGAAAAAAGCATGTAATCATCTTGCTGAATCTTAGCATAAATAGATAAAATTCTAAAAAATACAGACGAAATCAGACATTCTAGAAATTGGACAAAGTACTTCACGTACTCCCTTGATAAAAGCATTAAGGAACAATGGTGCTTCACTTTTCTCTGACACATGAGCCTAGTTCAAATTAGGCAGGTGAGAAAATGCTTCCAAGACTTGTTTTAATGCTAACCTCTTCAAAAAAATTAAACAGTTCAAAAACAACACACACAAACGTATCACAAAAAGCAATTCAACGTGAGCTCCTTTATTACATCTTTTACACATTAAAATCCCAACCTGCAGCAGTCACTAGATATACCACAAAACTTGGTTCAATTTTTGAGCTGAGGTGCTTTCATAGATGTGTGTTGAGCTAACAGGCAGAACTCAAAACTACAAGCTCAGACAAAAACAGCACATCAACCACTAGATGTCAGAACATAATTACTTCTGGGCTGACTTCTGAATCTACTGCTTACTTAAGGTGAAAAAATCTTACACAGTTAACCATTCAAAACTTATTATTAGCTTCCCAGTTTGCCATAAATACCTCTTTCTGTTTTAGGTGTTTCATCCCATCGATTTTTACGTGCACTAGAAGTGGCACCTCCATGGCCTGGTGTTGCGTGACCAGGCGTGTCCCGTCCAGGTGTTGCAGCTCCTGCTGGTGTATGACTGGGAGTTGGATCCCATATTTTTGAGCCTGGGGTGGCACCAGGAGTTTCACTACCCTTTGCGCGGCCTGGAGTTTCATCCCATCGCAGAGATGGTGTATGTCCAGGAGTCTATACAAGACAAAACCAAAAGTATTAATGTCTCTCATACTATACAGTAAAAGACTGCTAGTTCCTCTTTTTTAGTTGTCGTGGTTCAGCCTCAGCTGGCAACTGAACACCACGCAGCCGCTTGCTCACCCCCCCCACCCCGTGGGATGGGGAAGAGAATCGGACGAGCAAAAGAACTTGTGGGTTGAGATAAGCATAGTTTAATGATTACAATAAAATGATAATGATAAATGATTATGATAATAATGACAATAATGTTAATATAATAAAAGGGAAAAGGAAGGGAAAGGGAGAACAGGGAAAAAAAAACCATGGAAACACAAACGATACAACCGCTCACCACCCGCTGACCGACGCTGCCCGTCCCCGAGCCGCGATTGCTCCCACCTCCCCTGGCCAGCCCCTCCCAGGTAACATACTGGGCATGACGTTACATGATATGGAATATCCCTTTGGTCAGTTTGAATCCGCTCTCTTAGCTGTGCCCCCTCCCCTCCCAGCTTCTTGTGCACCCAGCAGAGCATGGGAGGCTAGACATGTCCTTGACTAGTATAAGCGCTACCCAGCAACAGCCTAAACATCTGTGTGTTATCTCAACAGGTTTTTTTTTTCCATGCTGATTTCAAAGCACAGTACTATACCAGCTAAAGTGAAGAAAATTAACTCTATCCCAGCTAAAACCAGAGTAAGAAAGTTCTCAAATTCAAGAGAATTAGCATTAATAATGTCTTCTGTAGATAAGCTGATGAACACTAAGATTATTACCTCTGCTTGATCCCAACTGGATAATTTTTTAGGTGTAGCACCAGGAGTCTGATCAGCTGTCTGATCCCAACGCCGTTTGCGTTTTGAAGGTGGCTGAGATGCAGCTCCATTGACGACTTTAAGCTCTCCAGCTTTAGCTTTTTCAGCTAGTTGTTGCCTAATTTCCCTCTATTCAAGGGCACAAAAAGACAAACATAAACAAATTTTTTAAGAAGGCCTCTTAAGATTATACCTTTAAGAGAGTTTTTTCAGCTGTGTTGTATCTTTTTATGCTATTTCTTAAGGTTTTGCTCAAATAACATGCAATTAGCTACTCGTTTAATTTCAAGTTCATTCACTTTTCAAATTCTTCTATACTGACAGAGCAGCTATGTGTATGGAGAGGCTGTTTTTAAACTGATTTTTTATAAAAGCCATTATTACAACAAATGCAAACGCATGGGAAATTTCAGGTGTTTTCAGTTTCTGTCACCTCTATGTATGCCTTAAAATCATTACACGTCTGTTACAAACAAGTTCTGCTACAGTAAATTAAAAGTGAATGAGTTATAACATGAGTCCATGTCAGTCATTTCCCACAACATAAAAAAGTCCCAAAATTCATATTTAAAATTCTGAGATGATATTGTTAAAACAGGACACAAACCCAGACTGGTTTTCACTTATCAATGGATCCATAAACAGTAAGATCATCAAAATTATGAACTAATTCCTCAAGTAAGGTAAGTCAAGTAGAGAAAATCAATGTAAATCTACAGAAGTCACTGAACTACGAGATCTTGCTCCAGAAGTTTATTACCAATATCTTCCTACCTATTAAAATGAATTTTTAATAGCCATGAATAAAGCATGTACTTTTACTTTTTTTCCTTTTTTTTTTTTTAATATTTAAAACCAAATGTCAACCTTGCACCAGTTCTTAGTACTGCAATATCCATTTCAAGTGCTTCAACAAAAGCTTTTTTAAAGCTCCCTGGATTCTCTTTACACAGAGATCACAAACATCTCTGAAACTGAATACCCCTCAGTGACTGTTAGTTTTTGTCTGTCATCCTCTGAAACAAAATAAACACCGAAAAGCCCAAGTGCTATTAAAAAAAAAAGCAGATTAAAATATATTGAGACTATTTCTCCCTCCATTGTTTAGGTATTATACAGAACAAGTGTTCTTTCAAAACTTTAATCTTTAAATTCTAGTGACTTTCAACCATGTGAAGCACAGGATATTCAAAAGAAAAGGATTTTTAAGTCAAGACAAAAAGTCAACAGAATTTCCATTTCTACTTTCTCAAAATGCTTTCAAAGTGTGTAAAATGAAACTAAGTTCAAGTGGAAAAATCCTCCCCTCCACATACCTCTTCTTTTGTTAAATGCTGTTCACGCATAACATCCATGTACGTTCTGGCATTCATTTTAGGATCTGGTGTCTTCCCTCCTGCGGAAGAGAACAGCAACAGGAATGGGGCACAATGAGTATAGGATAAGCAGAAACTATTGACTTTTTCTATTGTCCTGTTCTACTATTATATTATTCCATGATCATTTAATTTTACTTTTTGATTGAAAATTTTTTAAATTACATGTATCTTACGTTTATTCAGTTTGCTGATCAATTTAACCTGTTTGAACACAAACATAACTACTGCAGTTTCAAACAAATATTTTAAAGCCGATATAAATGATAAAATGGCAACAGAGTTAAGAGTCTTCAGAAGTGATGGGTTCCTGGGTTGCTAATCCGGAATACGTACACTTTCGTGCCTTTGTCTCCATCAGCAGTTCTGACTTCAAGCAGCAGAATAGAAGCCTAGAAAATTATCTCTTTACCATTAGTAACACTTTGGAAAGATATTTATATTCAAAACATTACCTTGTGTAAGCTGTTAAATCCTAGTTGTTATCTGACTACAAATAACTATTGCATACCTAAGCAACGTTTAAAATGTTTCATCACAAACACCCATTTATAAGTTTGACAAATCTGGACATGTTTCCCAGATCTTCTAGTGTCATATTGTAAAAGGGCTTCATTAAATTAAAAAAAAAAAAAAAGAAAAAAGAAACAAAAAACCCCAAAAACCTGTTTGATGACACTTTCCCCCTCTTCTCTCCTCAAGGTACGATTGTGATTGGGAGCTGAATGCAATACAGTACACATACCACCACAACAATACTCACAGGTAATGGGTTTTGTATACCATATGTTGGTTTATGCTGTGTATCTTGCGTTAATTTAACTTTTAAATACTTTACAAGAAGCCCAACTTTATAAAAATAAGACTTGTCAAGAAAAACACTTTTCTTTAAGAAAAATGTGCAGATTTGCTATACAAGTGGTATAGCATTATAATTTAGGGAAAAAAATAAACTTCTTAAACATTTCTATGCTGAAGATCATTGCCCAATTGGCTGTGTCATTCTGACACTAGCTTTGATAGGACTTTCCTTTGGAATACTTTTTCACCATAATCTACACAGGATGTGTTGAACTGCACCCTTAAGAATGCAGACAGGACTGGCATATAGCAGTACTGCTGTAGGAAAGAAATTAAGGACAGTTAGTATGGGCCTGTGAATTCTGACAATACATGTTTATATCAATTACAATTAAGCAAGTAAAATAATTAATATCCCTACTAATTCATGCAGGCTGAAATTTTCATTTGTAAAACCTGCAAAATAGCTAATAATTTTAAGCCAACAGGCACCTCATTGCCACACGTGAAACTCACTCACCTGAAGAAAGTTTCTGTCAGACCCACTAGTACCCCTTTTCCTGACTTGCATTCTAAAATTATCAAAACAGACTTGAACTATTAATAGTATCAAAGTCTCATATATGCTTTTGTCTCTTTTAGCTATACCACCTAAGTTTACATAGGATGGTAAGAATTAGGTGCTCTATTTTGAGAACTAGCATTTCAAAAGCAGTAACCCTGTAAATCTATGACTTGGAATGAAAACTTTCAAGGTACTGAAAGAATCTGAGCACTCAATACACAAGTCGTTCAAAGTATAATGCACAACCCAAAACAAAATGAAAAGAGAAACCTTTAACCCTTTGTGTTTCTATGGCAATGGCTCATTTTTTTCTCGTCCTTCTACCTGGAAAGAAAACTTGTATTATAAAGATGAAGAATATGGCATCTAGGTTTTCAACCAAATCTCTATGAAAAGGGGATGTTTTAAAACAAAACTAAGTTTGTAAGCATGCCAACAGAAATCAAAGGGCTAAAGACAATTAAAGACAACAAACTTCATAAAGGGTATAGAAAAGTCAAAATAAATTACCATCTGCAAAAGGATCAAGACGCTCAGGGGAAATTATCATCATCCGCCTGTGCTTTTTGTATTCATCTTCCCGATCTGCAATCTTTTGAGGGCGGTGTTCTGCAAAAGGATCATACTGAAAACCAAAAAGAGTGTGTTAGTCACATATGTACGAAGAACAATACAAAGAGTATCTGGTGACCATAAGCCTGTATTCATTTTCAGTATTACTAAAAAGCACTACTTTATTTTTAATCTCAACTGTGGACAAATGTCAACACTCTATGCTAATATAAAATTCACTCCTGTAACTAGATTTTTTCTTTTTAAACACATTTTTTAATGAAATAACTTCTGACAAAAATTTTCTATTTTAATAACTGTATTCACTTGTTACCAAAGCATTTCATGATGTCAATCTTTCTCCTTTTTGCAGGGAGAATTCATGCTACTTCATAAGCTTTTAAGTTTCACAGAAAAATACTGCAGGAACAGAAAACCTAAGTGATTACATTTTCTTTACAAAAGTAGAAGTATAAAGGACATTAGGTTTTCCAGTTATTTTCATTTTTGAAGTATCTGACTTATGAAAAAAATGTTTTTAATAGTTTAGCATACATGCCCACGTTGCCTTTACATGCAGAAGTGCCAATTTTTAGCACCCTGTGGAATTCTAAACTGAAGCAGTAACAAGCTTAGAGCAAAATTAAAATACCATAGCTCTTTACATACATCTTGTACTTCCAGAAGACAAGGCTTGTAACACTTCTTTCCCCTAATACCTACGACTATTTTGTTTCGCCTTCAATTAAGATGTACCTGTTCAGTAGACTGTGGTATGTCATTAAGCAATGCCACTGGAGCGTGGTACCCTGGCTTCTTCTGGCCAAGCAAACTTGTAGAAGGGTAGTCATCATCATCCTGTCAGTAAAAAGACGTGACAAATTTGTCATGTTGCTATTATATTCAGATAAAGTACTGTGGTCAGAGAAGATTAAAATGGACAACTAGAATAGTGAATTCCAAATCTTAGCAAGCTTTTTCATATAGTTTGTTTTATTACTCCCAAACTGCTGAATCAGATAAATCTACCCATATGACTAAAAAGGTAACTTTTTCTCTACAAGACTCAAGTATTCTGCAATATCCTACATTTAATCAAGCTGTTTACACTAGTCATACAAAAAGTCTGTATTTCGTATTAGCACTACTGATATAGTTCCATAGTTGGCACGTAAAAATTAGTGTACAGAAAATCAAACCATTTTTTCTTAAAAGCCAGCTAGACATAGAACAAAACTTTGGTAAACAGCCCTATAAAAAAAGTTTCCAAAGCAGTGAAAAATTCATATATATGTTATGTTAATTCAGTTACACCTGCTCAATCACAATGGCAATAACAAGTACTCAGAATGTGTAACATGCTTTTGCTATCTATTTCCTTGCATTAGTAGGCAGTTTCTCCACAATAATCTATAGCAAACCAGAAGAAAAACTGCTCTTGAAAGTACGAACTGATTTCGTACCTGTACCTGTAATGGACCCTGTAATGGAAATTTTCAATTAAGGAATTCTTTGAAGTCTACAAATGACACATAGTACATCACTAAAACATCAGCTAGTACTGAACTGAACATAACAATCTTCCTTCCTCTTAAAAACACAATTCACTCAGTGTAATATGTAGTAGCCTACGTATTTATGGTCAGAACTATAGTCTCTGACTGCTCCTGCAACTGCAAATATAGTTAAATGTTTAACATTAGAGATTAACATAAAGTAATCTTATGAGCAGGATACATAAGGAGAATATAATACAGTTAAAAAGCCAATTCCCAAAAATTGCTCTGAAATTTGAAATGAAGTAGAAATAGAATCTTAAAATAGTCACTTAGGTTTGTTGGCCCAAGTTTTATTAGAATTCTTTTTTTTTTTTTTTAAACCATCGTCTTTCATCTTGGCAGCAACAACAGAACAAAGTCAATTATTCCAGTCAAGGCTAACACTGATTAAGTACCAGGCCACAACTTTTTGCCTTCTGCTTGGGCCTACATGGCTTTCAAAGCACAATTTATGAAGTACAAGCCAGACTTAGGAGCTTTGTGGATAAGATATATTTGGTCCAGTATGGCTTGAATGACAATAACTGCTTTTACTTCAGCAACTGCATTTAAAAATTACTCAACATTAATTCCAAAATACTTAGAATGCATGCCCTAAACAACAACAAAAAATACATAAAATCACTTACATCTTCCAATTCAGTTGCTGCAATAGAAGTGACGTACCCAGCAAACCTGCTGTCACTGCCACCATAAATTTCTTGATCATAATATCCTGTGGAATCAAGGCCTACTCCTTGTGCTTCATCAAGAGCAGGCTTTTTTCCTTGAATTTCTCGAATTTGTGCTTCAATATCTAGGGTAAAGACACACACACACAAAAAAAATCAAGTCTTTTTGCACATACACACAGAAAGTAACACTTGTTATTATGTACAGCAACTGAGTTTTTCACTCAATTTCAAAGATTATCTCTACAGAAATAAAGAAATATGACACATAAAACTATAAAATCATTATGTTTATAAGCAGCTTTTCCTTAAGTTGTAATATTATCCAGCACAGACTACTGCAACTGTACAGCCTAAAGCTAACTATTCAAATCCACTATTAATATATCTCATCTTCCAGAGATATCAGTGAAGATAATTTACACTGCAGTAATATCTCTTAACACCACACTAACACAACACTTTCTCAATGAATGTATCCGTGTCATTAAAAAAACCTTTCAAAATGTTATCACCAATTAACAAAGAAATTTTTCTAATTTAAACAAATCTGTCCAGAAGCGCTACTGCACAAGTTGCCAAATCTGAGAACATTCAATAGAACAACACCGTATTGTATTTATCTAACATATTGCAAAGCTGTATTATCTTTGAACAAATAAAACACAATATGTTGCCGGATACCGAGGTATGTGGAAAAAAAGGGGGGGAAGCAAGCCCGTAAGCCCGTTACAGCCAGTTTCTTTTCACTCTGGCAGCTCAAATGTTATTTATTCATTACTATTCCTGCCTGCACCACCATCTTTGAAGAGTCTAGTATTCTTCTGGATAACAAAAAGTTTACCCTTCAAACAGGACAAATGGGAGCTTTGTCATTTGTTTAATGTATCACGGTCTGACTAATCACCTCTGGTGGTCATCTTTGACCTTAGAAATTTGGTACTTTCAGAAAAAAACAATAACTTTTTAACCCAGAAAACAAGGAACCAAATTAAACCATGCTTTCCTCCTACCTGTTGTAATGCAACAAGAAAATAAGTTACAGTAATCAAATTGTCTTCAACATATGTAATTGTGATGTAGGTATATTAAGGCACAGCTAACTCCATAATAATTACTACTGTTTCCATGTGAATTTTATTTGAGTCAATAGATATGTAAAGACAATTTTCTATACAATGTGAATTTCAGTAGATAAAACAATTGTTTGCATGGACAAAAAAATAGCCAAGAGTTGGATTTCACAGCTGAAGGAATGCCAAAGATCATGCTTGAGGAAGGTTGGACTATATGGTCTCAGAAGTCCCTTCCAACCTCAACAACTCTTCACCCTCTCCCATGTGAAGTGGTATTGCCCACTACATTAACTTGAGGGAAATTGGCCAATTTACAAAAGCTACAGGAAATTTTATTCACAAATAACCTTAAATCTTGACTACTGACTAGTTTTTACTGTTGTTGCTAATTTCTCTTTTTCATGACAAATTTCACAAGGTTTTACCACTGAGAAATCCTGCAAAAGACACTATACTACAATATCTGCTAACAAACCTGGCAAAAATTAAGTGTAAAATACTTTTTTAAAGGTAGGATTATTGCTAATACAAATTGTTGGACCTGAGACATAAACAGGGAAGTGAGGGGGCATGTTTTGGTGATTATTTTTTGTTTGAAAGACTGCAGGTCAGTATTGCTTAGTTTAAAAATTTAAACTATAAGTCTCTAAGCTTACAGGGCCAAAAGCCGAGGCTGGGTCCTTTTCTTATCACAAACTGCCACTAATAAAAAAAAAAAAACCAAACACCACAGAACACAGCACACTTTAAGCCAAATTATGGCTCCTGTACAGAGGCGTGTTTTCTAGAGAGGTACCTGATCATGTAGTTGTACCTGACAAATCTTTGCTATACAGATATGAGTGAGAATAGCAGGATTAAGAGTTCAGGTACAGCCTGCAGGACTGGCAGTTAGAAACACTGACTTTCCTTTAAACCTGCACAGTAAACCTGAAAGCAAATCTGCAATTCCTGCAATAGTCTAGTGGGGGGAAAAAAGAAACAGCAGCAGTAGGTTTCTAAACTCACCAAGAGTTCCATGCACAGAACATGTATTGTAGTAACTGATAAGGAGAATCTTGCTCCAGCCAATTAAGTGCTTCCATCAAACTTTTGCAGATATCTAGAAGAGGGTAACTTGGACAGTCACCTCTGCATTACAGAAACTCACGGTATCTCCCTCAAACTCATGAGAAGCTGAAACCTGACAAAAGCCTCACACACCTGCTGAATCCTGCCCCCAGGTGTATCCAGCTGCCCACAGTGTCCTGCGCAGCACAGGGAATTCCAGCGAGTCCAGAACCTGACACATGTTGATCCACAATATGTCACTTTCTGGAGGAGCAGCAGAAAGAAGCTACTGCTGAACTAGAGTTCCCTGGCTTACCCCCAGAGGTCTCTGATCACCTTCAGAGGCATACCACATGTATCCTGTTTACCAGTGTCATTCTGAGGTAGTCCATTTTTGTGAAGTCGTCCTATGGCATGGTTATGGAACTGATACAACTCAAATACTTTTCTCACAGATTTTTTAGTTATTTCTGTTTCTTCCAAAGAGCAGATCAAGTTCCTGGTTCCTTTTGCGTCCTGGTGCAATGCAGCACTGGGGTGAAAGGGAATACCCAAACCTTCTGTTGCAATCAAGGACAATGCTACTAGCACAGAGTGCTTTTAGAATACAACAACATTGTTCCTTATTTCTAAAGAGCAGTTACTAAAAACACACTGCCTTTTTAGTAGCATATTAAGTCCTGATTGTGCATCCATTGGGGTAATGTTAATACAAAAATATTTTCCTATTAACAGTTCTTACCAACACTTTACATACTAAGGCCTCGTTCACTATTTTATTTTTAAAACAGCTATATTTTCTGGAGAGGGTACAGATCACATTTATTATTGGCCTTCTCCTCTAAATTACAATGACTACAACTGTTTGCAGACTAAGGAGCATTCTCATTTTCTTACAGCAAAACCTGCTGGGTTACCTACACAATTAAAGAAAGCATGCATAGAGTCTATAGGGTTAACAATCCTCCACTTACGGCCACCGTAATTTTCAAATAATGCTGTGCAGTCTCTAAGTGCTGGTTTAAATGAAGCACTCTGAAGAGAACACCCATTTGACATGCCACAAAACCCCTTTAACCAGAAGGTCTAAAAAAAAAGGTCTGCAGCCACGGTTTAGAAAGCATCACATATTCTGGCATTAAAGATGTGTTTACTTTCCTAGATCTAACTGGCACTTCACTGAAAAAGCTCACACACTATTTAACAAAGCATTTAAATACATATCAAATTAAGAAAGAGTAACCACAAAGCTTAAAAATACATTGGTAATGCAAAGTACTTGTTTGATGATTTAGTTAATTGGACATAAACAGAAACTTCAGTCAAAGACAGAGAAACAGTAAAGGCAGTGGGATTAAAAAAAAAGCAGGGGATGCTATCTTACTGATAATTATTTTTTCTGAATCTTACTCTATTTAATATATTTTGATATTTAAAAAAGTAACTTTAACATGCAGACTTGATTTTAAACATACCACAAATGTTTAATATTAATGAAGTCAACATATCTGAATTCGAAGTCACTGAAAATCTAGCTCATAGCCAGATCATGAAAACCCTTGTCAAAATATATACTCCATTACCATATGTGCACTTCTTCTTGCAATGTTTGGAGTGTAAGACATTATTCAGCATCAAAAAAAGAAAGAAGACTCAGACCCTGACACTACTTCAGTACAGGAGTATTTCACAGAATAAACAGTTTCTATGTTTTTATGCTTTATTATATTTTTGCACCTGTAGCTTGCCCTGTGAAGCTTTATTTCTAGCTACTTTAACACTCTCATATGTGTTAGGTCTGTCTATTATGTTTAGAGATCTCTTTGTTCTTTTCTGAGCAAGAAAAAAAATTATGCAAATTAAAAACTACCTTCAACAGCATTCAAAACTCACGCATTTATTGAGGCTTTGCAAGCTGCCATTTAAAACTTTGCTTTTCAGCCTAAAACAAAGCATCTCCCCTTAAGCTACATAACTGGAACAATCTCTGTTTTGAGACCTCTTTCAAGTTGTGTCTTGAACACAATGAACAAGTATTTAACAACAGTACAAAGATGTGAAAAATCTAAGACAATTTAGTAACAAACCACTCAATTTGGAAAATCAGTCAGGAACTGAGAAAAGTAAAATAGGATAGAACTCAGAAGAAAAATAATCAAGCTGTTCAGCTAATACCTCCATGTTGAGAAGGGCAGCATTAAATGAGAATACCCAGTTATACATAATTTTTTATTTAACTACCTACACCCCCTCCCTCAAAACCTGTTCTGATACAGCACTAATCAAAACACATGCAACTGGAAGTGTGTCAATGTTTTCATTAAATTCAATTGACCACCATTTGCTTTAATAGGTAAGCAATTTAAGTTAAAAAAAACCCTAACAATTCTCCTATGTTATTATTAAAAGCTCTTTAGGTAATATGAGAGGCAGAGAACTATGATCAATAATACTCACTTGGCTAGTATCTCACACAAGCCTTATGCACGTCACAGCACATAAACAGAATACAAGACAATTTCTGTAATCCTATAAAAATGTTCTAGAATACTAAAAAGTCAAATAAAATATTTTAAAAAGTGAGAAAATAGTTTAAGCTTTTCTTCACCATAAATTTAAATTAGGTCTGCAGTGTTAAAGACTACATTAACCTCACTTCCACGGGAGATGATGCTTCTCCATTTGAAAAGTTTATTCAGTGCAAAACTTACCGCCCCCAAAGGTGCTGAATACCTGGGCGGCCTGCTTCCCTCACAGCGTACAACCACTGTCCAGGGGTAGCTTTTGATTAGCAAATTACGGATGTAGATTAACATAAAACACAGATCACCTATCATACGCAGAAACACGAGTAAAAAAAAAAAAAAACGAAAAGCAAAAACGCTGAAGCAGTACGATTCTAAAAATTATTCTTCCTTGACTGAAGATATTTAAGAGCAGGGTAAGCCACAGACATTGTCGAAAAAAGCTTTAATTCATGCTGTGAAGAGCTGGAAGCAGCAGCGAACACACCCGCACAGCACCTCCGAGAACAACATCGAGCCTATGGAAGCCCTCATTCCTTAAACCGCTCAGAGACCAGTTTTGCTACGTAAACACCCAGCCGGCAGGAAGCCTCCGTGCTAAAACGGCATCTGAAATGCTTGAGACCTCACGCTGCTTTTTCCCCTCCTTCGGGGCATTTTTCTCAGCAAGCACCATGTCGACGCGACGTAACAGCCCGGGCCACGCCGGCTCTCAGCCGTCAACACCCCTTCGCCCTCCCTCGCCGGTCTCCCGTTCGCTGCGGGCCCGGGCCGAAGAGCTCAGCCGAGAGAATAAACGCGTATTATTGACATTTTTGATGGGAATCCGGGGAGACGTACCGCGCGATGTTTACTGCGCGCCAGGAGGGGGCCGGGGGCGCAGCGATCGGGGGCGGAGGCGAGGAGCCGCCCACGGGCGACCTTCTGTGGAAGCGCTGCTCAGCCTCGGCTTCATGGCGGCAGGCGGAAGGGAGCCCGTGGGCCGGCGGCCCCCTCAGCAAAACCGGAGCTCACCGACACCACCCCCACCACCACCACCCCCGCGGAGGCACAGCAGCGCCCCCCGGCCCCCCCCACGCGTGCACGGCCACAGCTGCCCCCCATCCACCCCCTCCACTGAGATTCGCGCCCCCGCAGCCCCCCCGCTCAGCCCCGAGCGCAAGGCGGCGGCCCGGCCATGGCGGTGACACGAGCGGAGACGCCATTACAAACAGGCCCTGCCCGCCCGCCGCAGGGCGAGACCATCCGGCCCCCGCCCGGGGAACGGGCCTGACGCTACCCAGCCGAGGGGAGAAACGCCACGGAAAGGCGACGGCCAAGCGCGCAGCGGCGGGGGCCGCCGCTGCGGCTGTGTTTTCGGTTTTTTGTTTGTTTTTTTTTTACCTTCGTGGGTCTTGGCGATCTTCGCCATTTTGTCCAGCGCGAACAACGCCGAGGCGGAACTGGGGCGGCCCCGCCACTTCCGCTACACGGGGGGGGGGGGGGGGGGGGGGGAAGACCGAGAGCTCAGTGCGCAAGCGCGGCTGATGGGCGTCCTGCGAGGCGCTGGCGCTTTACGCACGCGCAGTACCGGGCGGGTAAGCGTCGCTCTTGTCGCTTAAGTGGTCCCTCGGGCGCGGGGCCCGAGCCCCACCCACCTCGTGATGGATGGCGCGGCCAGCGAATGACCGCGCGGCTGAGCGGCGCGGAGGCGGGCGCTGGGGCGGATGCTGAGGCGACCGGTGGCGGTCGGTGCGGGGTAGTGTGAGGAGGTGACGGGTGGTAGCGAGCCGGGGGTGCGGTGTGGGCTGAGGAGCGGTCGGCCGCAGGGAGAAGCCCGGGAGCGGTCCTGGCTGCTTGGCAGACGAATGGCAGCAGGCAGGGTGCCAGCGCACCCGCCGCTACCGCAGGAGAAGGGGCGGCTAGCGTCCCTCATGGCGCTGCCCTCAGGGGAAGAGGCCGCTGGGCGCCTGGGGAGCGGGACGAGGTTCGGAAGGGAGCTGAGCCATTTGCGTCCCCGTCAAGATGAGCTGGGTGGGGTGCAGCTCCCCCGAAGCATCCCGCCAGCAGCCCCCATGCTGATGCACATCTTTCCACACCTTTATTTATCTTTGTAAATAAATGTAGTGGTTCTCTTCCCTCCGTGCTTTTCAGGCCAGTTCATAAGGGGCAACGTCCTCTAGTAGCCTTCACACAAGAAAAAAGTTCTTATGTATATGAAGGTACAAGCACTTCGGAGCTGCTCTGTTTTCCTCAGGCTAGAGAAGAGAATTAACAGCACTCTTCCAGTATCTGGCTACAAGCTGCCTTCTTCCCATTCAAGACATCAAAAGATGATGATGCTTCCAGTATACTGTGTGGACAGTCAAAATGCAATCATCAAACATGCTACTGTTTCCTGAAAACTTGCTTCTCACAGATACTAGTCCCTTCCTGAGGGCTGGTCCCACTGGAATTTGGATACTCTGCTATGTTTGCAACTTGCTTGACCTTTGTTTCATCTTACCAGGGCAACCGGCCCAGTACCAACAGATTAATTGCTAGTATCATAATAAAGCTTATTTATGTATACTCGCCACAAGATGGGGGCATAATTGGATGACAGCACTTCAGGCAGATCAAGTCTATTCAATATTTTAGTAAGGGCTTGAAAGAGGGAATGGGAGCTATGTTTCTAAAATTGGCAGATGTCACCAAACTGGTCAAAACCACTAGCAGGTAGAAGAAGGAATTCTTATAGTGATCCATACCAGAAACACTCTTAAGATCAAGGAGGTGAACTTAATAACAGAAAGCAAAAAATACTACATATTGGAATTTGAAGTCAAGTATATGAATTCAAAATAGCCAAAATTATCAGAAAGCGATCACATGCTGATAGCAAATCAAAGCTAAATGTCTACCAGTTGCAACATGCTGCTGCAGAGGAAGTAAATCTATGCCATTAAATTTGGCATTGCATATAAAACCTGGAAAGCAATAATTTCGCTTTACTTGGCACAACCAAAGCCACTGATGGAGTACATGATGGTGGAGCTCATGTCGGGACTCTGCAATTCAACAAAGACATGGGCAAACTCATCACTGAGTTTCTAGGTGAAACTATGATATGATCTATACCATGCATGATATATATCATACAATATGGTCTATGGTGAATCTAGGATGAGATTCATCATCCGAGAAGAGAGCAGGAGGAATGATCAGAATTTACGAAACATGACCTAGGTGGGAGTGTACACAGAAATTGTTTAGCTGTTCGGCAATAACTGTCCTTATGCAGCTTCCGCATTTCACTGGGAAACTATAAACTTTTTTTCCCAGTCCTGCTGATGTAATATATACATTTCAACATCGCTGTCTACAGTATACATCATAAGTGAATGGGATTGATTCTGTCTACACGCGAAGCCCTGGAAACTCTCCCGTAAAGTCAAGTGTTGTGAATGAGCTAATTTTTTATTCTCTCAACTTTTAGTACTAGTGAGCACAGACCTAAGTAAAACACCAGGGCTGGCCACACAACCTCAGTTCGAAGTCCATGATTGCTTAACCATACAACACATCAATGGTATTTCATAGCACAGCGTAATTTGTAATCTTATATAGCTTATTTACTCTTGTGCTGTTTTATTGTACACCTGCAAAGTTTCTAATCTCCTCAGAAGCCTTTGCAACAAGCAAAGTTGAGTCAACTTGAAAATTTCTGGTAAGGTAAAATGTATAAATTATTTGCAAAAAGGGTGATAAATGCATGATGGTAAAACTGGTATTTACTACTCACCAATTGTTCCCCTTACGAAAGTTGGTAGTTCACATTATGGCTTTTTGAGGATTGTCTTAAAGAGAATAAAGCCAAGGTTGTGTTTGTGTGAATATGTATGTTGATCGATCAAGTGATCTATACATCTGTCTGTCTTTGCTGTGTATTACTTACCATGCAGAAGTTTGCTGAACGGTTCTGCTTGTAATATTTTGTGTAACTGCATGTATACAAATGTTCCTAAGAGTGACTGTCATTTGAAGGTGCAGAGGGTCTTCTGGTTCTTCACTTAGTGTTATTAAATTCACATTCTGCATTTCTAGGAGGATGCACATGAACAAACCCATAGGCCACAGGAGGATATATTTACTGAGCTGCCCAGGGACATGTGAGGGTAAGGTCGAGGCAGACAGTAACTCCCTATTGCAAGAATTTAATGCATGTAACTATTTTAAGTAAATGTCACATGCTCGGGTTCACTATGAAGATCAATTTGCAGTAAGTTTCTCTTGCTTCTTCAGCCTGACTTCCAAATTATGTCAGGCAGAACAGTTGCAATATTGCATTTCCTCTGTTATTAAACAGAACTGAGCTCAGGGGTTGCGATCCCAAGAAATACTTTAAATAGTGGTTTTGGAATATGGCATTTCCCACATAAAAGTGAGTTCTGTGTTGTGAGAGCAAACAGGAATTGTGCTGTGACAAATCAATGAGGAAACTGGTTTCTGCCTGTGCCTCTTCCCCCACACCCTAGCCAAATTCTGTATGCTGCCCCAGGTTCTTATGTCTGTCTGTCTAAGCCCTGAACAGGTACTTTTGCCTCCTGATCAGTATCACAAAACTTCCACAGGATATGGGCAGGGTAGTAACTTAGTGGTTTACCAGTGCCATTCCGGCTGCCTAGGTTCCCATCCCTTTCCCCCACATACACAGGTACATACACTTCATGGAGATTCCTGTATGGATTGGAAGCAGGTTGGATTTAAAACCCCATAAGCTTTGCAGGTCTGGAGTCATACCTAAGTTACAGACCCGTGAGGTCCTGCTTTATGTAACAGGTTCAGGTCCAATTTCATGGCCAGCTTAAGCTATCAGTAGCTGGCACTGCTGCCAAAAAAAGTATCCAGCTGCTTTGCCTGTCCTTGATTGACCCCATCTATTGTGCCAGTAAAAATTTCTGGCACTGGTTTGCTCAAAGAAGTCATGCTTCTGATGACACCCTCCTGCTGATTCTTTCAAAAAGAACATTTTATTTCTATTCTTTTTTTTTTCCCCACACCCAACACTGTACGGAATTGCACAATAAGCTCACATTAGGCAAAAAGCCACAAACCTGGTCTGAACTCCCAGTCCCCAGTCTACCCCAGGTCTATGCTTGGCTTCCTGTGCCAGGAACAGTTTGCTGACGTTTATGTGTCCATTAAAGATAAGGGCAAAAATCCTTACCTCAGAGAGACGAAATAGTTAACAACAACATCTATGTTTCAGGTCCAGAGAAACTTCAAGTTTCTCATACAATATAAGCAAGAAAAATACAACATGAAATAAAATCCCTCCCAGTCCCATTTTTGCTTCTGATGTCAAGAAGTAGTAAGGTAAAAAGGATCCTTTTTCTCACTGAAAAGACAATGAGTTAAAAAAACACACTTTGGATTATAAACTTCTTGGAGTGGTTTGAACAACCCTCCTGCCTTTGTCTACAACTGCTTATAAGGACAGGTTGAGGAACATGAATGAAAGGGGATGGGGCAGTCATCCATGCCCCTAATGCACTGTGGGGTCCCCTGGCAGGACGGGGGATCCTTTTGCAGGGTTTATCCCAGGAGGAACCAGGCTTCAGGCCCACAGAGGGTCTATGTCACAGCTGGCACAGCACCCCTAGGCTGGGTAAGGACAGTGCCAGCCCCGTGGAGAAGCAAAAGATACAGCCCTGCTCGAGCAGCGATCCTCCCCCAGCCTGTCAGAAGCTGAGGATGGTGTCTAGGTGGTGTAGCACAGACCTTGTTCTTCCGCAGCAGTGAAATCAATACAGCCTGAATTGTTTTAGAAGAGGGGACAGGGTATGAACAGAGCAGCTGGATTTCAAAACTGGCTATAAATGAGTATGGATTGAGGTTTCAACCTCTTTTGGATTTACAGGCCCACCAAAATCTTTCAAAGGTGTAACAAGTCTGAACCTTGGCACAACAGGTTTACAGGCAAATACTGTAATTATTGTCATGCCAGCAACACCCAGTTCACTAGTGCTATATGAAACATAAGAAAAATCTCTTGATTTCATATTGTAGCTTCTGATTAATCCACTTAAGTGTAAAACAGTAAATCTGCCCTTAATTCCGAGGTGCATCATTTGCAGATCACGTAACTAGCGACTTAATCATCACCTATGCTCGTAGATCATCTCTTCCAGCCTAAATGTATGGTTGTGAGACTTTCCGATTTTGAGACATTTCAATGGCAAGTATTATTCAAAACTTGTTTATAAATAGGAATACAATGGCTTTATTTTTGCTTTACTCAGCATTTCTTTGGCTGCCAGAGGAACATACTAAACTAGCTGCCCTATTCAGTCATCTGTAGGAACACAGCAGAATGTATTGCATAAAAAATCGCCTACTTTTAAACAGGGATATGCTTCCCTCATCTAAGATTGACTCTGTCTCTCTGACCACTTAAAAGGGTCCTTAAAAATCTTAGATGTCTCTAAAACATTATAAAACTCATAATTAGATTTAAGCTGAATCTTTCCTCATGATGGTGGTATTACAAAAATAGCATTTAGAAAAATAAAATCTTTTTGATCAAGAAGTGTGGTTCTTTCTGGTGCATGAGAAATGTCTTGCATCTCTCTGGTGTTAAATATGAATTTGGGCCCCTCCTCCTGTAAAAGTTAGTAAATGCAAATCTCTTTTCCAACAGCAGGTATCAAGCAAGGTATAATGGCTGTTATTTCTGTATTTCTGAGCCCACCAAAAACAAAGCAAAAAACCTAGGAGTTCCCTCACACATCCATCATCTTGTGCTTCTCAACACTTGATCCTTCAGTTATTCTAAATGCTAAAAGACATCAAACTCACAAAAAGGCAGTTCCTGATCCACAGAAGCAAGGTGGTACAGCAGATACAGAAAACACTCCCATAGCAAACACAGATGCCAGCAACTAAAAGCAGCTCTAATGGAAGTGGCAAAACATGCAGATGAGATTAGTAATAAGGATTTGGGCTTTTTTGCACTTCTGGCTTTGCTATTTTTCTTCTGCATTGGAGAACACGGGTTTTTACATGTTTTTGTTTTTCACCAAGTTCAATATGAAGAACATGCTACAGGACAGTCTATCTGAAAAACACCTTACCCTGATATGATAAAGTAAGAGTTATCCAAATTGGTCATGTTCTTGTTTAATAATGAGTGGTTTTGCTAATGGCAAGGCCAATAAGATAATTATAAGGAGGACTTTTCTGAAGAGGTTGTATATTCAGACTTACGGAGTTTGAACTGTTATTTTCTCCAGAAATCTTCTCCCTTTCCATACTTTAACTAAAACAGTTTAATTCACATTGCACATAAATTCTAGTTTCACTTAATCAGGTGGGAATGGGTTCAACAGATAGAATTGTAGAATCATTAAGGTTGGACAAGACCTCAAAGATCAAGTCCAGCCACCAACCCAACACTACCATGTCTCCTAAACCATGCCCTGAAGTGCCATGTCTACATGTTTTTTGAACACCTCCAGGGATGGTGACTCCACCACCTCTCTGGGCACCCTGTTCCAATGCCTGACCACTTTTTCAGTAAAGAAATTTTTCTGAATATCCAATCTAAACCACCCCTGATGCAGCTTGAGGCCATTTCCTCTCATTCTATCACTAGTGACCTGGGAAAAGAGACCAACACCCACCTCACTACAACCTCCTTTCAGGTAGCTGCAGAGAGCAATGTCTCCCCTCAGCCTCCTCTTCTCTAGGCTAAACAACCCCAATTCTCTCAGCCGCTCCTCATAAGACTTGTTCTACAGACCCCTCACCAGCTTTGCTGCCCTTCCCTGGGCATGCTCCAGCAACTCAGTGTCCTTTGTTGACAATGTACCAGAGCTGCTTTTCTAGTGTGATACAGCCCAGACACATTTTCAAGTTAAGAATGTGTAAATACTATGAAGTATTATGTCTCAGTTCAGGATTCCCAGACAAAAGCTGAATAGTCCAACAGGTACAAAAACCCCCCACTATTTTATGGAAATAGGTTTTGCAGACTTACTTTTAAACAATTTCTGTGTAATGTGATATTACATATAACATGAAATGTACAATGAGAGAAATTATGTTTAAATAGCAGCCTTTTGCAGGACAGTTGTAAAACACTTTTGTTGAAGGAAGCTGTAATTCAAAGGTGAGTTATGAGAAAGCATAAGCAACAATACGAGTTTTTTGTTTCAATCTGTAGTAAAATGATGCTCTGTGCCTATAGCCAGGTCTACGGAGGTAGTGGTAGGTTTGAACAACGTCGATCGCCCAAACCCTCCACCTGCAGCGAGCAGAGGCAGGCTAAGGACCGGGCCGCCACGCCTCCGCGTCAGCCGTCCTCCGTAGAGGGGAGGGGAGGGAGGGTCAGCGGACGCCCCTCACGGTGCGGCGCGGGAAGGCCCGGCCGCCGCTCGGCCGGGCACCGGAGGGGACCTCCTCGGCTACCCCCGCGGTGGGGGGGGCGGGGGAAGGGCGCGGAACGGAGGAGGGAAGGGAGAGAGGCCTGTCACGGGTGGCGAGGGAAGGAAGGGGCCTGGCCGCCCTTCAGCCGGTACAGGCCCACGAGGCGCTGCGGGGTGGGGTGGGGGGGAACAAGGGACAGGCACCCCGCGCGCACAAGCCCAATTATAGCCGGGCGCGGGGCTCGCTCCTCGCCGGGCCAATCAGGCGCCGGGCCCCTCCCCCATCCCCCCCCCCGCGCGAGCCCGCGCTGTCCCGTGACGGCGAGCGCCCCCGCCGACCCCCGCGCGGCGATAGGCGGTTGGGCCGAGCCGCGGGGGCGCGGCTCACTGGCGGTGGCCGTTAGGCAGCGCGCGGGGACGGGTGGGGCAGCCGGCGAGGAGCGGGGCCCGAGATGGCGCGGAGCGGCCGCGCGCTGGGCAGGGTGTTAGCCGGGGGGCTGCCCGCTGCCGGACTGCCCGCCGCCGCTCCCCCGCCGCCGCGCCCTGCTGCTGCCAGGTACGGGGGGTGAGGCGGGGTGAGCGCGGGGGTGCCGTGCCGTGGGCCTCGCCACGGGCCCCGCTGCGCCTCCTCCCGCCGCCGTGGCGGGTGCCGTGCCGTGGCCCCGCCGCCGAGCGGTCCCGCTGTAGCCCCGGAGCACCGCGGTCTGGGCCTGGGGGTGGGGCGGGGCCCCAGAGGAGTGCGGTCCCTCAGTACGCTCTAGAGTGAGCGCTCCTGGACGCCCTACCGCCGGCGGGAGCGGGGCCCCGGAGAGGCCGGCGGGTTTGTGGAAGGGAGAGTGAAGGTGTCCCCGGGCCCCCTCCCGCGGGGGCGGCTAGAGGTGCCCTCAGCCTGGGTGGCTATTGGCTTCCTTTAGCGCAGCCAGTGCCCGGGGAAGAACAAACGATTTTCACTTTATAAACTTGCCTCTTCTTTGCTTGGGTCAGCCACGTAACTTTGAGCAATCCATAAAAAGCAGTGAAAAACTGAGTAAAACGCCCAAATGTTTTCCACTTCGGATAATGCAACAAGTTTCCGTATCCCCTAATCGCATGTAAGGCTGGCTGGAACAGCTTGAAAAACAAAATATGCTTTGGGAGAAGAGCTGATCTTGTAACTAGAAGAAAAAAACAAGCAGGTGAGAGAGGGTGTAACTTGAAAATCTTGAAAAAGGAGGAAAAAAGGTTCACCTGTTACTACTATTATGGCAGTGCTGCTGTGTGTCTTTGTTAAATGCAAAGTCTTAACTGCTGTCCTCAGTGAGACTGAAAAACTGTAATAGAGTTTTGTTCATGATGTAAAATTTCAGTCAGTCTTTTGACAAAATTATCACTGTACAGCTTTATAATATGTCATTTTACTTGGACGATATTTCTTACCATATATCCTTTGTGTTTTAGTCTTTAGGATGTGTTTGCAATAGTTCAGTCCTGGTAAACAAAATTGTTATTTTTAAAATAATATATTAGAGTCATGAACCGAGAGCAAAATCGACTACTGGGAAGGGTGTGCGGTATAAGGAAACTCATTAAGTAACTGGTTGCAACTGAAGTTTGAAAATGTTTCTAGTGTAAGCTGCGAGAATCTTGGCAGCTGGTTTTAAGCAAGTGCAAGCTGAATCTAAAACGGCGCTGCATTATTTGTAGTGTTGAAGCTGGGCTTACAGCCTTTTCACGTTTTGCGGTTGTCATCGGTGTACGTTCCGTACCTGTTGTCAGCTGAGCGGACTTCTTACTGTGTTGAGTAGCAGAATTCAAGGACTGTGGTGGTAAATTAGTCTCTTGTGCTTATTCAGATTGAGATGCTAATGAGGACGCTTGTCGGCAACTGTCATGTTTGGGGATGTGAACAACTGTTGACAAAGAATTTGGATGAGATCAACCCGTGTCTCACAGGCTGTAAGATGGCCATCAGATATCGTGAACCTCGTGGAAGTAACAGTTGGGATAACAGTAGACACAATTGCCCTGGCATGCTCTTACTGCTAATTTCAGGCTTTATAGTCACGAGTTTGAGATCTTTTCTTTTTTTCCCCGCCCCCAAAATATGTTACTCTTTCAGCTTAGAAAATTTTGTAGCTATTAAAAATAGTCACTGAATCAAGATCACTTATGTATGTATACCACACACCAGTAAATGCTTCCTTTCCAGGTCACGGAGGTCAGGTGATACAGTGATCAGTGCCCAGATGTTTAGAGAGAAAGCAGCGAGTGGCAGGAATTGTAAGATGCCAGTAAGAGCAGTATGACTGGATACAGCTGTATTACCGACAGAGGATAAATACAGAGGCGGTGGGTGTGTCTGAATTCTAGTATGGACTTGGCTTTTCTTTTGTGGCCTTGATCAGGTTCACAGAAACACGCATGATAGTCCACTGAAATCTGTGCTTTTGCGCTTTCTTGAGGAGGTATGGTTTCCGGAACTGGGTCGCAGCCCAGCACATTCTCATAGCATCTGTTTTTCTTCAGATAAAATCCTGAGAGATATGAATTCCCACCATGTTTGTTAGTATTATAACCTCTCTTAACCTTGCCTTCCTTGAACGGCAATATAATTGTGAAAAGGACATTGGCTTACAGTAGCTAAAGGATTATTTGTAGAAGTCGTTTTTCAGCCTTGTAGCTGAAACAAGTCTAGATAAAACTGCACAAAACAATATACTGGCATAGCGTTACAGTAAAAAAAAATACAAAAAAAAAAAAACCCTGGCAAGTAGTTTGTACTGTGTACTCTATGTAGCCCCGGATGGAGAAAGTAATTTAAATTAGCTCTCCAGGATGAGGTCTGGTCCAAACATTTGAACAATTTCTATGAATCTGGTTGATGCAGCTACAATGTTACTGGCACCCTTGCAGCATTTCTGTCGAAGCAATGCTTTTCCCTAACAGTCTTGTCCAGTCTGTGTGGAAAAAACCTCAGATTATGTCCCTGTCCCATGAGATACAGTTGGAAACATTTGCAGAGCTTGTTGTCTAAAGACTTTTAAAGTTGACCTGTTCATTCTTAATTTTGACACCATGTTTCTGTACCATCTTAAGTAATTCCTTTTTCAACTGCAGTGATTATGATCTGTGTTGTCAGTCATCTTGCTTCATATCAGTTATTGCTTTTTTTAAAAAAGTCTGTATTGATTGCTTCTAATCAGCTGCTGCTGATGGTTATTTTCCTCTAAACTCAATACCAATTTACTTGCCCGTCTCCCAATACAGTGACCATATAAGCTAATGTGGTTACTCGCGGGTTATTACTGTGTTTCTTTAGAATTCAAAGTTCTGTTGATTTTTAAAGAACATGTTAATTGTAATTCTTTAAAATTGGTAACTGTAATTTGCTAGACTACTTTGGTGGTTAGTAAAAAATGCATCTATCTGTTCATTGTGTTTAAAAAAAAAACAAACCAACCCTCCAAAACAACCGTACTAACCACCAGACAAGCCTAATGCTAATTGGGGAAGGTTGGTTCCATTTTTGACTATGTGAATCAGGAAGTACAGTCCTGATTGTTAAATTAGAGAAAGGACAGTAAAAGAGCTAGGTTGCTCTTTAGCTTATGTTTGTAGAACCACTGACAGCAAATAGTGGCGTTTTTAACTTCCTGGTGCCAAAAGTCAGAGCTTTTGAGGTAGCATTTTTTGTCTTAACTGACTTGATCTTGGCAAAATCAATAATTTAGCAGAACAGACATATTAATCACAATGAATATTTGTTAGATTTTAGTGTAGATGTTCACAAACAGAGAACACTGAGGTGCAATCTTAGAATTACTAGCATTTTTAAAGGTAACAAGTTTTATTTATGAAAATGCTGCGTCCAAGGTTTTGCATAGTATTTCCTGAAGGAAACTCTGAAAGCTGGGTAAACAATGCACTTTCTGAAAGGACTTTCAAAATGAAACTGTCCTTTGAAGAGGAGGGATGGCAGCAGAGGGATTATAGCAGAGTTCAGCTCTGTATCTCCAAGTTGAAAACCTTTTTTGCATATTATGAAAGGGTGAAGTATTGCAGACTATGTCTTGATTTTGCTACTAAGAAAGCCTGTTCTGCAAATTAAGTGCATATGAGGCTTGTATAAGAACTCGGGCTGCCATGAAGTGGATGTTTAATGAGGGCCTTTGTATTTTACTCTGCCAGTTACTTTTCTCGTGACTGAGGGCTATTTTTAGTTTCTCCTAAGGGGGTGGGGGAAAAGTGCCCCTTGGGTTTTAACAGTTTGTGTACTGTTACAAGCCTTTGTTTTTTCCATCTGAATCTGACATTTTCTGGTATGTTATGCAACAGATTGTTTGTCTCACCTGAATGTGTTATTTGTTTTGCTGACACAAAACATCTAAAGCATTTTCACTGTTTCAGGCACTTGGCTTCTTGTGGTATTCTGATGACCAGAATTTCTCCATTGCAAGTACCTGTAATGAGCCATACCTTTTCAAGAACTTTCTTCAACATTGCTGCTCCACTAGTAAATAAAAGAAAAGAATATTCTGAAAGAAGAATTATAGGGTTTGTATAGAAGTGTGGAAAGAGACTTTATATGCTTCTTGATTTTGTGTTTGCTGTGATTAATCTAAAATGCTACAAGTTCAAAGATTGACCATCCATGAGGACAGATGCCCCTATGACTCTGCCCAATTGGAGACTAGGAAGGAGTTTTGACTTTCAGAATTTGTAGAGATCAGGCTTTTCCAGTCTGAAATTGAGTATAAAAAAATGTAGGAACACAAAACCCTTGCCTCATAGAAAGAAATAGCAGAAATAACCTTTCTATTCCATGACAAAACAAAAGCAACCCTGAAAGGGAAGAATAGACAATTAATTTCATCTGGTGAAATGGGATTAAACCAACAGGTGTGAAAACTGTCTGTTCCCTTCTGTCCCAAATATGTGCTAACATCTGTACTTACATTCTGTTGTACTTCTCACTTCTCAAGGTTTTTTTCTTTCTTTAAAAGAAGGACAATAATTAGTTGTGTGATGAAGGAACTTAGGCACATAGAGAAAGATTTTTGAAATCCTATTTGCCTTAAAGCTAGTGGGAAAATTCCAGTTAATTTAATGAGACTGGGATCTGCCCCGGTCTCTGGTCCACAATAGAATGAACTATTTGTTTATTAGCATAACTTTTTTGACTATGCTTAACATTCATTTATGTAACCATTCTTCATCTGCAACAGATTTTGCATAGCTGCTTAAAAAGAGCCTTTGACCAATAGGACTCACTGTTGAGTACTGTTCAACATATGCTTCATTTTAAACACAGCTGGAATTAAGTATGTGCTTCAATTCTTTTCTCAGTCAGAACTAAAAATTAAAAGCCATAGCTATGTAATCCTTTGCCACGTTACAGTAGAATCAACTAAAGTGTTGCCATCATATTCTTTCATCTGATTTCAGTATCCTGCTTGAGCAGGGGGATTGGACCAGATGACCTCCTGAGGTCCCTTCCACCCTTCTGTGGTGTTTTTTCATTGCATGTATTTTTTTAATTAAGCTTTTTTATTTGGTCCAATATAAGGAAAGTAGTTTTCCTCTGTTTAAACCTTAGGAAATAAAGTACTTCAGTTTTGATATACCTCTTCTTGGTAGCCATGAAGCGTGGATTCCTTATGTGGAATGTCTAAGATCTACCTAAATGAAGACACAGCTGTGCTGGAAAAACTATATTTTTCCATTTGAAGTGTACGTGTATTTACCTGATAGTGCAGAAAGTTGCAGACACCAGGTTCGCTGTTCACTAACGTTACTGCTGGATGATGTGTGGTGTTTTGCATCTTTATGCAAAGACTTTTACCAGTTTATTAGGTTTTTTTTCCTCTTTTTAATTTCCAAAAACAGTGGTAGGGTTTTCAGGTGACTGTATGTTCACCTTCCAAACTGCCTATGCCATTTAGACCATCTTTGAAACTTCTAAATACTGAATTTGAAGTTAAAATACCATGTAACTAATGTTCATATTTCTGATTCCAGGTATTCTATGCAGGAAATGTATGAAGTTGTTGCTGTTGTGGAGAATTACAAACTATTTGTTCCTTGGTGTAAAAAGTCAGATATATTATCGAAGCGCTCTGGCTACTGCAAAGCACAGCTAGAAATAGGATTCCCTCCTGTAGTAGAGAGGTATACATCGGTTATTACCCTGGTGAGACCACATTTAGTTAAGGTAACTTTTTTTTTTTCCCTTAGCCATAACTTTCTGTAACTTCTGTTTGTTGAAATTCAAATAATTTGCTGGTGCTTCAAAACAAAATTGATGCTGGAAGTGCTAAGCATGGCTCAAAACTTGTGTTGCTTTTGGATAAAGACTCAGGTCAACTGGGGAGAATTTGAATGTGCTTTTAAACCTGCCAGATGGTGGGGGAGGGAATTTCCTTTTGCTGGAGAAACTAACAGCCATTAATGAAGGTATACAATTTTTGTTTGGTTTTGTTACAACTTTGTCCAAGCCTCTCTAAATGCAAAATTAATACTGACTTAAAAGTTATCTTTGGCAACTGCAGCTTCTGATGCCTTAGCAAAATTGATATCCATCATTACTTTTCCTCTGACAATTTTAACAAGCTAATATGAGAAGTCTAAAACTTCAGTGTAGGATCTGCTGAAGTGCTTGTTATTCAGTGTATTTATGAGAAGATAGAAGAGTGGATTTAAAGTCCAGTTTTTAGAATTAATTTGTTCAAAAAAGAATCAGTTGTATTTTTCCTCCTTTCAGCTTTTGAAGAGCAATAATTAAAAGAAAAATGTCAAAAGAAAAATGTCAAAAGAGAAATTTTAAATGACCTCTGGATCTTCTAACTAGTTTGTCTTATATGTTCAAAGCCAATTTGTTTAGGAACAGCCCAGAACAGATTCCTTAGAGCAAAACTGCCTCCCTTCATGTGGCAATCTTGACTATTTTTTTGGAATAACTAGTGGAATCACAACAGTTGATTGCTGTTCAAGATAATTGTTTGGGTATCCTATCTCACTATTTTTTTCTAGGCTTCCTCTTAAGAGACACTGGTCAGGACAGAAACTGGGTTTCTTAAGTACAGGGGAGACATGAATTGGAAAGGGAATAGGCAAAGTGCCTTTACTGATTCTGGAAAGGAAGAAAAACTTTCTCCCTTTATTAAGAAAGTTGAAGAGCTACAATGGAAAACCTGCATTTTACATGCTAGCTGCTTTCCCTTTCTACTCTTCACTGACAAGACTTGCTTCTTCCTTTCACATAGCTGTCAGATTGGCTTACCAACTCTTTTACATCTAATTCACTTGAAAGAGGATTTCTTGTCCCAGAAAAGATCATGAAAGCAGTGAGGAGAACTATTTCTTTAGATTTCTTCCTCCTAGACTTATTAACATTTTATCTGCTGGGATTATTTTTCTTATATGAACATAACGTAAACTTCTAACTGTGGAACTTTTCTAGAGAAGTGACTGTGTATTTGGACTACTTCACTGTCCTCAGAAATAACTGTGGGCAAAGGCATCTTCATTGGTGGTCTAGCGTAGCAGGTTACTGGTGGCGACAAAATGAGCACAGATTTGTTGCTCACAGCAGCAGTGCTTGAGCAATGGAAAAATCAGAATGGCAGCAGCAGCTCTTGCTGCAGAGAAAAGCACGGAGTGAGTTTGCTACTTATAAGGTTGGGAGCAAAGGGGACGCGCTGGCAGTTTTCCCATTCTTCCCACCCTTTCGGCAGCAGTAGGAAAAGCAAGCCCAGCTCTTCATGTCTAATCTTCCCTCTACTCGTCCCCTTCCTGTTGTAGAAGTAGCAAGACACTACATCTCATTCCTGGGCAGAAACATGTAGGTGTATTTATGCTGCTGATTTGTCTTGGAGATGGCTTACCTTATCACTGAGCTTATCACAGAGCTGCTTGTGGTAACAGTAAGACCTGTAAAAAAGGAGTTAAAAAACAGTTACAGAAATTCTCTCTAGAAATTCCAAGACAACTGACATTATGTATTTGGATGATTTTGAAGTATGTCTCTTTCAATCTTTTTCTACTATAAATATAGCCACAGAAAATTAGCTGTACGTACTAAAAGCAAAATGAGTGAAAATAAGGACCTTATTGTCATGAAAGCTATGAAGCCAACAACTGCAAATAGTTTATTGTTTTAAAGCAGGACTGTATGCAAGCACCCCTGAAATGTTAGTTAAATACGGCTTGCTGGTAACTAAAAGCCGATGTAGAAGGGGATGATGAACTTGAGTGTATAGTCTCACTGACTTCATGGTAGCTCTTGATGACAATTGTATCTTGGTACAGATGTTTAGAGTTTGTCTTCAGTCAGGTTTGTTTTGATGCTAAGCATTCCTATAGCCCAAGACTACCAGCCTATATATCAGCATATAAAACATTCTGTATGTGTCATGAAAAATAAACCAAAACCAACAAAACCCAGCAAATATCCCTATCCTTTGCTTAAAACAGCGTTCAAATTCTGGTATATAGCATTAGCATTTTGGTGCTCTATACATCACGCTAGAGATCTGTTTTATGACTCTCAACACAAAAACTTTGCCTCTCCCTTAAAAGGGATTCAATTACTTTGCTGTAAATGACACTGTGCAAATAGGATCTTATGCTGGCTGTACTCTAAGCATAATTTTAACTGTGCCGTGACCTTCAATGTCTAACAAAATGCAAATGCAAACTTGAGTACTACCGATTCGTCACATCTGTGAAGCCTAATCGTAACTTGACTTTTTAAACTTTCTTTTAGGCATCCTGCACAGATGGAAGACTATTTAATCACTTGGAAACAGTGTGGCGTTTCAGCCCAGGTATCCCTGGTTATCCAAGGACATGTACATTGGATTTTTCAGTAAGTAGTGTAATTAAGACTACCACATGCTTGGAACAGGGCATAGAAACAGTATCTTCAACTGTGGTTTTTGGTTTGTTTGGGTTTTGTTTTTTTTTTTTTTAATGGCTGGTACTAATTTTCTTGAGGAAAACACATGCACAGAAAACAAGTTAGTTTTAGTTACTACTATCAAAAAAAATTTTGCAAACTTTACCGTACGGAAACCACTACAGTGTCCTTTAGAGTCAGCGATCTTCTGTGAGGTGTCTGCCTGTCATGAAACAGTCTGGGGATTGGTATCTCTCACCATACAATTCTAAACATGCCGAAGTTTTTAGGCAGTCAAATACAGAGGGACAAATACTAAACATAGGTTGTAGAGTAATTAAAGGAAATAACAGACTAAGTGCTCTTTGTTCCAGAAAGTAGGTATTCTCCCATCTGTCCTATTTGGCCTGCACTTTGGTCAGTTTAATTTCCTGCTTTCCAATTTTAATCTTTCCTGTATTTTAAGTCTTACTCCTTCCTTAATAATACAGGTATAATAGATCTTTGCTGTCTTTCTCCCCTATGACGGGATATGACTGCAGCTCAAGATTATTGCTCTTAAAATCCAGTATCTGATTTAGCCTATTACCCCTAGACAAGTTCTTTTCCACTCAAGTTATTGCTTTTCCATCTTATCTATTTAGTCTGTCATCACATTTTTCATACATTTTATAGTGTTAAGAGTGGTTGTTGCACATAACTAAGCTGGGGTTCATGAAAGGCTACAGAAGTACACAGAAATGGTTTGATCCTGCTGCCATCTACTGGAATACTCTGCTTTAAAAAATATCTTCTGTAAATAGGAAAAAGAGCTTTCTGGAGTATTTGTAAACTAGCACGTTATCTCACTGGGTTAATAGCTTTCAACTTATTGCTGTAATGTACTTCATACAGTTCAACAGTAAATTTTTTTTGAGTAGGCACTAAAATACATTTCTCATGGGATTTGCCAACAATGTTTACTCGTGGTATTTGAATTTCTCCAGGCATATAAGTGCCACTTCCTGCTACTGACCAGTACATAAACTAGCTTTAACCCAAGCGATGCATCAGTTGGGAAAACTTGAATTAAGCAAGTGTTTAAACTCTATAATCTAAATACTGAGTTTGTGAGGAAAACGTCCCACCTACCCCCTTGCTCCCCCCATACCAAAGCCACCTTTTGACATTTCAAGACAAGAACTTCAGTTAAAGGGAGTGAAAGCTGGGCTCAAAATGGCCGTTGTCACTTTCCTGGGGAAATGGTATCGATATTTCTTACTGACTGACTCCATTTTGAGGTAGCAGAAGCAAAGAGAGCCAGCTGAGCAGGGGCTGCCTTGCAAGGGCAAGTCCTTAAGGACTCCAACCCTTGCAGGTCACTGACCTGCTGCGTTACTTGCCTCAGGGCCCCTGCAGATAGGGATGGTAAGCATTTCACACCAAACTCCTCAAAACATACTGTGTGATTACAAACACTTATGAGAGAAAACTTTGATTTCAGGAATGCTTGTTTGCTTTAGGAAATGTCATTTGTGTTTTGGGTTATTCTGGTTCCCACAGGCTACTGCATCACTGTGTTGCCAGCCTGATGCCAGGAGACATACACAGCAATGCAGGGAACTTTCTGAGTTTGGTTTCAGTTCTTAAACAATTCAGTATATAGATTGAAGCACAACACCATTTTTACCATCTGCAAACTTTGTAGATGTACACCATACCTTAAGTTTTTATACACTTCTGAACATGATGCAAAACTCATTAACCCCGCTCTGCAGAACTCCACATGCTCTGCATGCCAACTCCCAGACTTTCAAAAGGCACGTTAATTTTACTGATGCTTGAGATCAAGCACACGTAAATGAAGCTACACCTGGCTTACAGGCCAAGTAGTTTAATTACTTCTGTGCTACTGTTTCGCAGTTAGTATGTGTTACACACGTGGCTTGAAAGAAGCTGCATTTTCTCAGTTTGGCATTTAATCTCAATCCAAAAGGCATGCTACAGCAGGAGTGATAAAATCACAGAAGAGCAACCGGTTTCTTTTCCTGAAAATCCTGTAATCATTTTGGGAAGCTGTGTTTTCCAAAACAACATGATTCCATAGCCTTAGGGAAATGTTATTCAGCTAGACCAAAGGCTGGCACAGCACAAAAGCATAACTGAAGGCTATTTACCCGAAGTGACCATTTCTTTTGAGGGTGGGGAAAGCAGACTCCTGTGCCCCTGCCATGACTGTTAACTACTACAGTAGCTTCAGTTTAACTGTGAGATTCAGTAGCTGAAAGAAAATATAGCAGTTCAGTTCTGAGGGCTGTGGTAGGAGGCCTGCAGGCTTGGTACAGAGCACTCTGATGCTGACTGCCTGTGTCAGGACAGTGGAGCTTGGGAGCAGGAGGTGCTCAGGTAGGAGATGTGGCACACACAAGCAAAGTCGTAGCTTTAGTCAGCAAATTGCTCATTTGAACATCCCATAACTAGAGCTACCAAGATGGAAAGACTGATGTAAAATGTTGGTATTTAATAGGTAACTATTTTGAGCTGCTTTTATATGCCTCTGGGGTTTGCTCCAGCCTACCTGTAAGTTTGCTCTCTTGCCATGTGGGATTTTCTCCAGATGACTCTTGTCCCTAAGTGAATTCTGCATGCTGAGTAACTAAGTTATTGTTTGTCAGTAGTTTTTTCATTATTCTGAATCTTCTGTTCTGTGATGCATCATTTATTAAATACAGTAGGGTTAGTTTAGATACATGGAAGTGATTACTCAGAGTTGAACAAAATTATTCTTCTAATTGAAAAGCCTAGGGAGACAGTTCTCTGACCAAGGAGTGAGGCTTTTCTTCAGACACACACTCGCCATAGCTCAGTTGTGGCTGTTCTTTATACCACAGCTTACTTGCAGACTAACTGGAGATTCTTTATTAAAGTTGTCTACTTGTAGCAGCATTTTAGCACTAACAGTAGATACAGGAAAACCAACTCTTCCCTATTTTCTTAAACAGGTTTCTTTTGAATTTCGTTCACTTCTACACTCAAAACTTGCTACGCTATTTTTTGATGAAGTGGTAAAGCAGATGGTAGCTGCCTTTGAAAGAAGAGCATCCAAACTCCACGGCCCAGAAACAAGCATACCTCGGGAGCTGATGTTTCATGAAGTTCATCACACGTAAAATGGAAAATTGTAACAACCTCCATTACAAACTTGTTTGTACACTTCATTTATGCAAGAGGTGCCATGCTCCTCCTTCGGGGCATCTATTTCCTATCTAAGCTTTGTGTGTGATTTTGTACTGTACAAAACACACCTGTTCTGCTGGACGTTATAGATAACGTGCACGCTGCCATCAAGTGCAACTTCAGGGTTATCAGTAACTGACAATTGGCAGCTACTGTAACACAATGTATCTCAGGCTGCCGTTATTAAATTGCCAGACGGTTTGAGTAGTCACAGGGTAAGTTCTGCCTTATCAAAGCTTATGTGTTTTTTTCAGCATTGTAACATATTAACTCAAGTTTAAGTTATTAGTAGCGTGAATGTAACTTAACAGCATCGGCCAGCTCTGGCCAAGTGAAGGGAAATGGACATTCTAGCTTTAGGGAGTATGGAACAGTGCGTCAGGCGTGGCCTAGCAGGTGCTTTTAATCCAAATGAATGACAAGGGCGAGTTGGGGCCTCTGGCTGCTGTTGAGTTCTGACCAGCAGCTGCAATAAAAAAAAACCAACACAGCCTGAACACTCTGGAGTTTTCAGAAATGAAACCTAAGGGGTGCAGGGAACACAAGGCATGCTGTAATTCGAGTGCAGCAGTTTCAGTGACAGCCTGTGGTTCTGGGCTGCAGGCAGTGGGGGACGTGCAGTACTGCTGGCAGGCTGACCTTGCCTCCCTGCCCCCTCGCACTGCTGCGCCCTGCACTTCGGTTTGGGTGGATGCCTCTCATTTTGTGCACATGGGTCCCCATTCCAACACAAATTTAAACCAAGTAAATAAATGTTACCTCTTTGAGAACTAGGGCACAGATGCACGACATCCTGTACCGCAGTGCTGCCTGCCCTGCGAGGAGTGAACAAGATGTACACTAAGTGGAGGACATGTTGTCATTAAAAACATATAACAGCACTGAACCTTAGGTCTTAGGGATCTCTTTCAGTACTGTGCTACTGTTTATTAGTTCATTATGATGGTACCAGCCCTCTTGATAGAACTATTGAAAAAATTCAATTCCTTATGTTAATATTCTCTTTTCAGTCACTGAAGGAATGTAAGTAAGTAGGTTTGAACAGATTTTAAATCCTGTCCATACTCTGCCTTGCAGCACCTGTTTACCTTACTGAAATTAGGTAAAGGTGTTAGAGCTGGTCCTTTCTCCTAAGTGCCCACAATCCACAAGGATACTACAGAATAGTGCATTAAATGACATAGGGAAGATATGTTTGAGGCCAAAGACAGCCCCTGAAGCAGTTTCAGACCCTTTAGATGCTTTTCCAGAAAGAGGAACTAAGATTTCACACATCCCATGGACAAAGGGCAGTTCTTATGGAAGTCAGGAAGCTGCAGAAAGTGACAGCTGGCGTAAGAGCTGTTTTAGAGCACTGAGAAATTGTAAAATTATTTTGTTTGATGAGACAATTAGAGGAAAACACAAGTTTGGGAACACCATTGTTCTGAAGTCTGGAAAGCAGAAAAGCCTGTGCATCAACAGTATGAGCTGTGTCAGGTCAGAGAATACAGTAGATGGTAAACAGAGCTGTCATTTTTAAGGGTAAAGAAGCATCTCATGCAAAATAACTCAAACTAAATCCTGGAGCCTGCTACCAGAAAACTGGAAGGCAGGTGTGGGGGGGTCTCAAGGCAGGAATGGCACCACATACCACATGTGAGCAAGAGAAGCATTAACCCCCCACAACCCTTTCTGCTAAGGCCAACGTACCTGTTTCACACCCTCAGGGCACTCCCCCACCCCAGTACTGGGAGAGGCACAGGGCCTGGTCCAGCACCTGAAACAAGCAGCATGGGCTGGGCAAAATAAAGTCAATGCACATACCTTATTTTCACAGTATCATTTAATATTTCAAAGAACTGCAGTGTCAGTTCAGCTCAGATATTTCTTACCAAAATTAAAGTCACTTGTACCTCTGAGAAACATTCTAGACAAAGGAATGTTTCATGGAGGGAAAGGGCCTGTGGTTTCCAAGTGTAATTTCTAGTCAATCTTAGAAGCAGCAGGTTGGCACGGTTCTCCCGTGACCATGGCTTTGTGTGCAGATGAACAAGGTGATACATTTAATAACTTTTGAGCAGTTTTATTACATAAAGGTCACATAACTGTATATTTGCCTACTTTGTACACAACTGTCTAGTCTCACACACAGGGGCTTCCAAGTTCTTCCTAGTACTGGCAAGCACCAATAAATTCTGAAATAGATATTGAGTGCCTTAAGTTTAAATTGGGACCTTTGTAGATGGATCTTGCACCCAGTTATCAGGAATGTACAAATGTCTTTATTCAAAAAATACAAAATAAATTATCTGTAGGCATGGACAATGACTGTAAACAATTACACCTGTGTTAAATGAAATCCAGTAACTGATGGTTACAGTGATTCTTTTAAACACCACCCTCACTTCAGTCACTATCCACCCTCTTGCAGTGACAGCTCAAGTTTTTAGAGTCAGAACTGTCAGCCTTAAACAGCACAGCTCATGATGCATCCCTACCCCAGGAATTAGAACATGCCACCTCCCATCCCTCCACCCATCCCACCCATTCCTCCCATCGCTGCCTCCTTTTCTTCTTTTGGAATTTCAGTCACCACTGCTTCTGCTGTTGATAGGAGAGACGCGACACCTGCAGCATCCATCAGAGCAGTTCTCACAACCTAAAAATAGTAAACGAATAACTGAATACCTGCTGACTACCACATGAGCTGGGAGGAAGGAAAGCTCAGAATTAAGACTAGTTTAGGTTACCTTTGTTGGGTCTATGATTCCTTTTTCTACCATATTTACAAAGTCCCCAAGCATTGCATCATAGCCAACTTCTGATGGACTCTGCAGGATTTTTTCAACTATTAGGGATCCTTCAACACCTGCATTCTTTGCAATAGTCATTGCTGGGATTTTCAGCGTTCTCTTTATTATTTCAATGCCTGTAGCAAAAAAGGGATGTTCAGATTATGTATTACGTACGTTGCTGCTATTGCAGAGGCACCCGTTCCTGTGCTGGAGATCAGTGCAAAGAGAGAGGAGCCTCTGAGCAAGAACAAAAGCTATTTTTATCTGTTCCATGGAAAAAAGTTCTCTGCTGCTTGCCCTCACCGATTACATGACATCACTGCAGGATATTCACACACGTTTTAGTTTTACTTCTGCAAAAGGTAGCAAGGAGCATTATTGTTGTACCACAGCACAAAGACCTCTTCCATCTGATTGGCCACACAATCTCTTGGGCATTCTTAGATTTTTATGTCTGTCTGCAACGGGTGGAACAGTCAACTCAGCTCTCCTTTAGCGGTTTGCAATTCTTTGCAGCGGCTACCGCTGCTTCGTTGTTCTTGGTTCTTTCACATCCAAGTTAGGGACATAGTGAAAGCTCCTTCCTGCTGTGAAGCAGGGGTACGAGGTTCTAAAGATAAAGCAACTGAACACTCGCTGAAGGTAACCTGTGTTTGACCTTGTAAAGCCTCAGGACAGAAGAAAGTCTATTCTTAACACTTACACACATACGTTCAAGTAATTTACTTACCAATTTTCTGATCTTCATTGGCTGGAACTAAAGCATCTAATGCTGGAATGCAGCGAAGCAACGCACAGCCACCGCCTGGGACGATGCCTTCCTCTACGGCAGCACGGGTCGCATTGAGGGCATCAGTAACTCTGTCTTTCTTCTCATTCACTTCAACATCACTGGTGCCACCCACCTACAAGCAAGCAGCAAGCCACAGTCAAGGTCCATGCCCAGAGCCCGAGGCGTGGCCCTGCAATAAGCCAAATTCCTTATCCAAATCAACTGCTAAGATTATGAGACAACCACACAGCAGGAACTTAGATTAGCAACAAAGGACCAATACCGCCCCTTGCCTAAGAAGTTTAACTTCTCACCTTCAATACTGCTACTCCATCAGAGAGTTTGGCCAACCGCTCATTCAGTTTCTCTTTTTCATAGTCACTTGTGGTAACTTCTAGCTGTTCAATAATTTCTTGAATACGTTTTTCAATTTGAGCCTTTTCGCCTTTCCCCTTTAGAAGCATGGTGTCATCTTTTGTCACAATGACCTCTCCAACTTTACCAAAGTCATGAGGCTGGATATCTTCCACATTTAGGGTCAGACCCTCTTCTCCGAACACCTGAAACAAGTTACGTGAAATGTTGGAATTCACAGCTCCTCCATATACACATTTACACATACAGTGGGCTGACAGTGCAAAATACCCACACTAGTGCAGCTCAGTTGAAATAGACTTTTTGCTTCTCCTCACAGAGCCCGGGCACGCAGCTACCTCACAAACTGGCCCTCAGCAGTAGAGCGCTGCTGACTTCTTGTTCATGACTGACTGATGTAGCTCCCTGACTCAAAGCGCCTGGAAAGCGGAGCTGTCCTACAGACTCCTCCCCATATCTCAAGAGGTTATGAATACGGCCACTAAACCGACTGGAGAGTACAGTTCACTGGTTTTGTTACTCTCTGCTCCAGGTAGCTTAAATATGAAGTTTTATTTCGAGAACCACCTTTGGATCCCAGTATCATGCTATGGTTGTGAAGTGTGTAAAAAAAAGCAGCGTAAAGGGACACTAATCAGCACATCAACTATTTGAGAAGTTGATTAGAACAGAAAATTACCCAGTCTATTCCAAATTTATAAGAACTGTATTTGCTGTACCTGAGTCCAGGCAATTATGAGGCAGTTTTATAAGGCAACAAGAATACTTTGCTATTTCTAATAAATTCCCTTGATATTCCTTCTTCCCCGTAACAACCTAACTGCTGCAAGGAAACGGTATGTAACTTCAGTCAGTCAGAAGGACATATTAGTCATGGCTGCTCAGGGCTGTGTTACTCAGCAATGACCAATATCCGCATTTAAAAAAAACTATGAAGATTCGAATATTAGAGTTACTGCTACATTTTTCAAAGAGCAGTACACAGCCTGCAACACAGCAGATACAAGCCATGGACCTAAAAATGTAATTAATTTATATTAATAAATATGATAAATAATAATTAAATACCATTAGCATTTCTTAGTGGAAGAAGCCAATTAAAGCATCATTACTTACAGCACCGCCAGTAGCGACTGCCATATCCTTCAACTGGTTTTTCCTGTTGTCACCAAAACCTGGTGCTTTTACAGCAACAACCTGAAGACCAACCTTCAGTCTAAAGAGAAGAATTCAGAGAGCAAAATTCCACATGTGTCCAGAGAAAAAGTCTAATTACTAAAAACAACTACTGCAGTACAACTTTAACAATCAACAAACAAGACGACCTTCATGAACTGGGCTGGTTTTGCTCATAAAGGTAGTTTGGAAACAACTGAAATTCTATGCACAGAAGTTGCTGCTCTTTGGTACCGATAAGAGAACAGACAACAGTACTACACTGTCGCAAATTCAAATACAGGCTTTTGTGTGCATTCCTTTAAAAGGATAAAAGAAAAGAGCAGTATTTGTCTGAAAGTATGGATTTTAAGCCTCACCTGTTCAAGACTAGAGTGCTGAGGGCTTCTCCATCAACATCCTCAGCAATAATGACCAAAGGTTTGCGGTGAGCATTGGCAATTTCAAGAGCTGGAACTATGGACTGTACACTAGAAATTTTCTTTTCACTGATTAAAACGTAAGCGTCCTGGAACTCACATTTCTGCCCTGCAGAAACAACATGCGTTATCTGAACAATCTGATTATAAAAACCTATCAAGTGTTCTCTTAAACTTAAGGAGCTACTTTGGAGCAAATGTTGCACATTTCAGCGGCATTAAAGAAGAAAGACACAAATTGTTTCCTCTAAGACTCCACTTCCAGTTCTATGTTGTTCTGGAGCATTGCAGGGCCAGCTTGATGTTAACGTGGACATTTTCCACACTTTGCAGAGAAAAACACCCCCACAGACTACAAGTTCTTACCAAGAGTTAGAACTTTCTGACAGGGAAGGACCCCACTGTCCTATTGCTGTTGTACCTAGTACGTATCACAGACTGGGAAGCCTTTGTAACAGGTACCGTTGTTTCTAACTTACAAGAGCCATGGGAAGGTATTTGACATGTTATTAACTCACCTTTAGTTGTATTAATAAAATATGGAGAGATGTAGCCTCTATCAAATTTCATACCCTCAATGATTTCCAATTCATCGTTTAGAGTTTTTCCATCCTGTTTGGATGCAAGAAAGTCCACATTAAAGATCCTTATTTATTACCAATAGTACAAGTGTATTTTTAGTAAACTACATACAACAGAATGAAAGGCTCTGTACCACACTTCAGTTTTATGTGCTTCCTCCTCCAAAATAAAAGCATTAGAAGAGGGAACAGCAATCAAATCCCAATCTAACAGAGCTATGGAGGGAGGAATTATGAGGGATACTGTATGCGAGCTGCAGTGGCTCCACACATGCTACAAAAGCCAGCCCTAACTGGAGAAGGGACAGCCACTTTGCACTTAGTCTGTATGCTGGCCAGCTCTTACCTTGACAGTGATTACACCCTTTCGTCCAACTTTTTTCATTGCATCAGAGATTATATTGCCAATTTCCTGATCCCCGTTTGCTGAAATCGTGGCAACCTGAAACAGTAAACCATTTAATCTCACTTAACAATACAAGTGATTTGTTTCCTCACTAAAATGAGAATAGCCGCTTTCAATTCTCACGTCCTGACAGGACAGGGCAGCTGACTGCAGCACACCCGCACCAAGATGCAAGAACTCCGTTAGGAGGGCTAACGCCTCGGGGGCAGCTCAAGCATGGGGCCAGATCTGTGCACTGGGCTCAGGCAGCACGCACAGGCCACCTCCACCTGCAGCCATGGGGAGAAATACACCATGAAGGCCAACACACCTGTGCCCGCGACCCAGCGGGGCACCCACCCCAAACTGGGCCTCCCCCAGCAGATCCACAACACTCCGAGGAGTTTGCCATCACATCCCACCCACAAACACACCTTTGCTCTTGTCAATGTTTCCCGAGTACCCAAATCTAAGTTTTAAGACCACATTTTGGAATGAGACTTGAAGACAAGAAAAACTACCTACTTCTGAACTAACTTCTAGCAGTGTAGTTGGAGGCAGAATACACAAAATTTTAAATAACTCAAGAAAATGAAAGCACTACCATAAAGATCATTCAATGACTCATACTCTGAATCTTGATACATAAAGAACTCAGGTGTCACACACACACAACCTAGCTCCATTAAACCTGATTTCACAAATCTTTTTCGGAAGTACGGCTGTGTAAAGTTGGTTTAGTTTTTTTTTCACCTGTGCAATTTCTTCTGGAGTTGTAACAGGTTTAGACAGCTTCTTCAGTTCAGCTATGATAGCATCGACTGCAAGCATCACCCCTGAAGACAAACGAAATGCTTGTGAGTGAACAAGGTATACAGCGCAGGAAAAAGAGCCCCAAACAAATCACAAACAGGTTAAGTTTCAAACCAAAACCCACATCACAAAGATGCATCAAGTCTGTACGTTCAAAGCCAAGTGACTGGCAATTCTAGTTCCATACTGTCACTTGTATATCCAGTGATAATTATTTTTTGAATCGGTGCGACACACTTTCCGTCATGATTGACATTTATGGCAAATTTATTTATGTGGCACCAGTAAATTTATATACTTATCAGAAATTAAATGCAGAAATGGCTTTAAATGGAGTTTACCTATGACAAATTAAACAAGTTAACTGCACATAAAATAGTAAAACTATTAGAAAAATGAAGAGTTGTTCAGAATAAGTAACTAAACAGACACAAGCGGTTCTCTACACATCACTCTTCATATAAAGCTTGATGTGGCTCTTCAAAGAGAGGGCAACTTATTCAGGAAGCCAGTCAGATTTGGGATATGAAGAGTTAAGAGACGGTGATTAAACACTAAAGAGAAAGGAAAAAAATTTACCCCTCCTGATTTCTACTGGATTAGCTCCTTTGCTGATCTTCTCAAAGCCTTCCTTGGCAATAGCACGCGCAAGTACCGTTGCAGTAGTGGTACCATCTCCTGCTTCCTCATTTGTATTGTTGGCAACGTCTTGAACTAACCTGGCTCCAATATTTTTGTATTTGTCTCTTAAGTCAATTGCCTTTGCTACTGTCACACCGTCTTTTGTCACTTTAGGACTTCCCCAGCTTTGTTCAATAATAACTGTTCTTCCCTAGGGCAAAAAAGAACAAATATTAAATCAAAGCCGCATAATCCACAGCGCGTTACTTTACCAATTCAACTGAAGATGAAGACCCTTTCAAACAGCCACAGCTGAACAGAAACATCACCTTGCACAGAGCTGTCAGCTGGGGCTTGCTCCAAGCACGCACATTACCAAAGGTCTGCAAAACTGGAAAAATGGCTAAAAGGGTTTATACTTTCACAGAACAGGGCTTCATTCCCCAGCCATAATGCTTAATACCACAGACTCAGAAGTCTGCAACCGAAATAAGACTAACCAGAAAGTGGAAAATAATTGAAGGGTTGCCCTTAACACTGATATTTCCCCCTAAAATTAAAATATAGCAATATAATGAACTAAATTTGCAAAAGTTCCATCCAATCACAAGAAACAGTCTATGCAATTGAAAAACAGTAATACAAAGCTCAATTTGTTGCATATTCGAGGCGGGGGGGAAGCAGCTCACAAACTTTATTAGTGATCAGCAAAGAGAGCTGAGAATACTTAACAAATTTGCATTAACATGTTGCAATGATTTCTCAGATGATGTAAGTTAACAGGTCTTTCTTCTCTTAGCCTGCAGTTGCATTCAACTAAAAAGCTAGACTATCCTATGCAACATATACACAGCGAGTATTGGAAACTATGGACTGTCCGGGAAGCACAGGGCAAATGCACCTGCACAAGAGGATTGCTTGCTCCCAGACAAATTCAATAACTTTAATAGCTGTCCCAGTCAATCATGTTCCATTTTGAGCTGGAGGCAGCAGAAATGCAAGGAGACACCTCTGGTCCACTGCTGCCCCAGAGCTCTTCAGCTATCCTGGCAGCTGGAGCTGCTGGGAGAGGGGAAGGAAGGGCAATTGCCCCACCTTGCTGCTGTGGCTCCCGGCTGACACTGCACAAGTCCCCTCATGCTCAGCCACCCTGTCAGACCCAGCTCAGAGCTGACCATGCTGCCGTAGCTGATGGCAGGCCAGCGCGGCTTCAGATCCTGTGCCAAGCAGCTAGCTAAGGAGCCCCTGCCAGTGCGCTAGCTATGGCGCAGCCTGCTCCTCGCCTGCACAGAGCCCGCTCACATCTGCCCCAGTGACTGAACTAACTCGCATTCCTGCCACGCATGAGGCTATGCCGCTTCTGGAGTACAGCTGCCCCTAGGAGCTGCTAAAGAACCGTTAGGCTTCAGCTACTAATGTTGGACTTGTGAAAGAGTTTACGATATTCTGACTCTGTGCTATAAAACAATTATGCCAAAATAATGCATAATCTGAGACTTCTTACTGCTATTTCGTTTGACCTGCACCTCTCCTAAATCTAAAAAGCGGTTCAAGGGTAAGAAAACTCTCTCTGGAAGATCCTGCTACTGGTAAGTTCTTCACGCAGTCTCTCCTTGTTTTGCTTAATTTTATCCTCTATTTTGACATGGTCGTATTCCAAACGTTTGTTTGGGAGCTATGAGGAGAGTGGCACAACAAAACCTACTTCTAGCCCATCACATAAAGCGTGTCAAGTGTAAATCCTTTTATCTGTGTTTCTGAAAACAGGAACACCACCAGAAAATACACATGCATTTCAAACCGTCCCACATATCAAGAATCCCAGCACTCACATAAACTACTTCTGACAAAATAATCAAAGTGTTGGCAGGAATATGAAAAGATTGCATGAGGCTACAAACCACAGTTCTTTAAATATAGCACAGTGCCAAAGGGAAGTTTCCTCACCAGAGTGGTATTTTTTAAAAATGCTGAAAGTTGAATCAGGCATTACAGTACAACCCCTAAATCTCTACAAATACGTGGAGAAGAGCAGATAGAGTGAGAACACTGGAACAAAACCCCCACAAGGTTACAGTGAGTTGCATCAGGAACTGCCCTTTAACCAGTTCATTAAGCTATGCTTAAGCATTCACAAAGTAACCTGATCCAAAAAACCAAGAGTTAAATTAACAAACTACACTTAAACTTTGTTCCTTTACTGAAAGCAGCCACAGCTTGCTGACATCACTGTTCCTTAACCTTCATCTGAGCAGCTTATGGCACTTTTGCCTTTGAATAAAGCTAAGAGAGCACCAAAAATGTACAAGAAATACATGAATTAATTTTAGAGAGGCCACACAGCCTTGAGAAGAACTACCATGCGTATGCTGCCGTTACATGGAACGGACATTCCTATGAGCCCAAAGAAAATCGGTGCCTCTTCCTTAAAAAGGAATCTCATTTCAAGCCTTACTGCACATTGCATGACTATGCAGAATAGAGTAGTTGGTTTTTCAAAAGACCTAGAACTTACAGGGATCCGCACACTACGTTCTGTCCTAAGCAGCATAAACAAATGCCACCACCATGGAATTTCACTTAAGCTGATAACATTTATCAGTCAACTGAAAACTTAACATTACACTTTCAACATTACCTTCACCTTGTTAATACTAAACGGTAAAGTGATACCAAACCATAATCTGTTAAAAAAAAAAAATTAAAAAGATCACATGCTAATTAACCCACCTTATGATCTATATAGTCTCATCACCTACTGCATTGTTACAGACTATCTACTGAGCCATGGTAACCTAATTACGCGCAGCCCTATAACCTTCAACCCGTTTAAACAAGTACGCTGCACCTCTCGCAGCGACCCAACTCATTTCACTTTGCTACGACAAAAAGCACACGCTCTACCGTCGCGGCTCACGTGACAATGAGAACATGGCTGCTTGCGGCAGTCTGTCCGTGCCCCTGCATCGTGGCGTTCCCCATCTGCAGATGGCAATCACGCACCTCTACCGAGGAAAAACCAACCACTGTTTTCTACGAGAGTGGTTTCAACCGGGTCAAAGCCTTAACATAGAACAAACACGAAGTATTCCGTTACCTTTGGCCCCATGGTGACAGCTACAGCATCTGCCAGAAGATCCACTCCTTGAAGCATAAGAGCTCTAGCATCTGCTCCGAACTTCACATCTTTCGCATACGCTCGCGTCAGGTGCGGGGCGAGCGCTCTGGACACCGGCCTTGCCTGACGGAGTACTGTAGGTAAACGGAGCATGTCTAAAAGATTAAAACAAATCCAGAGCAAAAAATAAGCGCCTTGGTTTTGTACAGCTACTTCTAGAATAAAAAAGAGTAAAAATGATTCGGGGAGTAAAGCAAGCGGCCATCAAACTTTTAGTTTTCCGGCTAGCTGAAATGGAGGCAGGCAAGCAGCGGGGCGGGGGAGCCCGGGTGCCCGGGCGGGACGGACGCTGCGGCAGCTCCGGGCTCCCCCCACCGGGCCGCCTCCGGCAGCGGGGCGGGAGGCCGCGGCGGCCCCCCCAAGCGCCCGCGGCGCCCTTCCCCGGGCGGCCCCACCACGGAGACCAAGGGCCGCGGCCACAGCCGCGCGACGCAGAGTGGCGGGAGGGTCCCGGGGTCCCACCGAGCCCCCAGGGCGGGCGGGACGGACGGGCGAATAATAGGGCCGCGCGTCCCCTTCCCCTGGGGCTGCCGCGCCAAGGTCAAGAGCCGCCGGCCCGGCCCCGCCGCTCCAGCATCGGCCCCGCGAGTGGGGGCCCCGCTCCGGCCCACGGCGGGCTCGTGGCCGCCTCCTCCTCCCACCACCCAACGGGCCGGGCCGTTAGCCGCGCGGGCAGCCGCCCGCTAGACGGTAACAGCAACCACCACCACCGCCGCCGCCGCCGCCACAGGGGGTGAAACGATTGGGGGGGCAGTACCCCTCGCCGGACCGGTGGCAGTGGGCCGGCGCTCACCTACGGCAGCGCGAGGATAGCAGCAGGCGCCTCCGCCGTCCGGAACGGGAGCTGAGCGGGCTGATCTGGCGCCGTGAGCGGGAAGGCGCTGGGCACTCACCACCCCTGCCCCGCCCCCCGCCGGCCGCTGGCCCATGTGCGGCTCCGCGCCGCCCGGCCCGGGAACCAGCATAACCGCCGCGCAGGCCGACAGCCCCCCCGCAGGGCTTGGGCACCCGCCGCACTGCGCGCATGCGCAGAACGCTCCGGCGAGAAACACTCAGGTTCCAGGGCCCGTCAATTCCAGAACCTTCTGGAACGCTCATGCTCGGCGAAGGTCAAAGTTGAGCTGACCTCACTTCCGGGCGGGTGTCCGACCCCGGGAGACGGCCGGCACGGTGCGGGACAGTACGGGGCGCCGCGGGGTGCCGGCCGCTCGCGGGAACGGGGCGTAGCACCGGGGGTGAAAAATAGCATTCGGGATTAAAGCTGACCGGGGCCGGGGCGGGGGGGGAGTGGGTTCCGCCCCGGGGCGGGGCGTCGAGCGCGCATGCGCAGGCTGTGACCTTCCTCACGTGCGCCCGCGGCGGCCCGGTCACTCGGTGGCGGGGAGTGCAGGAGCCGCCATGGTGAGTGAGTGAGTGAGTGAGGGAGAGACTGACTGACTGACTGTCCACCCGTCCGCTCTGCTGCGGCCCGGCCCGGCCCGGCTCGGCACGGCACAGCACAGCGGTGTGGGGTGCGTGGGGAGGTTCCCGCTGGGATCGGTAGCGGGCCCGCTAGTCCACCGCTGGGGGCCCTTCAACGGCCCCTTGGTAGCTCCCAGGTGTGCCTTCGGCCCGGTGGCGGTCCTTATCGTGTGGTGGGGCCGGGTTGAGCCGCGGGAGGGAAGGGGGAAGGGGGCGCAGCGGCCCGGCGGGGCGTTGGCAGCCGCCGCCTGTGGAGGTGCCGGGGCGGGCTGGCGGCACCGCAAGGTCACCCGGCCCCTGGGGCACAAAGCCCGTTACGGTGGGGCTGGGGCCGCCCGTGGCTTCCCCGGCGCGGGGGCGGAATGTCCTCCCCGTCTGCGGGAGTGGAGCGGCCCCTCGGCCCGCAGTGCGCCGGGCAGGGCAGGGCAGGGCCGCGGGTGGGCCTGTGGGGCCTGCGGGCAAGCTGAAACCTCTTGTGCTTGGTCATTTACCGCTCTGCGTGTTGTAAACTTTTTTAATAGAGCTCCTACCTTGAAAGAAAGGGGTAAGGGCAAAGTTGCTCTTGGTCTTGTAGCAATACTTTATTCTTACGATCCCGCTAATGCAAGGAATTAGTATTTCTTAAAACTTAGTATAAAATGCTCAGGGCTGTAAGTCTGGCTGCTTGTTTCTGTTAAACGCAGAACAGCTCTAAAAAAAGAGGCTTAGATACATTGTCTTCCCAGAACGAAGGAGACCACAGTTGGCAGCCTTTTCCACTTGTGGGTTTTCATCATTGTGGCGCTAACATTAGTGCGGGGAACGCACATCTTTCACGTATGGTATTTTGTTCGTGCTCTGCCTGTAATTTTGTTTTCTCGCAATTCTAAAGCTTGTGCATATGCTGATGGTGTCAGTAAAGGGTGCGCTGATGCCTGGCCCTTGTTTCTAGCTGTTTCTCTGAGCGCGGGCTCTGGGTATCTGTCCGGTGCAGCGCTATCTCCATGTGGCTTGGCAAGGTGCCATATCTTTCATTTGAAATCAAAGCAAGTTCTTTCTTCCTGACCCCTGCTTGCTGGGGTTTGGTGCTTGCATTTATCTAGTACACGGGAGATAGACTGCTCTTTTTGAAATGCAGCCAAGTAGCAGTAAGTAGTTGCAAAAAACCCCAATACTCAACAAAAAACCCCCCCAACTCTGCTTAAGCAGAGCCAGATATTGAAGGAGTCAAGGCAGAATTATGCAGACCTTTCAGTTTTTAGGGGCTTAAACCTAGAGTGTCTTGTAAAGTTGCAGTCTATTTGTAGAAGCCAATATAAGTAACAGGACTCTTGCTTCAGACTTCAAACTTTGGAGGTTGTGTATCGTCATGTGAAATGCTGCGGTTGAAAGTACCTGAAAACGACTGATATGGGGTACCTGGCTAGACTTTTTGCTTCTTTACCATAAAACACTTCACTACACAAATAAAAACGCAACTGTCCCAAGAAGTCCTTAATCGTCATGAAATCTGGTGTGAACTAAATGAATATTGCATATAATCAATAATTACGCTCACCAAACTGGAGTAAGGGCTTGGGATTAAAACCATACAGAGCTTTTCAGCTTGAGGAGGCAGCAGTGGCTGCTCCATCTGGGGGCAGTTTATTCCCCCAGCCAGAGCACATCATCTTACAGCTGAACTGTCAGGATTGCCCAGCATCTGCTTGTGTCTTTAGCAATTTCTGATGCAATCAAAGGTGGCCTGTGTTTGCTACTCGTAAAAATTATTAATTTCTATCAAAAGAGAAATCACTTAGAAAAAAAAACTTTTAAATTGCAATTTCATTGTAATGTTCCTCTTGTTACAATGTATGATTACTTCCACAGGCAGGAAAAGCATTTAGGAAATTTCTTCCCCTCTTTGATCGTGTTCTGGTTGAACGATGTGCAGCTGAGACAGTAACCAAAGGAGGTATCATGATTCCAGAAAAAGCTCAAGGGAAAGTGCTACAAGCAACAGTAGTAGCAGTTGGATCGGGAGCCAGAGGAAAGGTAAATGGCCTGAAGCATTACATTTGGGTAGGATTGAAATGGGGTGGTGGTAGCTGGAATATTGTCATAAGAAAGGGATGGTTGCCGTGTAGTGGTGGCTCCCAGAAATGGATCACATTAAGGGCGACAGCTGAAGTTGGAAGAATGGATTCAAAGAGGGGGTAGAAATCTGAAGTTCCGGCTGGCTCTGACCTTGAATTCCAGCATTGCTTGTGTTTTGGGAGTTATCTTGTTTTATCATTTCTCAGCCAAAACCATGAAGGAAGGGCAGTCGTCTTTGTTAAAATGCTGACATGCCCAAATGTCCATAAGGATTAGGCTTACTGGACAAAAGAAAATCAGCAATCAAAAGAAAAAAGTGAAATAATTTTTTGTTGATTCTTTTCATGTTGAATATGAATCTGGGATCATGAAAAAATACAGTCTTCACAAAAATGACATTGGTTGTGGGCTTCAGCATCAGAAGGGCTTTTCCCCCACCAAAGTAGCGTTCAGTTAGTAGCAAGAGTGGAAAACAGGTTAAATTTCAACCTGGGCATGTTGACTCAGACCTTTTCCCTTACCATGAGTCCCTCTGCACGTATCGTGCTGGTTTGTGTCAGTATCTGATTTTTAAAGCTTTACATTGTGAAATGGTGCTAATATTTGACTAACATGCTAGTATTCTACTTATAATGCAAAAATATAATTAAACTTTATCAGGTGTTTCTACATAACTCATTTGCCAGCAACAGTTGTGACGAGTTGCTCCAAGTAACAAAGATGGGAAGGTGCTTTTAACTGGCACTTGGAGAAATTAACCTTGGCTATAGAATATGGAAATGGACTTTCTCCTTTCACTTTAGAAGGGGATTTCATGGTGTCTCAGTTAATTTCTCAGGTTTCACTTTTTTTCCTTTAAGTCCTATTCAGTATGTCAGGCAAAGACCTCACAGTTGTATTTACACCCAAAACTAAATTAAAATTAATTATATTCAGAAAATCACTGCAGTTCTACTGCAGGACTCCAGTGCTTGAGAATTGACTGGTGTGCTTTTCTTCTTAGTAAACCTGTATACTCAAGTTTCACTGTACAACAATACAGAGTTGTTGTGATTTCCTGAATGTTTTATACATGGATGGATCATGGTAGTTTGGAAGAATTCTATTCTGTCCGTATTGTGGAAAAGTAAGGATTTCTTTTCTTTTTCAGAACGGTGAGATTCAGCCAGTGAGTGTAAAAGTGGGTGAAAAGGTTTTGCTACCAGAATATGGTGGTACGAAGATTGTAATAGAAGATAAGGTAGGTGTCCCAGCTTTGTGAATGCAGGTTAAGCTGGTTCCCAGTGTGCCTTACTGCCAGTAATAACACTGAAGTTACTTCACAGGGTTAGCGGTGTTCCAGAAATGCAGTTGTTGGTGTTCCAGCAGCAGTAGCTGAACCCAGGCAGCTTCTGGTACCTGTAGTACTCACTACTTCCACCCCCGCTTAAAAGCAAGTAACTGAGGAAGCCTCTGGTTTGACCTTTATTGGGTGGGTGAAGTGGCTCTGTGAACCAGGCATATAGTAGAGGGAACCCTAAAAGGCTTTGAAATTACTGGGGGTATCTTTGCTTTTGACAGGGAAAGCTCACAGAAGTGTCTTCTGACAGTTCTTGCATTTCCTGCTACTAAAAATAGTAACTTGGTAGCTCTCCCAAAGAATATCTTAGGAAGAAAAATAAATCTTTTCAAGAAGTCAAGAGGTAGAGCTACTGTTGGTTCGCTTGCTTTTGATTTTGTGCTTCGTGACTGCGGTAGCCCCAACTTCAGAGCAAGGCAGTGTTTGCAAAACAACTGATATGATAAGTACTAATGTTTCCTTTTTTTGCAGGACTACTACCTGTTCAGAGATGGTGACATTCTTGGGAAATACGTGGACTAAAGCCGTTGCAGTATCAGTCATTCATTCCACTAAAATGCTGAAATTTTTCTTTCATCATGTAAATAATGTCCTTTATTTTATAATAGGCAGGCATTGAGTCTCTGAAATAACCTGTGATCTCACTGTAATGATGGAACACAAATAAAGATATGTACAGTCAGAAGTCAGTTGCTCTTGCTTGAGTTCCATTGAGCAGTGAAATTGAGATGACCACGAACCAGCCTTAATTATTCCAAACAACATCATTTTGTATCCTTATCTCTGTACTGAGATTGTAAAAGTCTTTACAATAAACTTCTAAAACTTCTGCTTCTGTCTGCGTTTCTGCTGTTACTCAATGAAACTGAGCCTCAATTGTGTAGTCAACTGATCTCTCTGAAAAATTCAATTGCAGAAACATTTTCCCTAAACTTGTATGAAGTTGGGAGATGAGTTTAAAATGGTTATCACACAGATGCTGTGAGGAAGGGGACTTCCAGCTAGCTCCCTTTCACATGGAACTTATCTTAGGATAACATGTTTTTTAACATCTGGCTTAGCAAGAGCTAAGGTGCTGGTAGGCGGGAAGATTACTGCACACCAACCACCCTGCTGCAAGCAGCCTGTCTCACAGCAGGCTGAAAGCTCGGTACTAGTCATACCTGTGCAAGAGCAAAACTGTCCAGTTCTCAGATGAAGCAGATAAGAATTAGAAAGTTGTTTTCTTAGATGTCTCATTGAATTGTGAGTAGAAAACAAGTAACTTCCTTCCAGAAGTTAATCAGGCAGAATTGGGGCTGATGCTGATCTTAAAGCAAATTTCTTTACTGATGACTGCATTATCTCATGCCAGATCTCCAGCCTTCCCCTAACTTGGTAAAAAGCTGATTTGACAAATTGTATTTAATGTATCCTTAACACAGCATTCTTTAATAGCAAGACTTTTACTTCAGCAACACAATTGCATATTTTAACCACCCTGTCTTGCCTTGGAAAAGGATTCAAGGTTATTCATACAGTACACAAATCTGCCCTTGATACAGTGTGTTCCTGATGATGCCTTCAGCACTGGTATGCGTACGTTGGCCTAGTGCAGCCTGAGAATGTTTGCTGCCTTCAAATGTTTTGATGTAGTCCTTCATGAAATAAATTCTTTACACCCCACCCTCCCACCCCGCACCTGGGTAGGGTGCTGCGTGCTGGCTGGTGACCACCTACCTACTCTGGAACTGTGGGCAAACCAGGCAAAAGTTAGACCATTCAGGTGGTTCAGCTCCCGCTAAACTGAAATACGTACCAGCAGGGAAGATACTAAATAAAAAAATGTTTTACTACAAAAGGCCTGCTTCTTAAAATCAGCCCTACATACAGTGGTTTTACTTTAGTGGTCACAGCAGTGCATGTGACAGCTGAAACTCAAGATTATTCCACTACAGGTAAAGACAATATATTGTGCAATGAAACACAAACTCATTGAGAAGCATTGTCTTCCCCTAGAGCAAGCATGCCTTTATCTTCCCTGATAGGGTAGGTGTGCTGGTGTAGTCACACCAAAGAGGGGAAGGTATTACGACATCTCAGTGAGAAAGAGATGCTTTTGGAAGCAGCTCCCAAAAGAGAAGTGCTTAGGCCTAACACTGCAGCATGTCTTTCCATTATATCCTTTAGAGACACACATCATGTAGGGTCCTGGCTCATAGCAAGCAATTTCACGTTTAATTTTTGTTTCTGAGGAGCCACTACAACCCATAGGGGTGTGATCTGTGGGCAGGTATCCGCTTACTACCCGCGCTGTGTACCCCCACCACACAGTGCAGTCACCCGCAGCCGAGGCAACAGCACGGTGCCAGCCTGCTCCCCAGCAGGGTTATGCTGAGCTCGCACCGTGTTGCCAGGCTGTGTGCACCATGCAGACCTCTCTTCCTCCTGACCCAACTTCCAGCCCATGCTTTCAGACCCAGCAGGTTTTCAGCAGCTTGATATCATGCTTATTTAATAAAATACTTAGCATGGCTGTGTCTATTAGTGTTTATGTAACTGATGAAAAACAAAAGTCACACTTTTGTGAAAACTTTCATGGGAAGAAATAATTTATGGATGGGGGGAAGGGCAAAAAAACAGGATTCCTAGGCCTAATCAAATGGAGGACAGGTTTGAGCGTCTGATGGATTTGTAGACAGAGAACATTTTATTCTCGTGCCATGAGGCTATCGCTGCAAGCAAGGACAAGGTAACGACTACATAGCTGAGGTGATCCATCTGCCGTTACTGCTTTATTCCACTGTTTTCCAGACTATTTCAAAGCTCAAATTTTGCCAAAAGTGTTACATGTTGCCCTAACTGCTTATTTTGGGAATACAGTCCTTCCCAGCCTTTCCCCAGGCTGTCTGAATCATAAGGAAACAAGGTGGACTCCATCTCCTCTTGCTACTTTCCTTCATTAACATTTCAGAACAGCTTCCACTAGCAGCAACCCTACTGTTTTCAGAAGACCTTTACTGTCCTGCTTATGTTACCCTGCCATAGGAAGAAAATGATGAACCTTTTACACACGAGCAGAGAAGGAAGGAAGGTCAGGTCCCTAACAGCACGGGAAGAGTCAGTAGGATTTTGGCCAAATATTCCTTTTTTCACTCTTAAGGGTCATGAGGCAATGAGGACCAGGTGAAAAGCAAAAAAAGTGAAATTACTGTTGATCCAATTTTGTTTAAAAACAGCTTGAAATCCAATAAAACAAAAATAAGAAGCAGCTCCCAGAAATAGGGGGTTTATTATTAAGGGGCAACACAAAAGACCTACAGACTGTAACATCCCCATTGAGAAACACTGCAGATTTCTTTCCTTCATCTGTGAATCTGCAAGCCAGTTGTAGACTGAACTAACAGATATGTATTTCTCTCTGAGAGGTATTTCTTCACAGCAAGGTTTATTTGTATTTTAGAAGCAAGATGTCCCTGAAATAAAAGTCAGGGACAAATGGAAATGTCAAATATCCAACTCTTCTGTGCGTTAGATATCAGTTAAACCTTGAAAATGATGATAGGGAAAAAAAAAACAACAAACAACCCAAAACCAAACAAGCTGCTGAACTTTAAGGCATTTAAACAGCTACAGTTGCTTTTATTTGGGGACTGGCTGATTATAAATCTCATAAAATAATTAGTGTTGGATTACAGCTGATCTAATGAGCTATGGGACATTCATACCCTTCAGTCTACTGCACTAATTTCTCCCAATGTTATTAACCTTTCCACGGTTTCTTACACAAACTGCTAGGAAGCGCTGAGTTTCACCGTGTGCCTCAAATAGCTAACGCTTCTGGAGCAGGAATGCTGACCAGGAGTAAAAAAGTAACTAACGCAAACTGAACTTAGGTGCCTCAAGTTAGGAATGGCACCTCCGCGTTACAGTGTAATCTGAAGGGAGCTGCCCTTGCTGTCAATATAAACTGCTGGTTAGCTGGGTGCCTGCGCCCAGCAGGAGGTTAACCCCTTACCCATTTCTCACTGCTCGCACGTTGTCCAGCTTTCAGCTCTAACCTGGCCTTGAGAACGAGGCAGGATCCTGGCCATGGCATTGCCCAAGCAAAATAAGTATTCAAAATACACTTTGCTTTCTGATGGGAAAACCTAATTAGAAATTTTTTCAATGTTTTCAATCCAGAAATGTTTCACATACTCTAACTCTCATCAGGTAGAAGGAAGAGGTTTTAACATGGGAAAGCACATTATTTAGAGCAAATGAACTGAGTGAAGGGGGGAAACCATACCTGGCATTCACTCATTTACACAGTGGAAGCAGGGGCAACATCAGGTACCAGTGTTCTCCACCTTTCAGGAAACCACATACAACTGCAAACATTTATTTACTGATTCTATTAAGGGGAGTGGGTGGATGTATCTCATCTCTACCTTATTGCCTCATCATTCTTGCTCACAGACACCCTCACTGACCTATTCTGTACTCCTTCCTACCATCTGTTCACTAGAAACAGAGCAGCTTCCAAATACTTTTCTTCTTGCTTATCCTACAGAAGTGATATGAGCCCTTCTAGTCTTCCAAAATGTCTACTTGCTTGCAACAGGGACCTATTTATCAGCCAACTATAAGCTAACAGTGCATTTTTTTTATGTTTTCCTCCTAAATACAGTCAACACAGGTAACTCCTGGATTAGTTAACCTTGAAACCTAGGCTAACTCTGTTTTCCAATAGCAGAGCAGCCTGTGACCTCTGCACACCAAACTCACAACTCTCTCAATCCTGCCTTTGAAAACCTAGAAAGGCTCTGTACCTACTTTGAAGCATCGTGTCCCAAATTGCTGTTGTTGGGGCTTTTTTAAAAAAAAAAATTTTAGCGTTAAAAACATCTTTAATATAGGACTTGAAATATTTTTTTTAAAATTCACACCCTTATGGTTTACATTGTACAAAATTTCACAGGCTCAGTTGTGTTGTACAGAGACTTGCAGAGAGCTAGCGAGGACTGACCTTGTGGGGGAGACAGCACGGTCAGATGCTGACAGAGCGATACTGATGAAACGGGATGAAACCTGAAGAATGCATTTTCTCGAGAACCAGCCATCTCGTTAACCCCTGGAGACTCCCTCTCGCAAAACCAACAGCTCTGCTCGCCCTGAAACCCGCCTCACGGCGCAGCTCACGCCTCCTCGGGCGGGCACCGAGCCACCCGGGCAGAAAGTGACAGGGACCGCCATGAAAACTGTCCCCACCTCTCGGGCGTGTGTGTGCGTGTTTAGGTATCGCCCCTCACAGGAAAGCTCAGCTGTCGAAGGATCACCTCAGGCGACCCGCGGCTGCCCGCAGGGCACTGCACCACGGAGCGGTGCCGAGCCGCCAGGAAAGCGCCCGCCAGGCCCTCGGCGACCAGCCCCGCGCGGGAACGGCTCTTCCGCGCACCCCCGTGGCCAGGAGACGGAGCAGCACGTAGCGGAGCGGCGGGAGGGGGAAGGGCCCCGGGCCCCTGAGGGCCGCCTCCCGCCGCCCCTGGCGAGCGGCACCGCCCCGCGGCTGCTCCCGCTTTCCGGCGGGCGGCGGCCCTGGCTCGCCCGCGGCTGTTCCGGGGCTGTTCCGCTCTGCTACGCCCTCCCTCCGCCGCCGGCCGCGGCGCCCGTTCCTCCCTCCCCCTCGCCCGCCGCCCCGCCCGCCGCTGCCGCATCCGGGTCCTGGCGCCGCTGTCACTATGGTCATGGCGGAGGGGACGGCAGTGCTGAGGCGGAACAGGCCGGGCACCAAGGCCCAGGTGAGGCGCTGCCGCCGCTGCTGTGCGGCCCGCCGCCGGCTCTCGCGTCGCGACGGGCACCGCCGCCGCCCAGGCGCCGGGCCCCGCTGGATCTCGCGGCGTCGCTGTGGGCCTTGCCGGGCCTACCGGGGCCCAGTGCCGCCCGGCGGGCCGGGGCGGCGGGCCCCGCGCCGCGGGAGCGCTTTGTTCCCCACGGGCGGGCCGCGGAGTCCCCCCCCCCCCCGCGGGGGCTGCTCTGCCAGGCCCGGGGAGGAAGGGTGGGTGCGGCGCCGGCTGTCCCTCGGCCCTACGTCCGGCGGGGCGAGCGCCCTGCTTGCATGGCGTTCCCAGGCTCCGGTGCGGGAGCGCAAGTCGCGTCACGTCCCTTTGGCCGCTGGCACCGAGCAGCGTCCCGGAGCGCGGCGCTGCCCCCGCAGAGCGCGCCCGGGCCCCGGCTGGCGACAGCCCTGGCGAGCGCCTGCTGGATCGGCGGTGGGGTGTTAGCTGAGGGGCAGCCCTGCTGCCCTGAGCTCAGGCTCTCCCCGGGCGCAGGGCTGTTTGGCTGACCCGTGTCGATGTGCTGCTGCTGTTGCCATTAAAATCCTACGTACACCATCGGCCGAGGGCGGGGGGTGCTTGGGCGCGCGAGTAGGCCTCGGCTGGGCGCTCTGCGCCCGCAGACTCCGGGTACCTGCCCTGCTCCTGCTTGCCGGGAGAGAGGGGTCGTCGTGCCCCCCTGCTCCTGCTTGCCGGGAGAGAGGGGTCGTCGTGCCCCCCTGCTCCTGCTTGCCGGGGGAGAGGGGTCGTCGTGCCCCCCTGCTCCTGCTTGCCGGGAGAGAGGGGTCGTCGTGCCCCCCTGCTCCTGCTTGCCGGGAGAGAGGGGTCGTCGTGCCCCCCTGCTCCTGCTTGCCGGGAGAGAGGGGTCGTCGTGCCCCCCTGCTCCTGCTTGCCGGGAGAGAGGGGTCGTCGTGCCCCCCTGCTCCTGCTTGCCGGGAGAGAGGGGTCGTCGTGCCCCCCTGCTCCTGCTTGCCGGGAGAGAGGGGTCATCCTCCCCTGCACGTAACCTGCGCTCCGCTCGCAGTGAGCCCGGCCCGCTGCTGCCTCGTTTGTTTCTCCTCATCAAAATGAAATTAATCTGTTTCTTGGCGTTCAGGCTCATCCTGAAAAGGTACATCTTGAACAGATACGCCGCATTTTTTAGATTATTTCAGAGATGTCATCTGTGAGGCCTTTATGCAAGACTTTTCCACTCTGTGTTTGTGAGGAGAGCTCGTGGGCAGAAACAGAGCAGTATATGACACAATGTTGTAGGAAAACACGTCTCTCTTCTCCTCCTATTCTTTGTCATAACATACAGAGGTAAAATTGTTATGCAACCCTGTAAATCAGTTCATTCTGTACATCTTTAATCTATGAAGGAAATAGAACCTTTGATGAATTTGGGGTATTGTGAAAAATGGTAAGCTGGACATAGACCTAGATTTGGTCAAATATTACAAAGTATATTATAAACTTAATGTAGGTTGAAGAATTTTGTGTATAGTAATGCAATCATGATTTTTTTGGTGGCTGTATTAAAGTTTCAATTTTGGATACCACTGTGGTATAGCTACTCAGTATATAAATACTATTACTTAATGATATTTCAACACTGGGTAGTCACTCCTTTCTCTAGACATTTTGTATTCTCTCAAGAACAGATTGCTAAGCTTTACAGTTGGAACATTTTAATTTAGTCATTGCGTCTGGTGGGATGGCTATGGGGGGCCGATGTGCAATATTTCCATATAATGAGGGAGTGAAAAAGGCAAAGTAGATGTGAAAAAGGCAAAGTAAGGAAACGCATATATGTCTGGGACTGCCATAGTTGCACCAGATGTGAATTGCTGCAGTACAACTGGACCCGAGGTGGAACTTCAGGGGGGTTCTATCATTAACAATACTGAACACTGTGGGTTAGCAGAGCTGGTAACTGTCCAGTTATGCTGCATTATGGACTGTACCAAGAGGACGTAGTACCAAGTTGGGCCAACACTGCCCATATTATATTACCTTAGTTCAGAGAAGATGTTTTCAGTGGTGTGTTACTGGTAGAATATACTGGGATTTTTAGTGTAATGATAATGGTAAAATGCTACTCTCTACAGACCTCTCTTCTTCCCCATTCTTCAATGGTCTATCAGGTGAAGTGGGCACTGCATGCAAATACGTAATATAAAAACTACAGGCTATGTAGGTGTTACAGCAAGATGTGGGGGGGAGGTGATGTTTATAGTATGCCAAGTCACAGAGAGCTTTCATTTCCAGATGTTCTACTACTGTGACATTGGGAGCATAAGTCCCATTTCACCCTGTTCTTGCCAAGACTGTCTGCTGGTTCTATTAAGATGTAGCTTCCTGGAATTGTATAAACTACCTCTGCGTCTATTTTCCAGCATGTTTGAGCTATTGTAGCTTGTGCACTTTTCTTCCTCCCCTTCTGTTTTTGTTAAACTGACCTTTTTTTTTTTTAACAGGATTTTTACAATTGGCCTGATGAATCCTTTGAAGAAATGGATAGTACGTTAGCTGTTCAGCAGGTATTCTTATATGAAGTGTTGTTAATGGGTTCAGTTTCCCAAGTTTTGTATTTTGGTAAAAAACAGGGAACAGGACATGCTATTTATCTGCTTAGAATATTGCTGCACAGGAATTAATTTCATAACCACCCTACGTATATGAAAAAATTGTAATTATTAATTGTGGTATGCAGAAATAACTAGAATTCCCATGTCTGGTTTAAACAAATCAGATTTAAGAAAATGGTGGGGGTTCCTGCGCAGTTCTTTTCTTTTGAGAAGGATGTTTAAAAATCTGTAAAATATACCCATTCTTCTACCTTTCCGAACTGAGGAAAGGTATTTTTCAGATCTGGCATTTTTTATACCAATTTTCTTACTCTGCCCATCTACTCTTCAACTTTTAGTCCCTCAATCACTTCTTAAGTAAAGAGAAAAAGTAAGCCCCTCAAAAATGTGATGTCCTAAATATACTGTCGTACTATAATTACAACAAGATCTAGATTTCTTTTCCCCCCTCCTCTCCTAGTATATTCAGCAGAACATAAGGGCAGACTGTTCCAACATTGATAAGATCCTTGAACCTCCTGAAGGCCAGGATGAAGGTGTATGGAAGTATGAACATTTAAGGTAAGAATCCATCTTTTGTCAACAGTGTCCTGATCCTAAGCTTTGTTCATTGATAGTGGTGGTGAGTCTTTTTAAATAGGACAGATCAAAAGTAACTTAGATGAAACTTGATATTTCTGGTATTAAATATTTTTATATTTTGATATTATTTCTTCTAAAGATCTATGACGCACTCTGATCTAGTGGTTTTGACTTTTTTTAAGAAAAATGTTTGTACCTCATTTCAAAAGTTGTACTAGCATGTTTTGAATATGAAAATGTAGTCATGAATTTCCACAGCACTTCCTCCTAGTCGTCAGTTCTTCATCTCCACTAACTGGGAATGTAGTTTCCAGATGCTCCCAGTGCTTTTTCTGGAACTTGCAGGAAAATAGGCTTTAGCTGGGAAAGCAAGAGTACCTGTGTCTTAGAGTTCTTTTCCTGGTTGTAAGGAAACTTAAAACTTCTTGTCCTTCTCTCAGTTTGTTTTTATACAGTATAAAAACTATGTGCAGCCTAGGTAGCTTGTGCCTCAAATGACTTTTCAGTTGTAGTGTAGGTTTACACCCTGTTAATACGTATGTATTAATTTCCTGGAATTACTCTAGTATCCTTGTGTCCTGATTTTTTCCTTACAAGTGTGTCTTATAACTTTATCAGATATCAAACTTTCAGGAATAAGAATAGTTCTAAGCTACTCCTAGATTTATATATCCTGACTTTTTGCCTCCTGTTTTCTTTTTTTCTTCTCTGGTCTGGAATAGTTCTACTAGACGCGGGGAATCCTCAAAAGAGGAAGAAATGTATACATAAAATTGCAAAAGATGTATTTTAAGAATTTCCTCTATCCTTTCACATACACTGAAAATCACTGTTGATTCATAGAAGCGGCTTGTCACTTTTGGAAAAATTGTTCAGATTTTTCTTGTAGGTTGGAGGACTGAATTCTCTTTAAGTTAAAGAATGCACTTTCAGGTTCGTTCTAGTGAAAGCAGTATTTCTACAAGTCCCACTCTGTTAATGATCTGTGGTGGGACTTTAGCCACTTAAACAATATGGAGGAAGTATATCACAGAATCACAGGCTGGAAGGGAGGTCAGGGATCATCTAGTCCAACCTTTCTAGGAAGAGCGCAGTCTAGACAAGATGGCCCAGCACCCTCTCCACCCGAATCTTAAAGGTGTCCAACGTGGCCGAGTCAACCCCTTCCCTGGGGAGATTATTCCAATGGGTGACTGTCCCTACTGTGAAATATTTACCTCTTGTGTCCAGTCGGAATCTCCCCAAGAGCAACTTGTGTCCATTCCCCCTTGTCCTCTCCATGGGACTCCATGTAAAAAGGGAGTCTCCCATCTTGTTTGTAACTACCCCTTAAGTACTGGTACGTGGTGATGAGATCCCCTCTGAGCCTCCTTTTCTCAAGGCTGAACAAACCCAGTTCTCCCAGCCTATCCTCATATGGCAGGCTTCCCAGTCCTCTAATCATCTTGGTGGCTCTTCTCTGGACCCCTTCCAGCCTGTCCACATCCTTTTTGTATATCTTAGAAGGATGGAATGATCCACCTATATGAATTTAAAACTTACACTCTTTAAGAAATTAATTTTCTTGAAGTGTTGTTTTTTTTGATCTGTATTTATGAAATAGCACTTTCTTCCATAATAAAAGTTGGTATCTTAAACACTTCAACTAAATTATTAAGGTCAGCCTCTACAGTCAGGTAAGAATTAAAAAATAATTGTTTTGCTGAGTAAAAAAAAATACGCTGGTGTGAATTGTTTCAACTTGTAGTCCTTTTATAGTATGTTAATTCCAAGCCTATTGCCTTTTAGGTGTGACATCAGCTGAAATTACTTGGTGGTGTTCTTTCTTCAAGTACAATTTTTTTCATGTTCTGATTTATTTTTTCCACTTTACAAGAATCATTTCCAAAAACATTGGGAGATCTAGGAAGATCAGAATGTGTACCTTGCTTTGTATTAGATGTTTCCAGTGGGAAAACAAACTGTTGATTTTGATGCTGCTGTGTTCAAATTTTTTTAGACAATTCTGCCTTGAGCTCAATGGACTGGCTGTCAAGCTTCAGGTAATACTTTTGATATTTTGATATTGTATCAGGGAATAGACTTTTTTGTATTGTAAGATGCAGAGTTTGCAGAGCTTTCTTATTCGAAATGTGTACACAGACTTCAGCAGTGGTTTGAGGTAAGAGTTTTTTAGGGTTTTAAAGACTTCTGGCAAATAACCCTTTTTGGTGGGACATAGGGCAAGCAGGTGATTTGAAAAGATCGGCTCATTTTTGCTGGTGGATGGTCTTCATAACTGAACAATTCTTTTAACAGAGTGAATGTCACCCAGACACGTGTACTCAGATGACAGCAACTGAACAATGGATTTTTCTTTGTGCAGCTCATAAAACTCCCAAAGAGGTACGGATGTATTCTGGAAAACTGACTCTACTGATGTAGGATTTCTTTTCATAGTTTGTATGTTCATGGGGAGACCATTATAGTTGGCTTCTTAGTCAAACTGAGAGCTCATGTGGGCTAAGAATATCATTTGAGGTTTCCTTCTTTCCCATTCTGTAGTGGTTTACAGAAGAAGGGGCTGACATAGGAAGGAGCTGCTTTTTACCACAGGATTAGACTTTGCACAGTCCCCTCCTTTCTCTCTTAATTTCTGTTGAGACAGCCTGAAACTCGGTGGAAAAAGGTCTTTGTTTAATTGAAAGAAGAGTACATGCTGAGAATAGGCTGTCCTCTTCAAACTCTGGCCTCAGTCCCTAGCATCAGGCATATAAGCCTGGCACTCTGAAAGTGACCACACGTGCACGTTCGTAGGGAAGTTACTGCTAAAAGGTAGTTGAGTCATAAAAATACCTTGTCAACTGGGTTATTACTTGTCTACCTGAGTGTCCAATTACTTTAAACTTTGTTCAGGTCTCTGACTGAACCACTTGATACTTTTTTTTAAATTGCCTTCAGAAGGCCTTTCTCTGTTGCTGTTGGTTCTGGTGGTAGCGCAGCCTGTCAGCTCTACCCTTGTATTTCACCTTGCAGAACCTTATCCTTTTTGTCCTGTAAGTTTTTGTTTGTTTTTAATTTCCTGAGAGATAGCTCTGATGGCCAGCTTCCTTCCCACTCCCTCCTTTAACCCTCATCACCACGCAGTATACTGGCATGCAGCAAGTCTGTTTTATCCAGCTAGACTGGAGAATTTCAGGCTGCTTTTTATCTCTGAACACAAATCATTCATCTACTGTTTTCCATGTTGATAGTAACTATCATGGTCAGACAGTGGGTGATCCAACCCTGAACTGCTGACAAAAATGTGTAACTGAGAAGTCTTCCTGAAATTGGGGAATAGCAAAATGGACAGACATTCCGGCTCTCAGCCTGTGTCCATTTATCTTTGCTTTCTTCCTTCTTCTCTATGTGTACTCGATTGCAGAGCCAGGGCTTGGCTTGCTACACAATTAGCTACACTAATGATATTGGTTTTCTTTGCCAAGGTAAAAAGCATTGATACGCTTAGGTGCAGGTTTAGTGTTTTTTTTTTTCTTGGGGGGTGGGTGGGGTGTGACAAGGTGTTAATTTAGGCTGTGAAAGAAAGAATCTGGTAACTTGACTGTGTGGGAAACAAATGAACTGTAAGGTAATGATTTGCTTTCTTTTCAGTATACTTCCAGCATGTATTATTATTATTATCTAGCTTTACTTAAGGAGATGCATAAATTCACTACTCGTGCATAATCACATCTCCATAGTAACTTTTTTTCCTTGAAATAATTTATGTGGGTTATGAAACAGAAAAGAAATAGCTCACTTAAGGAGGAAATGTAGTTAGACCTTCAGAGAAGCTATGTGAAACTTCTGCGGAAAAAAAAAAATGACCAGTGAAGTTAAAAGCATCAGGAAACATAATTAAAATGTTTTTCTTTAAACAAGTTATATGACAGTGTCACGCAAGCACTCACATGTGCTTACTTGCTGTCTCTTTTTGTAGTGTCCTGCTATAGACTACACCAGGCACACACTTGATGGAGCTGCATGTCTTCTGAATAGCAATAAATATTTCCCTAGCAGGTAAAAATGCATTCTTTTGAGGGGAGGGAGAAAGTAGGTGGCACCTAAATGCTTACAAAGCCTGTGGAAATGCGTAACGCATATTTCATGGGCTGCTGCTGAAAATACCAGAAATCCTGCAGCATGTGTCTCTTGTTGGTAGAGCTATTGTCACTTTTAAGTCAAGGAAGAATTCCTACCTATTCAAATAGTTTGCCATTTACTGGAGCTGACGGGTGCTGTTTAGGTGGAAACTCTTTTATTAATAGCTGTTGGTGTTATGGGGCTTCCACTGGAGTAGTGCCAACCTAAATAACAGCATGGCCTTTAGAGAGATGCAGTGACTCCAAGGATTTAAACACTACGCCACTGGAGGCCTCCAGAAGCCAACACCAATTGACTGTGGGACATGAGAGACCACAGAAGGCAGAGTGCGCTGCATGGGCAGCCGACATGTTGGACAATGGGAGCCTAACTGGAGAAGTCAAAATTGTGCTTCTCAAGGAATACAGTATTGGCGAGGAGGTACAACTGGAAGTCTTTTCCCTTTGCCCATCAGTGCTAGAAACCAGAAATCCAGCCCTTATCAGAATAGCTGGTGATGTTTAACTACAGACAAAACTGTTTTTGTAGTCAAGGTACAATTTCTAAATGTGGAGCATGCACCAACATTATCTTCCTTGCAAAAATAAGCAATTGCAGATGCAGATATCTGCAATGCTTAAGTCTAAATGTCATTGTATTGTTAAAACATACTATCAGAATTCATGACAACGTGTATCTTGGTAGCCATTTCGGTGGACCTGTTTTAACCTTTCTCCTGGTGCTTGCAGGGTTAGCATAAAGGAATCCTCTGTAGCCAAATTAGGATCAGTGTGCCGAAGGATTTACAGAATATTCTCACATGCTTATTTTCATCACCGGCAGATATTTGATGAATATGAAGTAAGTAGTTTCAAATTACATCTTGAAAGAAGGGTGTTTACTGAGGTTATAGCTGTGATGTAATTGCATTACAGGTTTTCCTTTAATCCTACCAGAAGATCTGCATTCAAGTGAAGTATTGATTATAGTATAGTTTTATAAGAACTAAAATGCTATTACGTATACATATATATGAATGAAAATTGATTTATATAATTAGTTTATCCAGTTATTGGTTTCCTTCAGTTGGATAAGAGGTCAGGATTTGAGAGGTTTTGTACAAACAACTCAAATGTACATTTTCTGTTTGTATATGTTACCCAACAGTTAAGGAATTATAAAACTGCAGAGAAACAGTAACTGGTGGCAGGCTGTGCACCTCCAGTAGCTTCCAACTTCTTTTTTTTTTTTTTTAAATGGAAAAGTAGAAGTTAATAGAACGGAGATAAGGGGTATAGCTGGATGGAGAAGGAAACCTTTGCCAAATCCCATTCAGGGTCACTGGAACAGCTATGGAATGGTTGTGCTCACTTCTGTCGGGGATCGCACATGTAGGAGGAGTTTCACAATACCTTAAAATTCTCTTTTGGAGGGCAGATCAGGACTACATTGGTATTAGACTATATTCATGTCTAACTGTTGTTGAACTGAGCTGTGACTTAAGCCTGAACTTCAGTAGCATTTTTTGTTAATTGCCATAACTATAAGCAAACAGTAAAGATGTAAAAGTAATACAAATTCACCATTTAAGTATTGCTACTTCTTTCTAAGACTTGTAAATCTAATGAAGCAATTTCATATAAGCAGGATTTTTTTAGTATGTTCTCCTCAATTGTTTATAATATTCCTTCTGTATATATTTTTTCCCCTTCTTTCACCTCCAGAACGAAACTTTCTTGTGTCACCGGTTCACTAAATTTGTGATGAAGTATAATCTGATGTCCAAGGATAACCTGATTGTACCAATTTTGGAAGAAGAAGTGCAGAATTCAGTGTCAGGGGAGAGCGAGGCATGATGGGAATGGCCACACAGAGGCCCATACTGAATATAAACAGAACATTAATTATGTACTGTATATATCATTTTAGACACTTCAATCACGTATCCTCCTAGCTTTGTTTAGTATACTTTTTGTATGCTGTGTGCATTGCCTTTTAATATGGGAAAATTAAGTTATTCATGAGCTGTATATTCATCAATGTGGCACTCATGGTTTTTAAATAAAAGTAGTAATATCTGTTTATAATGCCTGTTAATAAAAGAATTTACAGTTCTCTAAAATTGCTGCTAAACAATCATTGAATCACAATCCTGAAGATGTGTCTGATTGGGTGGGGAAAAAAGTGAGATTAAGATTTCACAGCAAGCCATTTTTAATGCAAGTAGCTATATTAAGTCTGAGTTCAAAGATTATCACCTTAAATATATAATTCTGCAGGAAGCTTCTTGCGACATAGCTTATTCCTAATTTAGCTTTTATTTTTTTTAAGATGGCTTCGAAGATTTACTTTGGGATGTGCATATTGCTGTATGTGCATATCCAAGTACTAATAGGACCTGTAGTATTACTTATACCAAAAGGATAGTTTCACTATGCTATTGAACATATATATTCTTGATATACATCTAACATACTTTCTGGACTTTTTTTATTAGCAGTGGAGGCTTGTACACAGCAGGGGCCAGGCTCTGTCCTGTTAAGGCGGACTTCTGCTGTTCTCCAGTCCACAACTTCGCTAAAGAGTAACTGTGGCAGAAAACCTGTGCGTATTTATGGTAACTGCTTACTGATTATACCTCACGTAAATATTCATATTACACTACATAACACACTAGCACAGTCTTTGCTTGTACTCCTAGCAAAAACTTGAAATATTGAACCTGATTCTTCACAAGAATTAATCATATTTTCAACATACTTTTTCTTCATTCACCTGAATTACATGCCTTGACAGAAAGATTTGGATTCATGCTTCTGTTCCCTATCAGATGTTTATTTCAAGTTGTGTTTGCAGATTTGCAATAACTGACAACTTCCATGAGTGCTGCTTAATTGTGTTATGTCTAGAATGATAGAATTAAATGTTTGAGAGAGGAATATAGCAGATGTACTGCTAAGCCTACATGAATGCAGGGTCTAAAAGCACTAGCAGTGCTCTTATGTTAAATGAATTTTGCTTAGCTGTTTAAGAAGTTAGCTGGTTGCTACTCCTCTGAGGTTGCCTGGGGCCCTCTTTATTTCATTAAGCAGGTCCAAATGGGCTAACTCCGCTAGTTTCTGTAACCTACACTTTGTTTTCTAAGCCGTACTTACTTGGAAAGAAGGGAAGCCACCTATTTTTAATGAGTCTTTTTTCATAATACACAAAACATGCCTTAAATTCTATTTTTCTTTGTATGAATCAAGCACACCTCTCACAACTGTACCACCTGGATGTAAAGGGAATTTAAACAATGAGAAAATAGAGAGACTAAGCTTAATTACTTCAACAGCTGTATTCTTCAGGAGCTCTTTGTGTCTCATGTTTATCTTTGTATTTAATTGTCAGCAGGGTAATTGCATGAGATGTTGTCCGAGTGAAAGTAGCTTTAGTTACTGTCTATACACCAAGCTATAACTTGCCTTGTATAGACCAGGTTACTTGCTATTTGATGGGTATCTCGAAGCTTATACCACAGGTGGGAGGACTGTATTCTGGAGGCAGTAAAATGTATTTAGTTTTGTTACAGGCTGCTGTTGGATCATCCATGGTGTGGTTCTGGGTACAGTCACTCTGCATGCTTATGTTGGCCGTGGTGACTGAGACAGGCAAAAACGTGTAACTGGTGTTGCTAACTACATTTCCTCTCCCAAACTGAAGAAAATGATGTGGTGCTCAGGACTGCATTAAAATTTTAAACCTCTCTTCTTCCTCTTATGCTTTAAGAGTTTCACTTCAAAATGAAACTTGGGAAATTTTAATCCTGTTTAATCTCATTCAGATTTGCACTGTAAAGCTGACTTGCTATACTAAGCTGATTTTATATAAGACCGAAGTGAAACACTGCTTGTATTTTCCCTTGCTATTGTTTACATGAGTACTGTGTACACACATGTGCCTGAACGGTACCATAAAACTTCAGTTAGCCTAAAGAAACGGTTTATTTGTCTAATAAATATTAACAGGTTTAATCTAGACTCTACCTAATAGGAAAAATCAAGACTGTCTTTGAATTATATTGTAAAAAAAAAAAGAAAAGAAGGATAAAATTAAACTGTTTCTTTATCCATACCGCTATATTTTGGTAAGCGATTCTCATTTTTCATGTCGTCCAAGAATGCAGGCAGCTGAGTGCTTCCAAGAGAAAGTTGGGTGCTCTCCCGTCTCTGCTACAAGGTGTGCTGAAGTGAAGTTGTATTTCTTCTTTCAAAAGTAGAAAAATACAATACTCGTTAGCATCTTGAAGTCAGACCTCAAATGTATACATCTCACATCAGAAAATGGTGGGTCTACAATTAAAAAGGGAGATCCAGAAGAGGGGCTTTCAGACACCCAAGTAAGCCCACTTGATGATCTTAAGGGTCTTTTCCAACCTTAACGATTCTATGATTCTATGACGACAGCACGCCTCAGATGCAAGGGCGTGTAGTAAGCAAAGGATAACTTTCGAATTACTTTGTCCTTGGTCACTGAGGTTTTTCCTGATGTTTGGCTTAGCATGTCTTGAAACAAGTCAGCCACGGTGATTTTGCTACTTTGCTTTTAATCTTAACTCTCAGATATTGTCAAAGTTTATCTGCTTAAACAGACCAGACCATGTCACCAGACCAGTTCCTCCAAACCACTTTGTCTCTATCAAGTTATGCTACCTGAGGTCAGGAATGTTCACTGCTTCAATTTGTACCACTTGTTGAAATTCTGATACAGGGACTTGGTTTTGAAGTCTAAATCCTAACTAACACTCTTCTCAAAATTAAGCCATAGGGAATCATTGAGACAGCAACCCGTACTTTTTAACCTTGAAAAGATGAATATACTAAGCACAAGGAACACCTAGTCAGCTTTTGGTAGATGGCTGTAGGTCGAACAAGCTTTGCCTTGTGAGCTGCGTGGCTGTACAGACAAGACTGCAAAAAAGTAATTCTGGCTTCAGAAAAGGTACACGTTCATCCGACCCGTTTAATGTCAGTGTGAGGCAAATAGAACAGGGAAAGTGGCAGCTGATTTGGCAAGTGCTTTTAATGGTGAGAAGTTTCCCATCAGAAATATAGAAAATATCTTAGCTTTACAAAAAGAAAACAGTATCTTACAGACACAGGAGTTAAGCAGCAGTTTAGTGCAGTTGACCACGTATGTAAATAAACTGTTCTGACAATTATGAGCACAAAATTTTTTTTACAGTGGATAGTTCCTCCCTGCTTGTAAACACTAGGAAAATATTTCCTCTCCAAACTCCTTAAGAATCAGAAGGTATTAACAGTCTTTTACAGAGGTTCATGAACAGCATTGGATGCCTTCTATCTCTGTTCTTTTTAATTAGCTGCGGGGCATTTCTGCTGTCACAGACAGGTAAGGGACTTTTCTGTTAGCGTTCAGACACACGGGCTCCCAACTGAAGCTCTGTTGTTGAATAAATAAGTGTACTTACTTTTTTTTTTTGTCACAGAAAAACTCTTAAAGCATCCATACTTTAAGTTTGATTTGCAATTCTTTCAATAAAAAGATGAGTATGTAAAGTACATTCTTGTAAAATAAAAACTGAACAGCGTGTGTGTATATATATATATCTATGTAAAATAGGAGCACACAAAAGAATGTTTCCCGAGTTACTCTTTCTGACAGCTCTTCTGATTTACAAACTTAGTTTAATTAATGGACAGTGCTGGCCACAACTCTAATACAGGCATACCTTAATGCTCTAGTTTGTGTAAGACCAGGTGCTGAAACAAGTAGATTAAATTAGAATTCCCCTATACCCAAAATGCTCCCTCCCCTCTTTGCTTTCCCAACTCTGTAGATACAGTTGGCTTTCAGAATTTTTAACTGCAAAGAGCGAAACAGAACGTTTTCCATCATTTGTTTTAGAAGCATTTTCAGTTATTCCTGTTTCAGCATCCACACCCTAGGAAGATGGGTGGTGTATCCTCTTGTCCTTGTGCTAGTGCATGGAGTCAGGTAATTCTTGGACAGCCTTCACGCAGGCTGAGCAAGCGACTTACTCCCCCGATTTCTGAAATAAAGCCTTGCAGCAGAACACTTGGTTACAGGCCCACCAGGGATGAAACACTAGTGCATAAAATGACACATGTTCCTCTTCCAGATTAAGTAAAGGCAGATTGGTAATTAATGTCTTTTGGCAGGATAGATGACACATCGTGAGTCTGAGCCCATTATCATCCCCTCACACTATCAGAACCCTGTTGGGCTGCAAGAACGGGATAAGCATGCTGTCAGTCAGACCAGCTTTCAGTCTCCCAACAGTTTCTGGTTCTGTGACTTTCAGAGAGAATAGGGCTATTTTTGACCTTTCAGGAATTTTTCAGTTTCCTTTTAAATTGATGTAGTTTCATACCCAACATCCTGCAGCAGGGAGGTTGTCTACAGTTAGCTGGACAGATACCTTGGTTAGTTTCAAACCTGCTACTTACCTCTTCCTGATTCCCTTGAGTTCATCTATCAAAAAGAGAATGCTGAAGAATTTATTCTTTTGCTATCCTCTCATGCCACTGACTGTACAGAGCTCTACCTTGGCTCCTGTCAGCTTGCCTTTTTTTCCCAGGAAAAGAACTGTATTTTGTTTATTTTTTCCAATACAGAGCCTAAACATAGCCCTGTGAGGTGAGAGACAACAGAGAGCTAAGAAAACAATCTAGATGATTAATGTTTCTACAGCAGGGGCAACGTGAGACAAATGGCATTAAAATAAAACTGGCTGTCCTTAAATATATAGTTAAGGGTGGGTTTGGAGGAAGCAATTTAGTGTATTTGCACTGAATTAAAAAGGACTAGGAAGACATTCACAGAGGTTTGCAGCACAGTCAACACCTGTGAGATTCAAGAGCAAGGTCTAAAGCACAGTTAAAACTGGGCTACTGAAAAGGAGTATGGCTTTAGTTCATTTTAAAAAATGCCCTTCCTGTTAGAAGTGGGGATATTCTAGTGTGTACCCATGGACATCGGAACGCACTCGATTTCTACCCTTGTTCCAAAACAGAATCTCCCTTGTGGACATCCCAGTAATTGTAAGGGGAAAAGTTCTTTAAAGGAGATACTAATTTATTTGTATTTTCTGCATTTTCAACAGCTGATATGAAATTATCTCCGTTTTAAGTTAAATGGTTCTTTTTATCCAATAAAGGCTTTCTAGACAAGATTAACTGCATTCAATTTAGCATGTAATACATTGTAACGCGTTATATAAATAGTTGTAGTTCAGTTTTGGTTTAGTATTCACTACTGTTAACTATCTTAAGCAGCAATACTGCTCTATATAAGATCAGTAATTTCTCTGATAGACTTTAAAAGCTTTCACTTGGAATATTCAGAATTCCTATGTTTTTCGACAAATTTTTGCTGCCTTTATAGGTTTGGCTTGTATGGAGAACCACCAGTAGTTAAAATTACACACACAGAGTTTTGGGTAACTCGTAAAAAAGTAACTTTTAGAAGTAGAGCGACGTATTCCAGGTTACACAAAACCAGCTGTGACCCCATTTTTAATACGCTAGAGTTACCTGCCTTTCTGCCAGAGACAGATGAAACATGTATATTCATAATTTTTTCCACGTCTGTGTACCACAGAGGAGTAGTGGGCTGCATGAGAAAGCAGCAGCTGGGTCAGGCTCTGCAGGGAACCCCCAGCCCAGCGCTCTCCCCATTAGTGGGGCGATCCTCCTCCACGTGATGCCCCCAGACGGGGAGGAATGAACACGAGGTTCATGCCCCACATTTGTGACCTTGAGATGCTGGTGGGAAAGCAGGGAGAGGAGCCTTGGCAAGAACGGATTTCTTACTGTGTCTGCTATCACATGTACTCCTGCGCTCTCATTGATCCCCACAGTGGGCTACTGGCATGTATTTGGCTCTTAAAACAGTCACAATTCAGAACTATTCTGCCAGGCTGCCAGCATTTTTCTTAAGAAATTCAAGAAATTAGAAGCTGCCCAGTTCAACAATGTGCAGTAAGTTGAAGGAATGTCTCCAGCTCAGGGGTGTGGATTTGTTTTTTGGAAACAAAACAAAACAAAAAAACCAAAAAACCCCAAACAAAAAAACCTACAACCCTCATACCTGGTAGAAACAGTTGTTAGTTGCTCTTTCAAAGTGAAAAATAAACAACAAGCCTGCTTTCAACAATTTCATAATGAAATTGGAAAGTGGCTCCAAAGCAATAATCACTTCAAGCTCCCACAATGACAATCATGCAAGTAGGAAGGGCTTTCCTTGCCCCCTTGTAAGAATAAACTGAAATAGCACTAAGGCTTTGTACTACTTTTGCGTATCATAGCGAGTGTAACTTTTTTTCTTTCAGTACATACTTTTTGCTTAGTGAAATAAAGAGCTTCTGCCAGTGTTCTTTCTGCACAGCTTCCCACCACAGAGATCACAGTCTGACTTCCACCATCCCAGTCATCTCCCGGGGTGCTTGCGTGGAGTCAGTTATTGGTGTTCCTGTCACTGCATTAGTTTGCTCACTGCATTTGGAACTGGCATCTACCACTGCGGACAGGGAGCCTCCCACGGCAGCTGGTGGGATACCGACCCGGGGGAGTGGGGTGGTGCAGGAAAATGTATTCGCAATATTTCTCCTGAGCTTTTCTGTACGTAACACACAGACGGGTATCAAAATCCCTGGGTGATGTACCTGTATTGCAAACATTAAGTGTTGTGAATACATCCGCTTAGTTCTGTTCTGATTCCCCATTCTGACCAAGTTATTTTCCAGTAGCTTAAGTGTAGTGAGCATTTATAGTTTTGCTTCTAAAACTAACTGAAAAATGCAATTTTTAGTTATACGCACATTTACCTTTTGGAGATACATTTTTATTCAGCTTCTTCTCTGCAAAATGTAATTTCAAGACAGCAGCATAAAAAAAATTCCTGTTCGTGCCTCTCCCCGCTGAGCCCTGACAGCGTTAACCTCCCTTAATGCAAGCAGCCCTTCCCCACGGTGAGGATGGAAGTGCAGCAGCTTCACCCTTTCCTCACAACACTCCTGGTATTTGACGCAGTTGAGTACACTTCACCCAGTGTGAGATACATTTAGCTGAGAAATTTTTTATATATACATTAGCATATTTATATAGTCTATTTATATAGTCTATCATCTAATATTGCCTATTAGTTTAGCATACTTCTTCCTCCTATATATAATCGGCATCATTGTGCACCTTGCTGTCAATGCTTCTTAGTGAGTTTCTCAAACTACTTTTTCATAGACTTCAAGTTGTATTTCAGAGGGTGAGTGGTTCTTAATTTCCACTCATGAGTAAATTATGACTACATCATGATACAAGCTATACGCTTGGGTAGCTTTTGGCTTAGATGTACAAGGAATAATGGTAAAAACCTACATAAGTGAAATATTACAGGAGCAAATGTCTGCCTACAGCCTCCGGAGGTTTTCTGGACATACCAAGTCTGAACATAGCTTAAATTATTAACACTCTAGTGTAAGACTTAAATTTCTTCAGGCTTTTGAGTTTATGCAAGGCAAATAAAATGGAAGTTACATTAAAACTTAACAACAGCCAGATAGTTCATTTTTCTTTTTTCCCCACCAATATTTACAACACCCTTTAAAAAAAGAAAAAAAAGAGGGGAAATAAACACTCCTCCAGCCTGTGGAAAATACTAAACATCCTCATTCCTTTCCCTCTGACACAGTTCAAACTGTCACTGTTTTGCAGCGTTTGCTTCCTTGCTTGTCAAACACATTAACAAGTTAGCAGAGCACCCCGTCACATAGTTATTCTATTAAAGAGACAGAAACCCAAATTATTTTGCAGTAGTATTATTACTACAGTAGGGTTAACACAACAAAGAAATAGGCAAAAATACAAAATGAGTCTGGGAAAAGTCATAGCATTATACCAATGCATTTAACGTAGTATGATTTTTTGAAAACATCCCTGTGAATTATGTACATGTCCATCTGATGCAGTAACTTACTTTATCACATACATGTGACCTGAGTGACACCATCTTCCTGGTCAAACTGTCCATCATCCAGTTCCCTTAATACTCCATCACTGCTACTGAATCCTGGAAAGCCTCTGTACTGGGAGGATCCCTCCTTGATCCAACATTGTTTCGAAGGAGATAGGTGAAACTCATCAGGTGGTTGTCCAGTTTCTACAGGGCGAGAAGTAGCTGTGTCTAATCCAATACTCCTGCTAGAGACTTTGCCTTTTTCCTCCCCAATAGCTTGTCTTAAGGATTTCTTCTGAAATACAAGAGGATGTTTAAATGTTAGCTTGTTTAGGGGGAAGAAAAAAAAAAAAGCACCAAACACTTTCCAATGAGTCATGTATGGATTTAATGTGAGCTGCTTTTTAACATGAGACCGCATTTAACACTGGTTTGAACCACAAACTCTTCTGGAAGAAAAAATCTCCAACAGATGCATTTTTGTTCTCTATAAATAAATTTAAAGGGAGAAAAAAGATACAAGACACAGTCAAGATTCAAGAAAGCACAAATAAATGCTAAGAAAAAGTACTCCAACAATGCTCGATTCTTATGTAGTACTTGGCAGATCCAGAATGATCTACAAGTGTTAACCCACGCTAAAATCAGCTGTTTGAAGAAAGCACGATTTCTGTGCCTAACGTACGCATCTAATGTACCCTGTCTGACGCTTTTTGCCATACGGCACATGCATGTGCTGCCCTTTCTTGTGCTCTGCAGGGATGAATGCTGGAGGGTGGCAGAGCTCCTGCTATCAGCTTCCTCTCAGCTGCAGAGGTCCCTCCTGCCTGGACGGGTGGGAGGGGTGGGCAGTGGCAGGCATGCAGCTGACACAGCTCCTCCACCTCCAGCTACTACCACTGTAGGCATATATACTCACTGTCCTTCACTCATGTATCTACATGCCACCACATAGAAAGTCTGGCCAGTGCCCTCATCTGCAAGCTGCTCTGACAGTCAGTGGATGTTGATCATTTCCCCAAACACAGTTCTTTCTAGAAGCTTTGACAAAAGTGCAATATGTGATAAAGATGTGAATTGAACTCCATCGACACAGCTCTTTAGGAGTGTGATCTGACCACTTCATAGGACTGAGGATTTCCCAGTGATCCATCTCATGATGAGGCCGCTACGCTGTCCCATCTTTCCATTTGTGCCCATAAAGACCTTCATAAGCCTCCTCAGGTAACACCAAGTTTCTTGAGAACGGCATTCAATCCACGTGGTGGATCTATGCAGATGGAAGTCAGCGGCTGTCCTGTACAGCAATTTGAGAGGGTCTCTGAAGAGACTTTGCATGGGAAGAACTCAATATAAATACAGTCTGGCAACAGTACTGGGATCTCCTGATACACTTCCTGTTGAAGTGATGGCTGCCAACATCAAAAAGAAAAGTAAGCAGATTGTAATTTATGCAAACAATACACCTATTGGACTATGCTAATGGTCCTCTCAGGCATTACAAATAAAATGTTTATTTTATTTTGACATCAGGAGCTACCAGAGGTACTCAGATGTGTGATGATGCAGCACCTCCAGAGGCAGTGTCAGTGCCTTGAGTCACAACAACGGAGCACGGTCAGGAAGGCAGAAGTACCCTGGCTCTCTGCTTGGAGCCTTGCTGTCAGCATGTGCGCTGCTAAACCAGGAGATGCTTTGCCAGGGGACACAGCCCTGTCCACAGAGGAAGGACATCTAGTTATGAAGGAATCCAGCCTCAGTGCAGAGCGTGTTTTGCTGGGTAAAGGACACAAGCACTCTTGCAGGGGGATGTACACAGATGCTAACACTTTAAAACCAAAACCACCCCACAACTGTTTTTGCCACGCTCTGGCAAGTTCTGTGGCCCCTTTCTATACATTGCTAAGTTTTTTCTCAAACCCTTTTGAAACAGTAAAAACAATGGCCCTTGTGGCTAAAGGAAATGTATTTAGGGAAGCTGTTACAGGAGACATTGGGAAATTAGACCAAGGGGAAATAGTGTTGTCTCAGGAGAAACAGAAGGAAATAAGCTTCGCCTTGATGCCACAGCAGGAGGATGGAGAAGTCTGCCTAATGGAAATAAAAAGAAAAAAAGAGAAAAAAAAAACCAAACCAAACGCAGAAAACCCTCAAGCAGTGTGTGGTTCAGTCTTGGATCTCCTCCTCTGAACTCTTCTCTTAGAGAAGCAAATGGTATGTGACAAAGAACCACTGAGACAGAGAGTCCTTCTAATCCAAGAGGCCTTTGAACCATTACATAAATCACAAGCCAGGTCATAATGCACTATCCCATGAACAGACAAGACGGCAGAGAGATGAGCTGTGAGGACATAAAATACACCCTCCTCAGAAAAGAGGCCCTGTGGGAAAAAGATCAGGTTCTTGCTGAAGCAAAACTTCCTTTGGAAATGGCAATGTTAACTTTGACCTGACAATTAAAAAAAAACCCCAAAACCAAAAACAAAACACCAAAAAACCCACAAACAAACCAGCCCAAGTACACAAAGCAACCTGTACCCTGTATTGCCGTTCTCCAGAATGCAAGTCACAGAAGTCCAACAGCTGGAGCTGCCTGTGGGGTAAAGCTCCTGCCACACTGGAGAGCTGGCAAGTGATGTGATCAGGGCTCTGGGGACTTGACAGTTGTTTGCAAAGGCCAGTTTGAGGCTGCTTTCTTATTACGATACAGTTAACAAAAGAGCCTTGTTGCTTTCCTATTTTGGCTCTCTCACAGGTACCCGAGTTGCAAACTTGCTCAGGATATGCTTAAATAAGCCTAAGTTGTGATGCCTTTTTTCTGTATTTCTGTGTTTCAAAAACATCCTGATTTGTGGACATGAACATTTTTTGAACAGCTTTAATGTGATTTGAACACCAATGAAAAGATATGTGGTAGAGATGAAAATGAAGACGTCATGCCCAACAATATAGAATCACAGGAATGAAATGTTTTTAGTAAAATGTTTGCAAGGGTTTGCTAAATCCTACAGCTCCGCTGTCAATGTCCAGGGGACATTTTAAATAAACATATTTATTAAAGTTTCTAGGGCAAAAGTTAATGCTTTCAAATTTCAGCAGCTTGTTTTGCACCTGAAATCTAGCTCCTCAATGCAAAGCCAGCATGACATTCTCTACCAGTCAGGTATTACTAAGGAATCTATGAATTTAAACTGTAATGAAGGTAATATGCTGTTTGCCAATTCAGATATTTTGGTAAAAAAAGCAACGAAATAAAAAGATTAAAATTTAGGGGAAAAATAACGTAATTGGAAAAACAGAAGGAAAATGTTACTTCTGCTAAGCGTTTCAGCTTCAGCCTGAAATACCTATTTATCCCACGCTAAAATGACCTCAGCATACTGAAATTTCCTGGTAGAGAAATAAAACATTCACTGGTACTTAAAAACCACATTTAGGTACTAAGTTTTCAGATTTTAAACACCACAGTCCTGATGTAAATTATAACATATCAGTTATTTCTCATTTACTTCCAGTATGTTAATGCTTAAGTAAAATGTTTCCTATAACAATGAAGTAAAACAATGTCTACAAAACACACTACCATTTTATTTGTATAAACCAAAGAATGTAAAGGTCATTCGGCTGCTGACCACCTCACAATTGGGTGACAGAATTTAAACTTTTAACATAAAGCTTCCTATTTTTAATTTAAACTACATCTCAAAGATTCATCAGTTCCTCAGACTGAATGGTTTTACAGAACTAGTTTGTATTAACTCTCCTGGCAGAATTCAGTCTTAACCATTCTAAGTTGTGTCATGTAGTTATGCTGCCTTTTAGGATATGCTTATAGTTACAAACAACATGACTTGCCAAGGAAAGCATATTCATAGCAGCAGTCTGTGCCCTTATTATACAGAGTACAAAAAAAAAAAGGTAGGGAAGCATCAGGAAAAGTATGACATTATTTGATAATGACTGAGACAATAAGGTTTTATGTATTTACAATACTGATACAAAATTATGTTCCAAAACATACTTTCAAACCACATTAGAAAGAATGTGAAGACTACAAAGTCAGGCATGGGGTCAGGGATTGGAAGCTTTGAAAGCTAGAAGCTGAAAATGCTTGGCACACAGGGAGAAATTAAAGGAACCAATTGTATGAGGAACTGGCAGAATTTAGAAGAGGGCATGAATGGAAGAAGAGATTAAGACATTGTCAAGGGAGACTACACAAGTGTTCTCATGGGACAACACTGAAGAGAAAAAAAGAATGACTTCAGATTTTGTAAATGAGGAAATAAACTATAGACAGTGTACAGTAACTAGCTGGGAATTGAGATGGCAGCAGAGATGAAAAATAAAACAGGATTTTAATTGTGCATGTTGAATGCAGTTCTTCCAGGCACGGAAGCAGTAATTATCAGGAGACACAGTGAGAAGGAAGTTAGGCTGGAGGTAACCAAAAGCCTGGAGAAGAACAAAAAGAAGTGAGAGTGTATTTTAACAACAGTAAGCAGGGGAAAACACAGGTGATGGTAACTGTCTGGATAGAACGTAAAAAGGACAAAGATCAAATATGAATACAGGAAATTGAGACTCATGGAACTATTTATACAGATGGAGAAAGAAGAGACTAGGTGTTATTGCCTTATTATTATAGTAGTATATAATGCCATGAATGAGAGTTCATAAGGTTACTACTCTGGTGCTGCACGAGTGAAAAGGTCTATAGTGTTCATAGCTGCTTAAGACTATCACAGGAAAGCTGTTAATTAGAAAAAGGTTGAATGGCCATTGAAAAACACAAATAACAAACATTAAAAATCCACCACAGGATGCTGAAAGACTTGGCAAAGAGCCTACCAGTTTATCCTTCTCTGGCCATAGCAGGATTTACTGTAGCGCAGTACAAGTTAAGTAACTGTTGTGACCTTGACTATGAACAGAACTTGGTGACTGCTAGTTACTTAATCCTCAAAGAACTTTTACACAACCACTGTTACGGGAGCCTCACTCAACAAGGCCAAGGAGTTGTTGAGGTCCAGCTGCAGCAATTTTAAATCCTCTCTTTCTGTTACACATTTTCATGCAGCAACAGCTAACAGGCCTTCACTCTGTTCACCTCCAGATTACAGTATCCCTTGCACAGCTTGACACTTGTATTCTTCTGCAAGTATGAAAGCAGACGTTTTGGAGATAAAAATAAAGTGTTTTCTTTTCCATGTGCAGAAGATCCAGGGTTTGAATCAGAACAATTAAGACTTCCTGAAGACTTCTAAAAAATACTTAGAGCAGAGCCAACCTCATCCACCTAAGCCGCAGTAACTTCTTAGCACAGAACAGGTTTTTAGCATGCTTATACTCTTCTCTATGGCTTAATTTAAGAGGTATATGTCTGAGAAAAAAAAACACCATATGAGTTCAGCTGCAGAAGCCCTCCACAAATGTGAACTTGTTTCAAGTGAAACCCTCTTCTGCCACTTTTTTCCTATTACTTTTGAAGTCTAGTCTGTTTCTGTACCTAACAGTTACGTGAAGTACTAATTTGTTTATATTAATACCATACACGTTACTCACCTCTGGTGTCTGGACAGCAGAATTCCACATAACCGGTCTCTGAAGAAAAACTACTTGCTTTGTGGCCAGATTTCCTTCACTAAAAATTAAAGAAAAATTTTTCAATATTTTAAAGGCAGTAATAGTCACTGTAACACGTTCAAAGCCTTCAGAGTAAACCGCAAGTTGGGCGTATGTAAGTGCATGAGTGAGAAGAGGACAGACTACCAAGCATTAACTGATTTATTAATTCCTAAACAGTTCTGTAATCACATTTAAAAAAAGCATAGAGCTGCATTAGGGTGTTGCACACGAAAACAGGTATAGAACAAAAATTCGTATTACCATTAGAGTGATTTAAAATGTCTTCTCTTGAAAGTTTAAGTACCAGAGCTCCTACTTTTAGCCAAAGTCAGTACCCTTATGTCTGAAATTAACCTCAAAAGAGTCTGTCTTTCATCTGATCCTCACTGTCAAATATACAGCAACATATTACCACCTATTAATGCCACAACAAATAGACCCAATCTCAACAGATCCACAGCTTCAACAAGTATCTCAATACTTTATGGTGTGAAACTTGGGAAGCAACATTCTTTACTGCTAACTAAAAGGTGTTTTCTGGTTGTAACATGACATCTAACTGACACAGCAGGATAAGCTTGCTGTCTCACCACCTACGAATAAAAGGACACAGCTCAGTTGTTATAAGCTCTACATCCACAATGAGAGAAATGACACTGGCCACTTTGTCCATGGTAGGTACATGCATAGGAAGGACAAGAGATTAAAGTAGTAAGATAAATAAGGGTGGGGAGGGACTTCAGTTTTAAGTCCTGGAACTTTTACAAGTGTTGATGCTGTTGTGATAGATGTAATTTAAAGAAGCACTAGTAATTTATTTTTTTTCCAAAGGGAATACTTTTAGAAAAATAAATGTGAAAAGGCGAAGTTTTTCCTCAAAACCTAATCAGATGTTACTCACACAATGTTTCAAAAGTGTTACACTCTTTTAGTGGTGGTACATGCCCCTTCAAGTTTTTATTTATTCTCATCACCTTTCCATCAGAAATACAGGTCAGCACACTGATTGCACATGTACTACAAAGCCTGACTCTGTGGCACTGAATGAGTGCAAGAATTGCAAGACCAGAGGTCTAGAATGGGAATTAAAAATTCCTGTACTCTTTAAATATCAGATGCTACACTTTGATAAATTCTTCTCCCCCCAACTCCGCCTTCTGGGCAATATTCAATGAGATCTTTGTGCATAGAAAGGAAGGACACTGAAATACCGAAAAGTGGCAAAACACAGACACAAGAGACATGTAGTGAGTTAATTTGAAGTATCTATGATTCTATCTATCATAAAACAGTATTACGCACAACATTACTGAAAGAACTACTACAACAATGTAAGCTTGTACTTCCGTATGGGTATGTCACAGTCTTAGCCACACGCATAAGGTTGAGATAATGGATTAATCTTTTACGTGGCGGCTAGGACTGGTAGAATTAATTTATATTTAACATTAGGGACTTGCTCCAAGAAAAATCAGGGATTAAAACTGTTCCTATGAGATCAGGAAGAGCTTGTTAACAACCCGCCTCAGTAGAGCTCCTGGAATTAAGCTCTGAGAAAATACACAAAACAGCACTATTCCCAGTGCACTCCGCTACATCTGATCAACATCAGTTATGATGGTTTTGTGACAGTGTTTGGCCCCTCACAGTCTTCCTTTCAGTCCAGCTGAACTCAGGTCATGGCATACCTTCCTGTGTCTTCCGTGGATGAGAATAGAGAACTATCTTAAACTCCATCTTGTGGAGAAAACAAGGAGGCAGGAGAATGAACTCATTAGTTTCCTTAAGTTAATGAGGTTTCTTGCTCTGAGAGTCCTTACCTCAGTATTTGCATTCATTAAAAGAAGACATTAAAATTTTATGTTATGACAAGGAAATCAGCAATCCTGCAACCTTATTCCACTTGGCTAGGTATCTCTCCCTGCCTCAGTTATGCCTGTTTTGATAATATCAATGGGGAAATCTCTCTTAAGCAAGAAGGCTGAGCACAGCCTCCCCCTGGCATGGGGAAGAGCCTACAGCTTACTTTGTAACAGTGCCTGCATTCCTTCAGAGGAAAGAAAAAACCCAAACATTAGACTACAGCTTGTACAAATTCTACTAGAACAGAGAAAGGACACGATGGTGAGCAGACAATAAGTAAATTAACAATTTTCTAAGTCTGACCTTATTAAAATGCTGCACACGACAAAGTGGCTATGAGCTTAATTCACAAAGAACTCAAAGACAGTGGGATTTCCACAGAATTTAAATGAGAAAAAGTGCTTAGAGCAAGCCACTCCATAGCTTCCCTCGTGTTTCCACATTCCATCTTTGCCTCCTAAGTCAGGACATTTAAAAACTTAGACTGAGTAATTTGTCATGAAAAATTAATAACCACAAAGTCCGTGTTTTGCACCCTATTTGCCTGTTTGCTTTCCGGCACTCGCAGACAGCCTGCATTGCCCGTTTTCAGGAACTACAGTAATCAGTGAGGGGAAATAAAGGTCACTGCAGAGTAAGGCTGCTGAAGCCTTTTTCCTGTCTCCTCTTTTAATAGGAATGAAGAGCAACAGAGACTCTTTTGTTAAAACACCAGCAATTTGCTTGTCTGCTAATGCTGTATGGGCAATAAATTTGTCCTCTTATTATATGTATATATTTAATAAGTCCCCCAAAACAATAATCAAGCTAGAGACTAACTAGTACTGCCAGTGGCTCAATTTTTACAGGTCTATTTTTTATTTATACAAAGCAGTTAAAATTAGGGTTAGACAAAGTTTTCTGAAAAATGAACAGAAGGAGCAAGATAATAAAGTCTTAAACTCTTTTTTTATTTTTTCATTTCCCAAAATAAAGTTTTGCTCTTCTTTGCAACTGCACAGCATCTACATTATGAGACACACACCAGCTTTGGATAAGTCTCTTTCCTGGCTTAAAGGATCTGTTTAATAAAAAAATAAAAAACCCTTAGAAATAATTCTAATTTTAGACCACAAACACATATGAAAATCTATAAACTCATGATAATATCGTATTAGTAACTGCAGTAGCACCAAGTTACCAAAGTATTTTCTAACACCCCCCCCAATCACTAGATTTAACTCCTAAATGGACTATAAATTTTATCCTTGCTATATACCTTCTGAACTTGGCATAATTACTGTCAAATTTTTGTCTTGAAAACACGTACCTAGTAAGAGTTGCATATAATGCAGGAGGCTCTTTTTGTCACTAATATTGTTTGTGAGTCTTTCTAATATTCTTTTGTGGTCCGCTTTTGCTGTCAAAAAGATTCTTTAACGACTGTTGACAAAATTTAAATACCCAAGAATCAAATGGATGCAACAAACATTGCATCATATGCACTTTTTTTTTTTCCCCTGTGCTCTGTTTTCTCATGTCCCTGGAAAATGAGAATCACTGACAGAAGAGGGGAACTTCTGTGGGTTTTCTAGTGTGCTGATCCAAAACACGCCCCCAAACCCCACAGCACTTATTTTTCAAACATTGTACAAAAAAGCAACTCTATACATTTCAAGAGCATGACATCTACCATTGCTCTATTTGTAACAGCAAAGGCAACATTTCTCAAGCAAATGTTCCCTGTATCCGACATGATTTAGCCCCTGTCGTAGGAGTTGAAGGACTGAATAGGCCTACAGCCTGCGGCCCCTGCCTGAAACGGGACAGTGATCCAGGACATCCAGCTACCATGTGGCATGACACTCCACACGACAGGGTGTTTTATTTTATGGAGAGGAACATCTGTAAATAAGAAAAACTTCAAACAACAAAACCATGCAGGAACAGACATTACAGCCTGGTGCTTTTTAAAGTGTTTCAAATCCTAACCACATAAAAACCAAAAAAGGAACACATCAGTGCATGACAATCCTGCCAAACCCCAGAACCAGTCAGCCTCTTGGTCGCATTATTCGTCTGCAGACAAACGATGGGCATAATGGCTAGGAAGAGATCACAGAAGATCTGAGATGAGGGAAAGTTTTGCAATAAATAAGAGTAAAACAGAGTAGAGCAAAATGTAAAGATGAATAAAAATGGGTAGCAGGCTGCCCTGCTAACATATTTTCATTCCTAAATAGAATGTTCTTTATATACTTTGTCCAAATAATTTTTAAAATAAATATGAAAACATGAATTTGCCAGATCATCCCAAAATGTTGCTCAGTTTGTTTGTTCAGTGTTTCTGAAGCCTTTTAATATTCAGGCTGGCTTTTGAGGTCAGAGTTCCAAGTCTGGGAAAAGAACAGCTGTTAGGCAGCATAAAGTGTCCTTCTTTATTGAGATATTTAACTTGCATTCCTAGGATGATCCACCACCACAGTAATGGCATCTTTCATATCTGACACATAGTAACCATCCAGGAATTTCTTCTCCTCTTTAAATACCAACAACAATGCCTAAAAATAGTATTTATCAAATCACTACTTAGCCTATCAGGATAGAAACACTTATTTTTATGACTCTTAGAATTTTTAATTCCTAACTAGGAATTACTCTTTTTTTAAAAAAACCCAGAAAATTGAATAGCTGTATACTAGATACACAATATGCACACAAAACGTGATTTATCCTATGTTTTCCAAAAGTATCTCACTAGGCACACTAGGACAAGTATTAGACAATTCATGCAGATACCTACCCAACCCTTTGGGGCAGAAAACAAATGCTTTTTGTTAGTCTGAATTATTCTAGTGTTGATACAAAATGAATCCAACTTCAGATTTGGCCAAGTTACAACCCCCTTTTGCATGATCATAGCTATTAATGGGCTGGTTGTTTCACATCTGGGAAGCAATGCTACTCCATCCATCTAGTGCAACTTAAATATCTTGCTGGTATATTACTTCCTTACTAGTTCAAGGAACAGATCCAGTCTAATGAATCTGTTAGCACTTCCTACAGCACTTTTTCATATATTTTTTTTCCTTACAGAACTTAGCTTCTTTTAAGTGGCCCTGCCTTTGCTCTGTAATCTACAAGGCAGAAAATATGCCATTTTGCCTGCTGCAAGCACAGACTGACGCTGAGTGGTTGACTAGCAGCTGCTCAGGACAATCTTGTCCCTGCTGTCCAAACCCTACAGGGATGGGTACAGTTACGCTGCTTGTGGGACAGAAGAGGTTTGAGATTAAAACCCCTCTCTCATCCTATGACCCACAGTGCACCACGAGCTACTAAAATCTCTCCCCTGTGTCCACTCACATCCTTCAAGACGTAGGTCCGTATCCTGAAGGCTTACTCTCAAGCTCTAAGATTTGGCCACAAATTTCAGCTGTTCATGAAAACCAGGCTCAACAGTTCACATACCCTTAACAAGCCACTGTGTTCAAAGCTAATACACTTAGTCTACAAAATTTTGTTTGAAGACATGAATTAAAGGATAACCATTTTGTTTCATGTTCTAAAAACGGCTTCCCTCTGGAACAGGAGCTTTACAAGTTCAGAATTTCATAAATTTCAGAAGAAAACACAACATAGAGACCCTTAAAAAATAGCAGAACGTGCCATATGTTTTACCACATGAAATTGTGTCTTTGCTTTTAACCAGTTGGTTAAAATCAATTATTAAAAAACTCATACAGCCAAACCCCCCAAATTCCAAACTATTTCCTGACCAGAAAAACCTCCTTCTCATATGGGTGAGTTGATTTAATTATGTCGAATCACTTGAACAAAATTTTATTTTCCTGGAGCAGCTCTCTTAAAACCTTTCATTCACATCCTTTCTTGTGCTGTCTTGATTTAACGCAGTGAGGTCTGGATCCAAAGATTACTAAAGTCACCCACTCTTTCCATCATCCTTAATAAACCCTATGCCATGCCTCAGGACATTTGTTTGGTTTCAAACCTTGGCAGTCTTAATCTAAAGAGAGGAGAATTAAACAAAACAAAAATGCGAGTGAGAGAGAAAGGAGGTGTGTGCATTCTTAATCCAGCATTTCATTTCTCTTTTTTTAGCTTGGTAGTGTGAAGAAAAGCACAGTACTACTTTTTTTTGTTGGTAAAACCCAATGTGGAACCTTATAGGGGATCCCGGTCTGCTATTCAGCTCCTCCTACACATATAGATCCCCCTCAGCCACCTAAATAAACACTACAATAAGAGAACTGAAATCCAGTAGTTTGTTACTAAATTTGAAATGAAACATAATGTCTACGTTAAAGAAGAGAAACAGCCCAATAACTTCCTGGATTAGCACATTTTCCTCCCTTATTTGCAATAAATACTGCATGACTGTCTTGTGACAACATGACTTCTTACATTGCCTAAATCAGTTATTCACCAAGGTCCTAAATTAGTGAAACATTTCAACACTTGTTTAAACTTGAAGCATACAAGTAACCCCATTGCTGCCCCATTGCTGGGGACCGGGTATGAGCCAAAGTTTTCTAAATAAAACCTTTAATGTTCAAATATAAATAATGCATTTTAAATTTATGATTATTAGTCTAGTTTGAAACTCACTGAAGTCAGCAGTCCTGAAAGAGTGTGGTAAAAAAGATTCCACCATAATGCTACTTACTTGTCAAGTTTTATATGCAGTTAGCATTATTGGCATTTTTCTTCCTGTTATATTTAAGTACACAAATAATCACTTGGTAATTCTCACAAATGTATACACCAAAAATGCTGTAATCTATTGTTTGGGTACCTGTCATGTCGTACGATAGGTGTAGGCAGGACACAGGTCAGGAGCCATCCAAACTCAGCCAGTGTGTGTAATAAAGGTCCATAATCTGTTTTAATTTCACACCCCTACATTAATAATTATAAAAAGTAGTGAAGAGACTCTGTACAGGTTTTATTTGCATTTCTACACATAATAATTACAACTACTCTCTTATTTATAATGAGATAATCCTTTGAGATGACATCGAACTGTGTTGTTTGGTGGAGATTCACTATTTCAGACTGAAAACAATTTTTAAAAGTTCAAGACTACAGAAAACTAGGAAAACAGAGCATATTAACTCTAGCTATGAGCCCCGATTCAGCAAGACATTCTAAGCATGTGTCACTTGTTAAACTTGTCATGTTGCTAAATCAATCCCTAAAACTTTAACACCGGAACAGGTGTCTCAATTGATGTATCAAGGCTTTTACTTCACAACTGAATAACAAGCATTGCATCTGACCTAGCTATATACTTAGGTTTTTGGGGTTTGGTTGTTGTTTTTTTTTGTTTGTTTTTTTTTGCCTTTTTTTAAAATATACAAGGTCTTCATTTTATGCTGTTTCTTTTCACATTAGTAAATGAATTTATCATTGAATATTTCAAAAGTAAGCCCTTAGTAGCCTCCAACAACACTTTCAGATGTCATTAATTCATACCAATAATCTTATATTAAAATATTTTAAAACATTAATTTTATTGCTGTACCAAGCCACAGTAGTACGTGTAAATTCATGAGACTAAAAAGAGAAGTCTTTCATATTTAGCAGTAAAATGTTTCTAAGAATATACACCTGAAAACCATACTCAATTCATTCGCTATCAATTTTTTCTTGTTCTGTTTCTAGTTTTTGCTTTTTTTCTTACCCTTTTTATTTAAAAATTATTCAGCACATTGTCGGTGGAGCTGCACTTGCTGAAATTATGTCTAAATTGGTCTGAAATATATACATTAAAAAAGATACATTTTCTTTGGTGGTTGTATTTGTTGGTATGAACATTTGTAAATGCCAGGCCAGAATCCCTGTGGCATATTTCTTTTATGCACATTGACCAATGGGCACAGGTCTGACAATCTTCATGACTCAAGGCTTTAGTTTAGCTTATGCAGGTGGCTTCAAGAAACCATCCTGAATGTTTATCAAAACACTGGTACAAGTATTCTAAGGAAAAAACAAATAAAACTGGAAGTAGGAAATTGCATTGCTAAATAATCACTGATTTACCTCAATGACTGTCCATTGTTCAACAACTATCGCATCATTTCCTTTCCTGTTAGACCCTGGAACCCCAGCACCTTCTTCTTCGTAGATAAATAATCCTTCTAAAGATTTGGGCAAGTAGTCCCCTGTGAACATAAAACCAAATATAAACTAAAATACAAAGTCTAAGTTGATATCTTACTGAGGTGTACAATGGACTTGCTTCTTCTCATTGAGCACTCCTCTAAAATAAAATGAACTGAGACAGCAAATAATTCAAATTTGTGGTTATTTCTGCGTCCAGTTACAACTTGAGGTATGCAAGTCAACTTATTACTCAAAACCCTTTTTTCTACACAATTGAATTATGAACCATTTCATTTTCTCAAAAGCATTAGCCACTTCCATGCTCAAATCTGAATTCCAGTTTCCTGTATTCAACATATCCCCCGTAGCAGATGGGCACAAACTCTCTATTCAACTTCAGTATTGTACGCCTGACAATAAGTGTGGCTTTTGGTGTGGTGGGAGAGAGCATAAAGATAAATGAAGAATGCAAAGCCTAGCTACTGTTACTTAAATAAATACGTAAATGGCCACAGGAAGAGCCTGAAACAGAAGTAATTGTAGGAAGATTCCTGATGGGAAGGAAGTTTCAGAGCACAACTCCCTGACTCACTTGTCAAAGCCATACAGTATCCGGTTGGCACAAACTAAACCTGTGCATCACATACTAGTACATTTTCTGGTTTTGCCCCTCCTAAGAGCCATCAGGAAGCCTGGAAGCCTTTTGTGCAAACGTCTCTTGACAGCTGACTATCTTAAACTAAATTTGAACAGTAAAATTATGTAATCCTCAGAATACTGGATTGAAATCCTCTCCAATATTGCACAAAGATGTAAAGAGATGATTGTTTTTGCCACAGCTTCAGGGAAGGCAAATAAATGTAAAGGGAAAAAAAACACCTAGCAAACAAAGAAAGCTCACTGAACACGACAGGTCTGTTTTTAAAAATTGACCAGATTGGCATGGAAATTGTGCAATGTAAACCAGGAATTCCTGGTTTTTGAGTATGCTTGTTAAGGTACCATAAAATACCAACTATTTATTTGTACTATTTTTTACTGTATTGCACGTAGCAGATTTATGTAGCTTGAGTTATGATTATTTAGATACTTGCGTGCATATGTATGACTTCCACGCATTTGTAGAGATATTGGACAAATTTTCTTTTTAGATTACACATAAATATAATGTGATTATACATGCAACTGCATATATGGCTTCAGGCACAAACATATGAATATCTGCACAACTCCTAATAATTCATAATCAATCATATACGTTCATGGGCTTCAACCTTTCTTCAATGTTCAGGCAGATACTTAAAATGGGCAGTCCCCCTACTACATGTTAGAACATGTCTTTTTCTGTCATTGTTCAAACATGATAAAATAGCTCTAAATTTTAAACAGGTACTGACACAAGTCACCTCCACTCAGTAGTAATTTGAGACAAACTTAATTCATAAAGCGTATCATGTAAAAATCACCTCTATTGAAAAAATACATGTGCAGCTAACTGGTTCACCTGTCCATTCTGTCAATTATAATAGTTTATCTTTGTTATTATCAGTACTCAAAAAAAAAAAAAACCCAAACCACCCACAAACCCCCAAAACCTGCTGCATGACATATAACACAAAACAGAAAAAGCAAAAATACTACCACAGCACTTCTTCTAATCCTAGGCACTTCTAGGATCATGAGAGCCTCCAAGGCAGCTACAAATGGAGGAAACATTACAATGATCCAAATGGCTGCTAAAAGAGAACTTACCTGCACTATTTTTATGACTGCATCCTCTTTTGGCAGCAGAACACAGAAGTTGGTGATTATGAAGAACTGACAGTTTTTTTTTTTTAATTCTTTTTATGTTAAAACTTCCTCCCGCCTTAAAGTGAGTATTACATTTTGATCCTGGCAGCAACACAATTCTGCTGACTCTGCAGAATATCTGTAGAGTCCAAACAAGAGGAGGATTTCTGCAGCTGCTACACTTGTATCTGGTGGTTTTATTTTTATTAAAACAATAGCTAAAACTTGCTCATTTCACTAAAGCTGTATAAAAAAACCCTACTGCTAAAGATACCTCACAGTCTAAAAGCAAACAAAAGTGAGAAAATGACAATTAGATGTGCATGCAGACATACAAGAAGTAATTCTAGTAATAAGTGCAAGTGCTTAAATACTTTTTCTCCCCAGAAAAGCATTTTAGGTTTCCTTCTCTCGGATGCCAAACTTATCTGGTTATAAAACTCTTCAATGTTCACCTCAAGAACATTTTAGCTTAAGAACTCAGTAGCTAAACTGATTTCTCACTGTGGTTACAGACACTTGATCAGCTGCAGAATTCCATCCACACAGTGAGCTGTGCCTTTGAATAGATCCAGTTTAATTCAGCAGCGTCCCACCCATAAGTCTAACTGAAACACATACCAGTCAAGTGGGGCTGAAGCAGAATCACCAACTGCTGCAAAGAGGCAGCATGAAATCTTCAAGTAAGACATAACCTGGGTATTAAAGATGGGACAGAGAAGAGCAGAGAGCTACAGGGGAATGGGAAGACTGCCAAACTGTTGTTGGACAACAGCTGCAAAGATTAACTTCAACAGCTGCCAAAACCACCCCTCAGTGAATTGTAACTTATCTCCAGAGAGTTATTTTCCAGCTCCAAAAAAATCTGTACTGAAAACTAGGAGTCTGATTTCTCACCTCTCCTCCCCCAAAGGAAACTCTGTTCTTCCACTGACTTCAACAGATAGGAATTATCATTGAAGAGCAAAAAATATGACTAATACAAACTGCGCCATTAGACTCTTTATGTGCACAAAATACGCAGTTTGAGAGGGACTAGCTGCTAAATTCAATTCTGAGGTAAATATAGTGATGTTGATGCACTTGTGTTCCTCTGACAATCACTAAATTTACTTTCTTGCAAAGCTACAGAAATGCAGGGATTCACACTCAAAACTGTTGAGAACAATGAAAAATTATGAGCTCTCATTATTTTCAGGGTTTGATTTTTTTAAGAACCCACATCATCTAACTTGCAAAGATTTTATGTTTTAAACTTCTTTTTTAATTTAAGCCTTTCACTAATCCAAGCCTTGCAAAGGGCATGCTGAATGCATATTATTTTAAATCAGAATATAATTTAAAAAGCATTAGATAAGACATACAGTAAATATAAAAACTACTCAAACCCCCAGTAATTCTACCTTCCTTGTATAAGTCATATAAGAAGCAGGTGTAAAATAACTTATGAAAGCGACTTTAATGCATTATTAAGTAAATTACTGCTCTTGATAATTAGTCTGAGTATTGCAAAAATCATTTAAGGTCTCTGAAAGCTTTCCAACAAACTTTTTACAAGACTCCTCTCCACTGCAGCCCTGTGTTTTCCTTGTTTACACTAAACTTCCATAAGCAATTCTAAAGGAACACCAGCAACTTAGAACAAGCAAGACATGAAAAGATCCAAGCAAAGACAAAGTATCACATTAGTGAAGCATAAATTCTAAGTTCGCTACCAAACATTTATTACAATCGCTAATAAGCTCTGAAACGACTATGTCAGACTCTCTTAGTCTGTTCCCCTAATACCATGGTACTACCATTTTCTTCACATTATTTTCAAGTAATTGCTCAACAGTAGCTACGTACTATTTTTTGCAACACTTCTAATTTCTGTCTTTCAGACAAATTCAGTTCAAATGGAAATGAATCTCTTTATTACCTATTTTATCAACAACAGAGTTCTAGAGCTCAAAATACTTCAGTTGATAAAGAGCTGCTCCTTTTGTCAGCAGTGGGTACAGCACTGTCTCACAGCTCTGCCAAAGCGCAGGATTTTGGGCTCCGCAGGGTGTGCAATGGTGGGCCTGGGCCAGTGGTGGCACTGCCAACACTGGGTTTATGTCTGCTTGTCAGGAGGGTGAAGGCCGGGAACGCTGCAAGAGCTAGCAGGATCCCTCCAGAAAAAAAAACAACTGAGATTGACCTGAAACTGGCAGAATGAAGACTGAATTTTGAAAATCCTGTGCCTGAGGCTCTATTGCTGCAAAAATCGGAGTGTCAACTGAGCTGGTAGATTCCTGCAGAAGAGCGAAGGAAGCAGGAGGGACCAGGGAAGACCTCTGCCCAGGTATGTGAAAAGGTCCTGGATGATCTGCCTACAGTTGAGGGCAAGGCTAAAAACAGATTTCTCTACTCTCTGCATATGTCCACATCTGACCAGAACAACTTGCAGAAACATCCTGCAACTTCAGGATCAACAGTAAAATTTTAATGCAGTTTGGTGTTTCAGAAAGAATTTTTAAGTCAAGCAAAGAGCTGGAGAAAGCAGGAAGCATAAAAAGTCTGACTTCAGTTTAACGGTACAGTAAGCACAATGAAAACTCAAGGTGCTCTTTTGTCTCATTAGAAATATTCAGGGTGCAGCACAGTATCTACAGTGAGCAGCAGAATATGAATATCAGGGAAACATGTATCTAATCATTCCCCCCTCATTATCTTTTCCTTAAAAAAAAAAAAAATAAAAAGAACTGCTTGAAAAGATTTATTTTAATGCTACACTACTTTCCTGCTTTAGAAATCCAGTTTGACAAAATAAAGCAGCAATTTCAATTATTCAGAGCTATAACTGCCCAGAAAACAAGTTATACCCTTTTCAGGTTATCAGATTCTATAAATTTAATGACTATCTGAACATGTTCACATGTTGCCCTTCACATCAAAAGGCAAAACACGATCTACGTTTTGCAAATTATGCAAGTTCTACATAAACAAGCAAAAGCTTCATGATATTCTGGGGCAGTACTCACCTTTAGAAGTATCCCAGTGTACAAAAGAATCAATTAAGGACAATCCTTGTTTATAATAAAATGTGGTTAATTCTAGCCAGTCTGCTTCCAGGGTACTAATAACTGGCCCCTTTCTTGTTACTTTCATAGACAAAATGCCTTCATGATAGGTCCAGCAGGTAGAATCATCATCAAAAACATTGAAGACTGTATATAGCTTGTCTAACAAAAGAAAAAGGAAGAAGAATGAACCTCCGGAAGACAGTGCTCCGAAACAAAAATATTACTAATCTCTTATTTCAACATGGTTTTCTAATTCTAAGCAACAGTTTTAAGAATTGTTTCCTGATGTGACTGTACTCAGCTTGAGCCGTAAGCACACTCAGGATGAGGTGTGCAGGGAGTACGCCCTGGGATATGAGAAAAACGTGAACATATTACAGTTGGGTTGTCACTAAACCTCTTAAGGTAGGTGGGTTTTGTATAAAGAAGATATACGAGAGCTAAGAAAAACACACTGGAAACAGGCTTCATTTCTGCTACTCGTGGAACTTCCAACCATAAACATTTGAAGTTACTATAACTGAAGATTAAAACCAATTTTCTAATTTTTCAAATATTAGGAATGCTGTGTACAGTATTAATTTTTACCTATTATTTTCTGAACATTACTGAAGTACTGGTATAATTAGTTGCCTGCTAGGGCTTCTCACACAATAACTGCTGAGTGTGTGAGTAAAGCATACAAAACTTGCATATACTCAAATGCTTTTTATATCTAGGCATTAATACAGTGCTATTACAAAAACAGATTAATAAATAAGCATTCATCAAAAATGAGAATTCACAAACCCGTACCGTTTTAGGAAGTCACTGGTGACAATTTATGAAGTCCTAGATATATAAATGTATTCTACAAATACACTCACATGTATGTCACTGCTGTGAAGAAATAACACAAAGCAGTTGCCAAAAAATGCTCTCAGATTGTCTAATACCTCAACATTTGAGCAGCCTAAATCAACACAAACTTCTAGAAAGTAGAAACATTCACACTGCCAAAACAAAGGAACTTGGTTTAGATGAGCCCACTGAAGCTGCTAGTCTCTCTAGGCTCTAGAAACAGAGAATCAGTCTCAGAGAACCCCTCTGTTTTGAGCAGCATTATCACACCCACTGCCAGTGACACCAGGTGCCTGGAATAAGGTAGAGTAAATTCAGGACAAAATTTTGAACTCTATCAATAAGAGATGACTCTCCTTTCTATACAGTTTTATTTTATCACCTCCACATGTTCTTGTATTAGCATAAACGTGTTTATCCTGACAAACCTTAATTTCCTTTTCCACATACTGAAGTGAGATCACTTTTATATTTGTTCTTCAGAAAAAGTAATAAGTTTCTGAATACAACTAATTCAATTGTTCACGTGTATCACAAATTTGCCTCTGCAAGTGGTGTATTTATAAATAGTCAAAATTCATATGTTACGACCCCCAGATCTAGAACTCAGTTTTGCATCTTTTGAGCAGATCTTAGTAGAAATGGCATACTGAAGCGTCAGCACATAGCTACATGCATCTAAGACTTTTTTTGAAAAGTCACATCAGTATTTTTTTAAATTATGGTTACATACAACATTTACAAAAAAAGGTGGTTAAGTTTTCCTAAGTTTTGTCGTATGAACTCCAATAACTTCACTGAGTATTTCACTAGTAGTAGAGAAGCCTGGCATATTCTTGCTCAAAGCTTTCTGAAGAACTTCCCGAGAACCCTGCACATAGGGGATGCGCTGGTCACACTAGTCTGCACAAAGCTCCTTAACAGAACCAAGAGTTCTCTGCTTTTGGCTTACAGGATTTCTATTCTGCTACATAGATCAAACCTGCTATTTCAAGCTGTGAGGAAAGAGTTAAGCCTTAACAGATCATGCCATAAAGGCTCAGCATGTTGTACAAGAACTGCTTTAATTCAAGTGTTAAAAATAAGAGGGACATTGATTATCTCAGTGCTTAGAGTCATTATCCTGACAGTCTAAACTGGAGAGGGTGCTTAACTCTTAACAGGAAAGTGAAAAGGTTGTTTTTGAGAGCAATTAAAACACGTCTGGCCCATCAGGGAAGAACTATTATGTCAAAATGCAATCTGACACGAAAGTTTCATGCTGTCTGCTTTCTACACAATACTGTCTTGCATTAGTTCTCATGCTTTAGATTACTACTTCCTTTTCACCTTCTCTTCCTAGCAAACCAGAAGGCTTTAGTGCTTCAGTATCAGAAAGTCACTGTTTCAGGCACTCTCTCACACAGACTACATTAAGTATCTCAGATTCGTCTACAACTGTTTTCTACCACAGCGCCAACATTTTTTCATTGGTACTTCTCCTTCCTATACAACTTTTTAATGCTTACTTTTCTCTATTGTAAATTCGTTTTGTAACAATTATCATCTTTGATTTCATGGTCAATGCATTTATTTAAGTGATCTCTTTCAGGATGCTTCTTGAAGGCGCGTTAACCAGAAACAATCCATTATGAACGGATTTGTTTGCTGTACATTATGTGATCTGGTGAGAAGCACATAAAGGTACAGCTCTAGCTGGAAGGGGATCTCTCCTTTGGCAGTTTTGAAACAGGCAGAACTGGAACCATAACATTCTTAGAAATCGATTACATGTTTATGATTTAATACTCAGAGTCAGTGAAAACTATACACATTTACAAAAATGCTTTAAAACAATTGCATCCTTCTAAAATAAGAGATTTTTACTGCCACGTATTTGTTACACATGTCAAGGAAAAAAACCCACCCGTATCTGTTTGCACCATATTTAAATGAGGATTACAGTGAAGGTGATTCTTTTTTTGGGGTTTGTTTGGGTTCACGCATACCTAGAGCAGAAGGTAAATATTTCTTCTATTTCAACTGGCAACTTTTTTAGAAATACATACGCATTTAAGGGGGATGTATCCTCCAAAGCCCGTATTTGATACAATAGAACATGCTGTTCTGTTATTTTTTTCCAACACTTCCTTAAAATACCTTACTCAGTAAAATACCTTATTTCTGCCATAAACAAGCATAATTTATTACCATCTCCTCTTCGTGGTTTAACAGGGCTGACTTCTTTTCCGAACTGGGAATCTGCATCCTGTAACAGACTGCTTCCTCCTTGCATTTCCTCCTCTATCCCACTCTCAGATGAGTGGCCACCCAGTGTCCCTTCATTCCAGTTTTTATAGTTTTCATCAGAATTTTTTCTTCTGTGTTCCCTATTTCTTCTGCCCAGTGTTGATTCCAGCTCTGCACTTCCATCTGTGCTTGTTCCATTACAGGCTTTAGTTTGAGGAAAATGTTGCATTACAAATCCCACAAACTTCTTTCCTCTTTTAGCAGCTTCGTTAACCTGTATTTACAACAGAAATTATTCTGCAAAGTAATTTTAAAACTCATTTAACTTTTTTTAAAAGGAAGTCTCTACATACGTTCTGCTTAGTTAAACTGCTGATTTTCAAGGACATAAAGGCACGACACTGTACTACTATAAGAGGGTGGCTTGCCTTTGTACACTGCCTATGTTTCAAAGCAAATGGAAGTCTTCCAGCCTGTCTTTGGACTCAGGCCAAATAAGGTGGCCAACACTGGTACTGATTTTAGTGTATCCAAAATCCTTCATTTAGAACAAATCCAAAGTATTGTGTCTCTTGTGTCATAGTGACCAGCAGTATACTGGCACAATAAGTAGTACTGTTTCTCCACATGTGATACCAGTCATACTAATATTACTGACCATTAATACTATAGAAATATCTATTTGTCATGTGTCATGATTCATTATCCCCTGGTTCCGTTAGAGGCTGCTCAGCTTCACTATTACTGAGAATAGTGAAAGAGCAGAGAAAGCCAGGGGCTAGAAGCAAATTAAACCCCTCTTAACCCTGCTTTCAGCCAGTGGTGGGCCTTTTTCTCTTCACTGAAGTCTCAAAATACAACTGCAGAGTATGTGCCACCTGTGGGATGTGTGTGTTGGTTTTTTTTTTCTGGGATAAGGAGTGCTGCCATTTAGAATGGTGATCCCACTGACATCTTATGCTACAAGCTCCCTATACAATAAAGTCTTTCCAGGAAAATACAGAAACCCTAGCCCAGAAAGAAGAAATCACCTGGGAACTGGATTAGTGAGGGCAGAGGGAAGGATTTCCACCCAGTTAACTCACATGAAGTATTATGCAAGAGAGTAAGACTCAAACAGCTGATAGTACTACAATCCCTTTTTAGTACCATGATACACTGAAGTGTTACTATCTACCACCATCATGTACGTACAGCCATCACTGATTATACAGAGCTGCTGCTTCTAAGACAAACAAAATAATTTCAAATGTGACAAGCAACATGCAGAAAAGGAGGTAACATGACAATCTTTTTCCTGAAATGCCACAAAGTCTTATGGGTTCAGATATTTTTTAAAAACAAAAAGTAATTTTATAGTGGATTACTGCCTCAGTCTTTTTAAAACACTGTGAGCATTTTAAAATCAAATTATTTTCACTTACTACTTCTGTTCCAGATTTGCTTGCAAGACTGAAGCACTGCTAATTTCAGGTGTATTTTTCCTTTAAATGTTTGTCTGGTATGCTATACAACCAACCTGGCAATACACATATAGTATAAATGTGTAATGGAATCCCATTTTAAATTTGAAACACCTGAAAAGTTCAAAACAAGCCATTTAGATATTTCAAACAACTCTGATAATTTCAAAGATCATTGAAGATCTCCAATATGCTTTTTCCTCTACTTCTTTCCTTGGCAACTAATGTAAAAGCTATCACTCTAACTTTTGTAATAACAATAGTTTCCTGTTTCATCAAGTCTTCAATTTTGCAGAGGAAGTAAAACACAAAAAGAACTAGAACTGGAGCTTGCATTCCAGTAGAAGTTTAGTTTTCTTTAACAATACAATATTTTCAAAAGTTGTGCCAAGTAAATATTGTGTATTTTGTATTTCTGTTAAAGAATGAAAAAAATATTTCTTAGAAACTGAATATACTCATGTTCATTAGGAATATCTTACCTTACCCAGAACAACATAAAACTTCAGATTTTTTTTTAAAATATTAATTCCAGAAACAGCTATCATACAAGTATTTTGTAAAGACTGACTGCGAGTTTGGGCCTGATTCTGCTTTCAGTGGTGTAAGTGTCCAGCCTCCCAAAGCTTTACAGGGCTCAGTACTAAGTCCTAAATTAGAAAAAGCAACTAGCGAACAAAAATAACTCGGATCAAGAAAAGACTTTGTAGCCTCTATGAAATAAACTAAGGTTAAAACTCAAAGCTAAAAAAAAACCAAACAGAAACCATCAACCACTAAACATAACTTAGAAATAAAAACCTCAAGAGAAGTCTGAAAAACCCCTCCATTACCTTTTCTAACAGTTCTTTCACTACCTCGTTTGTCAGTGTTTCATACATTAAAGGACATTCCTCAATCACCAGCCTGGGGTGCCTTTGTCCTCTGGGTGCTGCATGCTTCTGGCTAGAACACAGAAAGAAAGACTCTTTGTCAGTAGTTTGCTGCTAACTTGGGCAAATGCTTGCATATAGAATTCTCTTCTTTTGGAATAGTTATGAATGAAATGCTGGCAATGCTTCTTCATACCTTTATTTAGAACTCAGTGGTTTTTGGTATTTTGTTCTGTTTCTTACTGAAAGTGGCAGGTACTGTGTATTACAATGTCAGGGTAAGAATATTAATATTTAACAGTAATTTCATCTGAAGACTGTTAATAAGTATATTTTGGAAACTGAGCTTTGTTGACAAACAGCCCTGCTTTTGTAATAAACAAACCCAAAAATCTCCGATTATACAAAAAATACAAATTTAAGCTGTAAGTTTAGCACACACAAAAAAGGTTCAGTCTTGTAGAAAACATACTATGAACAGAAACAGTACTTTCACACTGTTAACACACTGCTGTTTAGTTTTTGTAAATAAAGCAGAACTGCAGCTATTGTATGAAATACAGTGTAGGCAAATACTAAAAATACAATGCTGTAACAATTACTTTGGTTTAGGTAATGTTTAAATCACTCAGATTTGAGAATCTGACAAGCTTTAACTTCCATTTAAAGAATAGTACTCATGTTTTATCTAAAGCCAGTTAGGTTATTACTCAGACATCGATATATGGCGTATATCAGTAATATAATGGGATTTTATTTGATGCTTCCTTCGTGCAATCTTTTGCTTTAGAATGAAATGTCAATGAGACACACTCAAATATAAAGAGTAACTTTCCAGATAGTAGCTGGAGAAGGTGTATTTGCCTACAGGAAAACCAACATAGGTACACATGGCACCTGGACAAGAATTGGGAACCTACACTCAATAGTTTCACAGGTAGGCTGCAGGGTCTCATCCTTCGTCTATTCAAGGGCCTAAAGGTTCAAACCACAACTTCAGAAGGATCCCACACCTACAGGGATAAGGTGAATTATGCAAGCTGCACACTGACAGTGTCAGCTCTTAGAAGCCTCAGTTCCAGAGAGCAAGTATTCTGCTACTCTTACTCAAGAATTTGCCCGCATGGACAACATCCACCTTGTTTGCAGATGAATTTATAAAGGTAAGTTGCATGAGCAGCAAATACCATGGGCAACGCTTGTTCAAGGAAAGCATTTGAGAAGCTCCCTCAAACGAACCATGTTTTACAGAAGTATTACTGGAGTGTCAGGGGTATCTTCCAATGCACACCCTTCTGGTCTTCCAAAAGAAAATGAAAGAACCTTTGTGCATTGCACTAGGACTCAGGAGAGGAGGGGAGGCATGACAGCTCTTAATGCAATAAGAAATCCACTTTCCTAGTTATTAAAAATAAGAAAATATTATCTTTTTTGCATTCAAAGAAACTAATGGTAAAATTTCTTTGTACATTTTAAGATCACATGGTGACTACAATACAATGAGGACAAGAGCAATAAACAAGGCTATGGAGCTGGAACATAAACACAAACTCTTGACTCTCCCTCAGTGTCAAAACTGAGCTTTTGTACGCCCCTAATCACAAAATGATTATTTCATTCTTATAAAGAAGGGAAAAGAAACTATTTGTCTCTGACAAACTAAGTAATTCACACTTTATAGGTAATTTTCCCTGAACGCTCTTATGGGAAGAGTGAAAACACAAAAGTTTTGAAAACAAAGACGAAAAAACAGACGTGAAAGAATTTAAAGCAGCTTATTACTCTCCTAGTGTTTTGTTTAATCTTGCATTTGCTGCAGGTTTTAAGACAGATGATACCTTATAAAGATGTATTAAAAATAAAAAGGGTAAACTAACAATTTATCACCCACAAATTATGATATGCAGCTTTGGATTTTTATTTGGACATTTACTAAGGCAAAGTAAACATTAGCCTATTGTGTGATTAGTGTTAACTCAAAAAAAATTACTAACTTGCTCACCTTCCTAGACAAGGAACAGTTATTTGGTTCTCTGGAGGTGCTCATTTCAAGCTGGTAAAAAATTATGTATGGTGAGCAATCCACTTACAAATGGCTTAAGTAACGAACCAATATATTAAAATTATTTCACCATTACCTTAATTTTAATCGTGAAAGTACCACTCGATACATGTGACTTGCAGAGAAATTCCTTCTACGTCCAATTGGCAGTATAATAGGATGAACAGCTCCTACCACATATCCTTTGCTGTAATATTCTTCCACCTTGGATGCTATATCCAACACAGAACTGATCTTGATAACTTCTGGATTTGAGGAAGCTAAAAGCATTGAAAGCAGAAGAGAAGCATGTTATACTGTGTATTTCCATATACTTTTTGGTGAGTTCCTTTTATATAAACCACACAAATCTATTCCAAGGCATTTACTAAAATGCTACAGATCTATTTATACAAGAAAAAAGCAGATTCACAGGTGATTCCACAGTATTCAACTAGTTTAAGTAGATGTTTTTACAAGTTAATATGATCTATTTTTCATCTATTTGGCAACACTTTCTGTCGGATCTAGCTTTGCCAAGCTAATTTAAGAGCTGCATCAACATCTAAACACACAATAGGTCTGAATTTACAAAGCAGCTGTTTTGTCTAGCCAAAGCCTTAAACTTACTAGCGCAGTATCCTTCAGCCCTAGTTGTGAGTTAAATTCCCAATCAATGAATTTAAGCCTAGAACAATTAGTTTGCTTTTCTTAGACACTTTTTAAAAAATCCCTTAGAAGTGATCCAGTAGACCTCAGTTTGTGTCACTCAAGTAAGCTATGTGGCGTCACTAATTTCTAAGAGGATTCTGTGAGTGTGCAAGCATTTCCAATCAACAGACAACAACTAGGTATTGCATAGCTATTTTAGGAAACTACATAGATAAAGGGAAAACCACCTTTTTAAATGGTTTGATCTACAGCTTTTACACAGAGAAAAGGAAGATTCCACACAGGCAGTAGATGATATATTCTGCCACAGTAAGTCTGATGGTCAGCATTTCCTGCTCCCCTCAACTCCAACTGGAATTGTATATGCTCTCAGAGCCTCCATAACGCAGAAAATAAATACTAATATACAGACAGTAACTGAAGTGTAACTTTACCAGCACATATTTGCCATCACAAAAATTTTCATCCTTTGCAGATATGAAGTCTTTTACCAAGACAGCTTGCCTTGGAATTTGATGGTCTTTACCAGTGACCCTTGCTGCAAGTGACATACTTTTTTGTGTACTGATGGGTGCCTCTTCTTGAAAGACTTTCAGTGCACTAAGACCAGCATTCAACTGTATTAAAGGATGCCTCAACTGGAATTAAGTGACCTCACAACACTGAGATACAAACATTTTAACATGCTGCTTTAAATATTTCCTTTCAAAGCAAATGAAAAACATCAAATACACTAGTTCTCATTTAACTCTAACTAAAAAAAGAAAAACAGGTAAGTGCAATGACATAAATCTCACTTGCCACTTTGTAAATGTATTGCTTAGAGTTCGTTTCATGTTCTTACATCCTCTTATCTACCTGCCCTATTTTGTGCACGTGCAATAGCAAGGAATTTAAGGACTTTATCAAGAATACAGCAAGTCACAAAGTCTACCTATCCTGCAAGTATCATAAACCAGACATATGAATCTTTAGTTTGCCTAAATCTTTTATTCTAATAAACTGAATTAGAATTCTGCTGGTTTATGAGTCATGTGTTCTGTAAAACATCAATCTCTATACTCCTTTCCCACTATAAAATGGGTCTAATAATGGTATAGATACATTATGGAGGGCCAGAAACTAATGTTTTACAACACTCAAATGCTTTTAAATACCAACCTTTACTAAAGGGAAAAAGGAATTAAGGCCTGCTTTGCTTGTAAGAGCCTTAACAGCTCAGAAAAGTTCTCAAGGAGAAACCAGACTAACAAATACACACTACCAAAAAGTATAACTAACGTATATATTGAGTTTATTGCTGATAACTAGCAAACTCAACTTATTAACGTCAACTCTGCCATTCTCAGTCTAAGGGACAGGGCTGTTGCCTTTCTTGTGCTACCTTGCCTTTTTTTTTTTTTAAAGCAGAGTACATCACAGCCCTCCCTTACACAGACTGATGGTATTTTCCCCTTAGTAACACCTCCAACCCATGATTCCATTCACAGTAAATCCAGCAGACATTAAATAGGTATTGAAGAAATAATTGCTCTACAGCTCCCAAGCCAAAGAAGCAGGAATGTATGCAATGTGATCATAACTTCACTGATTTTGCAAATGCTTAACCATTTTTCATTAAGAAATTTTGCTTCCTGATGTACTGTCAACAGGTAGCCAAGATACTTCTTACAAATAACAGAACTACGGGTAACTTGCTACCTTTATAGTAAACGTCAGATACACAATACCAAAGATGATGACCAATCAGCTACTTCATACATATTCATACTCATACTGTTACTCAGAGTGGCAAGAACTTCACAGCATTTTATCTTAGGGGGCTGATATTCCCTAATAGGAGAGTTGTGGAAAAGGCATAAGCATTCTGCTTGGGTAGGAGTATTTAAACCATCCCTACTTTATGGTTAAACTGACCTCAAAAATAACAGCTGTTTTTGTAACTGAGATATTCCTCTTGACTGAGACCACAGAATTTACAATCCTTGTCAGGCATTTAAAATTACACTTCAGAGTCCGCTGTTCCCTTTCCTTTGTACTATTCAGTGACACCAAAATAAAAGACTGTCAGTAATTTTCTTGTTTGGGATTCTCCTGATGCAGAACCACCTCCATGGAACAAAAAGCTGATTTTTACAGTAGGGATGGGAATATTTTGGGGACCAGGAGGGTAGAAGCCAAGGTACAATACACTGCTGACAGCTACTTAAGATGTGAAGGGTCTCCAGCCAGTGAATTTAGACTACAGCATGGTTGACGGTTGACCTAATCTGTATCATAGCTTGGGAGAAGATCAGGGACTCCTGAAAGTGTCCCCAGCAGGCTAATTTTGACTTCAGATAGCATAAATCTGATGAAACGGAGAACAAGGCATATTAAACTGAAATAATGCTTTTATGCTTGCTATACTTTCACCTTAATGCAGGACATAGCTTACTGTAGGATCTTATAAAGGATACTATGTGCAGATTTTCTGTTTTACTTGGTGCCAGATCCAGTGGTAACAAGTCACTCAGGCAAACATATCTCAGATGCTGGGTAAGATCTTGCTCTGGAAATCAGCAGATACAGGGTGCCATGAAGACGTAACACACAACAGCAGACTGAAAACTAACTTTGGTCTAAAGTGGTAAAAGGCTCTTGCTTAGGTTTCATTTAGCCAAAGGATATTCAAGTAGCAACAAGTATGTGAGCAAGTTGATTACAGTAGAAGAAGAAGAAAAAAAAGGCCCCACATATTCCCAACAGTACTTTAGCCAATCCCATGTTTCATAAGACAACAGAATTCAGAAATGCCTCCAAGACAGTATATACACAATTTTTTTCTGTATTCATAATCTCAGCACTGAAGAGTAGAGACCTCAAAAAAATACTTAAAGGTCAAATACACACACAGCTAGATCTATTCAACAGAAAGATACCCGTGTTTACAAATCTGCTTGCTTACAGTTAGAAACCCAAAAAATTTAAGCCACTATCTAAAACTGATCTGTTACTTAGCATTCATAATTCCACAGTAAGACACTGAAGCTAAACACTTTTGAATATCAGACTAAACAGGAGAAAATGAATCTTTACTGCTGTAGTGATGTTATTAAAACAATACAGAGATGCACCTTTATTTGCACTTGTTTCATGTGCTTTTTCTTAAAAGTCACAACCACCTTTACACAGCACTTCTGGTAACTTGTTACTTTAAAAACATAGCAAAACTATTCAGAACACTGGTGATATAAGAACATTAAATGCTCTTCAGTCTCAAAAACCAAAAACTAAGTATCCTTTCTATTAGCAGTAGATTAGCAGGTAATTCATGTATGCATTAGACAACCTAGCTTTATTTCCAGTACGTTACCACTACTACTTACTCAACAGTTTTGTTTCTTCAAAAAGGACAGGCCAGTGAGAAACTCTTCATATGTGTAAACAAACAGAACAACACACACAGTTGGATGTTAAGTACTGTAACTTCATAGAACGTTGCTTCCATTAGTATCTTGCGGTTTTTCAATGAACAGACCAACACATTCTAAATAAAATTACTGCAGTCCTTTAATTTAGAGTTAAAACTAAGCAGAGGCCAAGCTTCATTTATGAAAAAATTCCTGAAAAATGTAACAAGACATGCACTTACACTTTCTCCCTTTATCAAACCCTTCCAGCAATTACATTTACTTAAAATCCTTGTTATTAAAAACTTCTAGTAGACTGGGTTGTTATAAAATGCAAGTTACTACAAAGTTACTGCAAAACTGAGCTGTCTGTTCTCGGAGGGCAGCCATCTGGGCTTGTTTATGTTTTCAACTCTGTGGAACAGGGAGTCACTCTGTTAGAGCCGGGACACCCTTGGGAAGGAAATATCCCACTGAGCGCTGTCTGCCTCTAGCTACGCATACAAATTCTGTTTTATTTCGGTCATGATTTCAAAAGACTATTCAACAACTGCAAGTAAAGCATTTGGAAAAAAGAGTAAGATGAAACTAAGACTCTTACTAAAATATCTACCAAGAGACTGGGGTGGGCATAAGAGGGGAAGCTAATCCTGGTATACAACTAAGAAACAGACTTACTGCTGCATAACGTAACAAGGACAATGACAGTCTGTTTTCAGAAATTGAGCATATTTTTAAAAATTGTTGTTCAATTAATGCTCAGGCACAGTGCATTTTCTGACCATCACACTAAATTCAGACAACCATTATTCAAAGTGGGTACGGACGGCAGTATCTGACTCACAGGAAACTAGGAAAATCTCTAACAGTTTTTAGCCTGCTTCCTTAACAAGAGCAGTTGTGTAATTTGGAGGGTTTGGTTGTTAAAAATACTTCAGTAGTTTCCATTGTAATTTTATCTAAGTGAGGACCTTCGTCATGATTTGTGTTTCAAAATAAAAGTCTTACATTTTGGCTAGCTTTGATAAAAGTATCTAAGATTTACTGTAAGTCAAACAAGAGAGAGCTAAGTTAAATCCCACTCCTTACTTTCTCAGAATACTAAGGAGAGAACATAAAAAGATACCTTCTAAAGTAAAATCCAGCAATACATATTCATAAGCAGAATCCGTCTTTGTTTCAACTTGTGGTCTCTTCAACGTAGAAAAGATTTTTCCAGGGCTGCTATCATCTGGGTCTTCCAGCTTTCTCAGTCCGCACCCCATGGCAAGGTCTGCAAATGATTAGATCGCAGGAAAAGGTGGGGGGAGCAGCAAGATCTGTTGCTCTCACTACAGGGGGAGGAAAAAAGTAACCAAGTAATTCCCTTCAATTTTGCTTTTCTATTAGCCGTAAATCCAAATACAGAAAAAGTCCGGTTCCCAAATCAAAAAGCGAAGGTACTTTCCATTCATTTTTTATATAGAAACAGTAAGCCCATGGTGATTGCAAGCTACAAACTTGGTAAGAGTAGGCTTGATTTCACAGCAATGTTAGAGCTGTTACAAGCTAGCAGAGATTTTCCATGCCACGTCAATTTACAGCCAGCCCCCTATCAGGGCTCTCTTGCAGAGGACACCAATAGTGCTTTGTTTGTCCTTCCAGACTGACGGGGTAAGGGGGGGCGGTAGGGGGAAGAAGAACTGAAAAAGAAAGTTAGAGAGAAACTTGTCTGTAATTACTTACGTCCAGAAGTTCTACTCAACTGCAGTAGCAAGTCAGAGGGGAAAAAAAAGCAAGTTAGTCAGAATGAAAGAATGAGAAAAGAGCCTCAACATGGTTGGAGACGAAAATCATTTCCAGAAAGGAAGTCAGCTTCAAAAGGAAATTGCTTCTGGCATCTCAAAGGGTAGAAAAGTAAATGAAAAGCAGTTTAGTCCTTATTTTAGATTTCAAAGTTTGATTCCTATTTCCTTTCCACAGGAACTTTCTTCCAGAGGAAAAAACCCCATGAACAGAGTATAGTATATTGTAATAATGTAAAAATATGTAGTAATTTCTTGTCAAGAAAATCAACAACAATCTACACATCACTAAAATCAACATATGTAATTGGTTTAGATAAACACCAAAAAATGACACCAAAATATTCCTCATTTCAAATCAGAAAGACATTGTCAATGTTATACATGAATATAGCTACAAGACTTTGTTCCCCATTTTTCATGCATATTGAACAACTGAGATCCTCTTCTCTGTCAGGCTGACCTCAGTTAGTACAGCCACAGACTTTCAACACTGTTTCCTAAGTATGTTTTTCTTTAAGTCCTGAAATTCAGTAAAATTTCTAAGGGCTCTGATTAATCTTACATTAAATACTGCAAGTCACTTGTAACTGTATTACACCTGATGCAGACTGTCAGAATGCATGGGAAAACAAAGGAGCAGTGACTGATTTTGTAAGGCCCTGTTACTGCCTGGGTGAGCGGTTAGAAAATTTACCTTTTTATTTTCAGACTGCATCTAGAGAAATTAAGAGTCATCTAGAGAAAACCAGAGATTCATAATACCATTTTGGATGAAAAGAACTGCACATTTGAATTTAAAAAGCTTGGGTTTTTTTTTTCTTCACTAAAAAAAATTAATCTTTAAAAAAAAGCTCATATTTTCTATAATCAACTGCTGCAAGTTGGGCATTAAGGATTTGTGCTTTTCTTCCTGTTCTACTGCAAGCAGAGTAATCTAACTCTTATTTAAGTAGCCTACCAAGAATGAGAAGTCTGCAGAGTATATCCCCTTTGAAATTCACATTATAGTTTGAAGTTACTTAACTTTGGAATAATTTAAAAATCACTGAGTGCAGAGCCTATGCAATAATTAGAACTTCAATCCTACAGTCTTTAAAACAGGCTCCCAGGTGCTGAAACCAAGAGGAGAGCCATCAGTGTTGTCTTCTTGATTAAAACCTAGGAAAACATACCAAATAAGCAGAATTCTTCAGCTTACTAGATGTCTGCTTACACAGAAATTGCTCCCAAGCACCATTTCTTTTTTCAGTAAAGGTCATCCCTGAATAGCTGCTACAGCAGTCGTACATGTAAACTGTCCACTCAACCTTGTGAATCCTGCTGCTTCATTCCACGCAGTCCTTCAGATCCACTGTAACCACTTGTATAAAGCCATAGCATGACTAAGCTTCAAATAAAACAACTTCTTGAGCGCTAGTCCAGTTGCTGGCTGGTTGCCTTTTTTTATTTTACTAAAGAAAGCTACATTTTTAATGATGCCAGAACATTGTATTTTGAACTCTTCATGACAAGACTTAAACCATACTTCAATCCTCTCACCAATACAGGATTTGTCATAGTATACACAAACTCTTGGGACACCAACACAGAAACATGGTTATAGATAAAACAATGGTCCTTATTTTGGGTAACCCCAGGTGAGTTAAGGAGTTATAATCTTCCAAGTTGGAAGTCAGTCAACAGTTGCCATTGCAGACTTGACTCAAAAGTCACTACACTGAACCAGTGAAACCAAAGGTCCCATGTGTCAGAATAAAGAAAACAAAACAAAAACAACCAAGAACTAGCAGCATCCCTCACAGGAGTTCAAAACTGCATTAGAGTACCTGAATGACTCAGGAAAGAAACAGTATCATAAGATTCCTGGATCCAAGAGCTGCTTAAGGAACTGCCTGAATGGCTATAGCATCCTGTTGCAAAGTGGATATAAACTACAAAACAGTCCACTTCCAGTGAACTAAAATGCAAAGGCTCTGGGAATTGGTATCACAGAAGAACAGATCCCTAGAACTACTCTGTGATTCACAGAGGTGTGGTAGTCACAGCAACCCCCACTGAAAGAGCATGTGACTCATTCACTGAAACTTGGTATCATTTTTACTTTTAAAAAGGCAAACAAAAATAGCCAAACAATGGACCAATTAACAAAAACCCCTATGTTTCTGTGGAAGGCTTCCAGGATCTCACTATGGTTTTTATTCTGATGAAATGGAAAAATGATACTAAGATGGCAAAAGGAGTAGCGCGCCAACAGGAGTATGAGTCCAGTGCTGGGCTATTGAGTGCCTTCTAGTAGTGCCAGATGAGAGGCTGCAGCAGTTCTGCACAGCAGTTTTGACCAGAAAGTGAGACAACAAGCCTTGCCCTCTGCCCACACCTCAGGGTTGTTCCTGTCCCTTGCTCATGACGTACTTTGTTCCCTGTTGTCAGCATCGCAGGATCTTTGAAAACATTTGTGTGGGAGGCATTTTTGTCTTTCTTGTTACATTATTGGACTTGCTGACTCTAAGGACGTCATCTGATGCTTGAAACGTATGTCTCTCTGCTCCTGACTCCATGCTGCTCTGCTTACTATTAACATCATCGACATCCAGGGGAGGCTCTCTGTCTATGCTGCTGATACCAAATACAGGCGGTGCTTGCACCCCTTTTTGAAAAGATGCTAGCATTAGAAAGACACTTCATTTTTGGAAAAGGCGTAATAAACAGTCTTGAATACAAAGCCTATTTACAAGAATGCTTTCTTCTCCAAAACCAAATTTGTCCTTCATAAACCATTTAAAAAAATAATACAGTTTAAACTTTGCTTCCCCCAGTATCTTAAAAGATCAAGAATGGGAGATAGTACGTGACAGTAGTATGTTCTTTTTTCAAGTCATCTAAGCTTCCTAGTGAAAAAAAAACCATAAAACATAGGAAAACTATGAAAAGTCTGCAGGTACACAGAAGATTTTCCTTGTCTATGCATGCACAGTGTCAAAACAAAAGCTGAAAATAATAAATAAAAATTCAGGAAAAATGACTTGTAAGCATTTAATTTTTAACAGATACCAAAACTGAAGAAAGATCACAAGCTACTCAATCTGCTATTCAGAGAGACAGCTATACCAAGATCTATAGCAAACTTTCCTTTAAGACATCTCTCTCTTTCTGGTTAAGATATGGGCTAGTCTGTTAAAAACAAAAGGAATCATACTGCTTTAATGCTACATTAACTTCAAAAAGCTTCAAAAGGCGGCCAGTATTTTATTCTAAACTTTGAAATATATATCATGGATTTTGTAAAAAGGGCTATAAAATTTTTCAGCAGTATTGCCATCGTGACAAATGACTCCTGCTCAGTCACATGATTCAGAGCTGGCTGAAGCTGCTGAGAGGAGAACATCTCACAACTTCCAGCCTGTCAGAGCACCACTGGGACAAAAACATCAGTGGTGAAACATCTGTGAGATGGTTATTCACTCAAAACATTTTAACTGATCAAGCTTACCTGGAATAAATTCACTATTACAAGCTGCACAGCCTTTAAAGATAGATTCTGATTCTTATTCCTGCGGTTAAAAAGTAGTGAGCATCAGAAATATAAATACTTTAAGTAAAAACTACCTCAAGAATAAGTTATTGCTGCTTAGAAATATTTCACTAGAACCAACACTGACTCAACTAACAAGAAACAGAAGGGATAACCCATAGTTCCTCTGACAAAGTCAAAACGTAAAATAGTATTTGGACCAAACGTTTCCCACTTGGGGTCATAACCACCCATGTTTGCAGCTTAAAAGGCATGTAATAATGCCACTTAAGAAAAAAACCCAAACAAAACAAACCAGCATTATTATCAGCTATAGATCAGTCATCACCCACAGAACATTTTTTACAGAGGACAGACACATACAAGGGGGCAAATTACAAAGACAAGCTAAATCACTCAGATTTCTCCACAACCTGAGGCTATCTGAACAGGACTCGAAAACAATGCATTTAAAAACCCACAAATATTAATCATCTCAAATTGCAACACTTTTTAACTTCATAGTTCCTCTCTGAACTTCTTTTTAGGCTTACTTCCTGTGTTTTATGACTCAAGGCAAATGTAAAGTTTTTTGCTTGGGACAGGATAATGACAGAAAAAGCAAAAAAAAAATTCCATTAGAAAAATTCTGCAATTCAATTGTCAAAATATTTTTCACATCCCTGTCCCCAAGAACTACTACTTTATCTAAAACAAAACACTGACATTTTTTTCTACAGAATTATTTGATTAAAACCATGTTGTCTATAATTTATTTAAAGATGTTTAGAAAGTAGCAGTATTCACAGAATCACAGAATGGCAGGGGTTGGAAGGGACCTCTGGAGGTCATCTTGTCCAACCCCCCTGCTTGAGCAGGCACACCTAGAGCAGGGGGCACAGGAACGCATCCAGGCGGGTTTTGAATGTCTCCAGGGAAGGAGGCTCCCCAGCCTCCCTGGGCAGCCTGTGCCACTGCTCTGGCACCCTCACAGGAAAGAAGTTTTTCCTCATATTGAGGTGGAACCTCCTGTGTTCCAGCTTGTGCCCATTGCCCCTTGTCCTGTCATTGGGCACTATTGAATTGGGCCTAGTCCCATCGTCCTGACACTCACCCTTTAGATATTTATAGGTATTGATGAAATCCCCCCGCATAGTCTTATCTCGTCCAGCTGAACAAACCCAAGTCTCTCAGCCTTTCCTCATAAGGGAGATGCTCCAGCTCCCTGACCATCTTGGTAGCTCTCAGCTGGACTTGCTCAAGCAGTTCCCTGTCCTTCTTAAACTGGGGGGCCCAAAACTGGACACAGTACTCCAAATGTGGTCTCACTAGGGCAGAGTAGAGGGGGAGGATACCCTCCCTCGACCTGCTGGCCACACTCCTTTTAATGCACCCCAGGATACTGTTGGCCTTCTTGGCCACAAAGGCACATTGCTGGCTCAGGGTCAGCTTGTTGTCCTCCAGCACTCCCAGGTCCTTCTCAACAGAGCTGCTTTCTAGTGGTTCAGCCCCCAACCTGTACTGGTGCGTGGGGCTGTTCCTCCCCAGGTGCAGGACCTTGCACTTGCTTTTGTTGAATTTCACGACGTTCCCCTCAGCCCAGCTCTCCAGCCTGTCCAGGTCTTGCTGGATGGCAGCACAGCCTTCTGGTGTATCAGCCACTCCTCCCAGCTTGATATCATCAGTGAACTTGCTGAGGTTACACTCCATCCCATCATCCAGGTCATCAATGACTATGTTGGACAGGACTGGACCCAGCACAGACCCCTGGGAAACACCACTGGTGACAGACCTCCATCCAGACTCCGCTCCATTGATCACGACCCTCTGAGTTCTGTTGTTGAGCTAGTTCAGTGTCCACCTCACTGTCCACTCATCCAACCCACACTTCCTTAGCTTGCCTGTGAGGAGGCTATGGGAGTGTTGAATGCCTTACTGAAGTTGAGACAGACAACATCCACTGCTCTCCCTTCATTGACCCAGCCAGTCACACCATCACAGAAGGCTATCAGGTTGGTCAAGCATGACCTTCCCTTGGTGAATCCATGTTGACTGTTTCTGACAACCTTCTTGTCCTTTACATGCCTGAAGATGACCTCCCGGATGAACTGCTCCATCACTTTCCTGGGGATGGAGGTCAGGCTGACTGGCCTATAGTTTCCTATGTCCTCCTTCTTGCCCCTTTTTGAAGATTGGAGTGACATTGGCTTTCCACCAGTCCTCGGGCACCGCTCCTGTCCTCCGCAACCTTTTAAAGATGATGGAGAATGGCTTGGCAAGAACATCCACCATCTCCCTCAGCACTCACGGGTGCATCCCATCGGGGCTGATGGATTTGCGAGGATCCAGTTTGCCTAGGTGATCTCTGATCCAATCCTTCTCAACCAATGGTAAGCCTTCCTTTCTCCAGATTTTTTCTCTCTCTTGTGGTGGCTGAGATGCCCGAGGGCCAGCCTTAGCAGTTAAGACTGAAGCAAAGACAGCATTCAGTAACTCTGCCTTCTCTGCATCCTGTGTCTCCAGGCCCCCTTCCTTGTTCAGGAGTGGGCCCACTGTGGCCCCAGGCTTCCTTTCACTGCTGATGCATTTAAAGAAGCCCTTCTTGTTATCTTTGACAACCCTTGCTAGATTGAATTCCAAGTGGGCTTTGGCCTTCCTTGTTGCATCTCTGCATATCAATAACATTCCTATATTCCTCCCAAGTGGCCAGTCCCTTGTTCCACATACTGTGGACCTCCCTCTTCCATTTGAGTTTCTCTAGAAGCTCTTAGCTCATCCATGTGGGTCTCCTGGCTCCTTTGCCTGAGTTCTCCTAGGGATGGACTGATCTTGAGCTTGGAGGGAGTGGTACTTGAATACTGAATCTCTTGGACCCCACTGTCTTCTAGAGCCCTAGCCTATGGGATTCCTCTAAGCAGGTCTTTGAAGAGGCCAAAGTTGGCCTTGAAGACCAAGGTTGTAACCCAACTTACTGCCCTGCTTCTACCACGCAGTATCCCGAACTTGTGGATTCCATTCTGAAGGCTCCATGATTTAGCAATATTTTTTTTAATTACCCAAATTTTAATTTGCCCTTTGAAGGGATAATTTTGTGAATGTAACAGAATCAGACTTTTTAAACATGTTAACTTGAGCAGAAAAGCCAGCTTTTGTTAATTATTTTTAGAACATTCAGTTAGAGAGATGACAACAATAGTTTTAATGACTGCAGAAGTATAGTTTAATGATGGAAGTTCAACAGTTCCATATTTCTTGTTTTTCTAAATCTATATTTCAACTACTCATCAATACTACAATTAAATAAACAGAAGTTACAATCCAAGCAGCAGACTGGGACCAATTTGAATTAAACTTTTAGTTACCAAGCCAGAACTTTACTAGAAGTTACACACTAGAGAAACTTGTTTATTATCGCTGGATTACAAGTAGTTTCAACAGAAAGAGCTTCTGATTTATAAAACTGCTAACAGTTCTCTAAAATGAGATCTACAAATTTATTAAGCTTTCAGCTGTGCACATCCACAGTATTATACTTATCAAGCCTGCAGTAACTATATGATCTGTATCTGCAATACACTATCAAATAACACAACCACGCGATCAACTAAAATCACATATTCTAGAATGAAACTGGGTATTCTAGTTTATCTGATGAAAACAACTGGAAGCGTTGTGAACAGTATTCTGTTTACCTTTGTACACACTTATATAGACTGCAGCTCCACTGACAGATGTACGAAATTAGTTTCAATACTTGTTTGAATTATTTGTGACTCAAGAAGTCTAAGGCCTTACAAGACCTACACTTTCCCATTACATCTTAGCTGCATTATTAAACATTCTTAAAATGTGAACTACATATTACTGTTCAGCTTTCTATATTTCTATTTGGATTTTCTGCATAACAGCTTGTAAGGATTTGCGTACAGGATTGCATGTGTGTATCAAGACACTGGCATTATGTTTAGGATCCTTAAAACACTTATTTAAAATGTGTACTTTTACTTACACAGAAGACAAACTTTTACACCAGGTGAACTGAAACTACCATAGTACTTCAACATTACAAAAGCACAAACCTACTTTACTGTAAAAAAACTTTTACAACCATACAACTTCTCACATTTTAGAACTATGTTAAACAGAGGAAAAACATTTCAAGAGCCATGTATTCTGCTAGTTTTTGCTCAGTTACTATTGGAATGCAGTTTACTCATTGACTTAATATTAGCTATTTCGAAAAATGAATTTCAGAATACAAAGAACTGATGATTTGATATGAAAAGGTAAATAGTTTTTCGGGGATGATGGATGGACTTCTGATGCTTAAGATTAGAAGTAGCAGGAACCAAGAATGTTAGTGAAATAAAGAATTCTACTTAGTGCAAAAAAAAAGAGCCCTTGATCATGCACATAGAAGTACAGGAGAGGGATAACTTTGGTAACTTTTCTGCCTGTCAGCAGGTTTTCAGCCAGTGTTATCTAATAGATAACATCAGAACTAACATTTTGCCATGTAACACTAAGTGGACAATGCTTGCTGGAAATATTCTAACAGCTAGCTCAGTAGAAAACTAAAAATACCAGCAGGGTCTCTAAATTCTAGAGGGTGGAAGCCAGAAAGGTAATTTAGTTTGCTAATACATCAACATGACAAGCAGTGCACTAAGATGATTATTTGCTGTTAGCTACTCAATATCTTTAGGGCAGACCTGATCTAATGTGTTCCCTCCTAGTTGTAAGGCTTTACACATGTGCTATCAATGGGAAACTGCAAAAGACCAAAGAAATGTTACCCTTCTACAACCCCCCAAATCAGTGACGGATCAGGATGATAAAATCTGCAGTTAACTAAATGACTTTTTAATAAAAGCACAGGAATGTCCATATTATTGAAATGTTAAGTGGCAGGAGAATAATACTGTGTGTAATGTAAGAGAGTAAAAAAGTCAAACACGCTAGAACACCAAGATAACCCAGTTTTAGGCACTACCTGAGGAAATGATGTAGTTCTTTCTCAGCACATATCATGTGTATCCCTGTAACAAAATTACTGAAGTCAGTGATTGTGCCTCAATTGTGTCTACAGAAGGATTCAACTGCTGGAAGCTTAAAGGTTCAGTTACTACTGACTGATGTTATGCCATCATTCTCGGCAAGCATTTTGAACAAACATGAACTACAATATCAATGGAGAGCCCCCGGTATTTCAACAGTGACGTGCAGTTCCTGGCGGAAAGTCAACATTTTGAGCTTTGTTTTGGTCTCTCCTAGGTCTCTCAGATCAAAATGAAGCATTTTTAAGACCTGGTGATACAATCCTAACCAACAGTACCTCCACATTGATGTTACAGGCCCCACAGGGGCCACACCACAGGTATACTTCTGTGCCTAACACCAAATATCCTTCCAAATGATCAAGTTCACATGGAAGTAAAAACAAAGTGAGTGTTCTTTGAAGCAAAGGCCACAGGATCAACTCATTATCAACGATCTAACATCTGTACCAATTAATGGAAAATAAACTACATTTTGTGAGTATCTGGACCACAGCCACAATCTAACGACATGTAAGTGACTGCACAGTATTCGTACACTTTCAAGCAATCAGTTAAAAAAACTTCCCTGTAAGCATTTATTTTGCTTAATATAGTACTCACTGTAAAACTTACTGCTTGGATCTCTAAAGCATTTTAAAAAACAGGGAAGTCATGTTTGGTAAACAAATTGTGAATTCCAGGAACAAGGACTTGGAATTAAATCTTCTGAATCCTGGGTCAAATGTGGTTTTGTTTCATTATACAAGAAATAAGGCTCTAACATACAACCCTTTGGCACCTTCAGAGACAGCACTTCGTTAAAAAAATATATTTACCATGTAAAATTCTTCTGTGGAAATTAATTATTGCTATAATGTGTCAAGCTTTCTGTAATATATTTGTATTGATGAATTCTAAAATCTAAAACTAAAACAGAAGAATAACCAGACAGTTGTTTTTAGCAGTACTGACTGGCTCAGAAACATGACAAACTTCACCAGATGAGTACTTCCCCCCTCAAAAGTAGGCTGAGATCCCCATGTATCCAGCAAATTGTGTATCTTTTCCTATACTTACTGGTAAAGTAATCCCCCACTGCTGCTGTGGTAACAAGCTTTTACAAACAGAAGACTATTAAATTCTATCTGTGGAGATTTTTCTACCTAGCAAAAGATGGAAAGTCACTTGAGGAAACTTGCAACTAACTCATAGTACATGGCATCTCCTTTCAGAAGAAGTTCAAAACAGCGTAAGAACAGAACCAGACTCCACCTCTCTTCCTGCACAATATGAAGGAATGCTATCAATTGCTAGAATTATCTTTAAATATATTTACATATTATGCATGGATTACTTACTATAATGCCTACTCTAAGATCCCTGAACGATTAAAAGAAAAATCCACAAAAATAAAACCCCCAAATTACTATAGAGCAGATAAAAATGTCTAAAAGCTCAAGGATATTTTACATCCATAAAATAAAGACCTCAGTACTACATAAGCAGTAAGCTTTTGCTTACACTCGTATTAACTACAGAGGCTGTATATTAAACCTTTGAGGAATGACTTTTACAAAACACAGAAGGAATCTTACGGGGGTGAGAGGGGAAGCACAGGGATAAAAAAGGAAAATTATCTTCCTGCAGTGGAGGAGAAAGTAATATTCCATCTCAACTCGCGATACTGCAAAGGAATGCCTAAGTTTTGCACAGACAGAGAAAGTCAAAGCAGCAAGGAAAAGTCTTCAATAGTCTTGTAGTGGTAAAAAGTCAATTCTTGCCCTTTTCCATAGCTAAAACCATACCATAAACTCAAAATTTATTGTTTACCATCTGCAAGAAAAATGTCAGCCTCATAAGTATAAGGAATTGTTAAACTAGTGGTCCAAATTTTATTTTAAGACGTTATTATTCCCAAGCACTAAAGTGACACATAGGTAAAACACTTTATAAGAGCAGAAACTACTGATTGCAAAAAAAATTCTAAGTAGACAAACTCTATTGGAATTGAAAGAAAATGCACATAGATTTAAATAACCAGATTTTAACCCACAGCACAAAAATGCTTTGCGTATGTTGAAAAATGGCTTTTACTTTGTAACTAATGGATCTTCTAAGTTTATGCAATCCAGAAATTAAATGTTAAATTTTCCCTTTAATAAGAGTATGCTGGTTTTCAATCTATGTTAGTAACCAAAGTTTATACAGTAGGCTGTGTATCAGAAATCACCATTTTGTACTGTAACAATGTTTTTATCCTGCATTTACTTTCTTAATGAAGTCATGGTTTAATGTATTTCCACCTGTCCAAACTAGAAAATTTCATTTTATTTCTTTGCGTAAGTTAAAATACCACTCCTCCTTGTATTTTCAGGCAAATGTTAGAAGTTAGGAAGAACATATCCTCCATGTGATAGGTACGTTAGCAAAGTAGATAGCTAAAAATCTGTTTTACAGAATCTGTAGAAGAAGCTGGTGTAAGAATTTCATCTTCCATTCTGTAACCTTTTCTAGGATGAAAATGGGAACTTCATGCATATTGAGGTTTCAGACTCACAGATGAATGATGTGAAAAATTTCTTCTCACAGAATGTGACCTTGATTCCTAAAGAGAGGGAAAAATGCTGTGTTGTTTCCTCTGTTTCAAAGTGTGTCCCATTCACTACATTATTAACATTTCAATAAAAAGTTATTTCATTTTGATATTGCATCAGCTGGACAGACTTAGTTCAAAAAGGAAAATCAGATTTCCATTATGTACATAGGTAAAGTCAACAGTGGCAAGAAATATCTTCCTTTATTTACAAGTATTGAATCTTTGAATAAGGTCAGAATTAATTTACTAAAAATTAAAAATAATCAAGTTTAATTCATTGATCATATAGCCTTGAAGTATGTCAAGTTATTGAAGCAGTTGTATCCTCTTTCTAATTGGATATGGAAAATTAATTTTTATAGTTGTTGCAGTGCAAAACTATTTAGCCAATTCTATTTTTTTTTAAATTTTGTATTCTCTGTAATGCGATTAGAGCAATGTATTATTATGGGAATTTATAACAATGCTTACATTATTTTTTCAGTAGCTAAAACTTGGATTTATAAAACTTGAGCTGAATAACCTGATAGCTATCTTATTTGTAAACTAACAGGCAACAGACTGTGATTAAGTAACTTGACAGCAGATGCCGCTAGCTGCTGACGAAAGGATGGCAAGATCCCAAAGACAGGGCTACCATTTTAAGTACTGGCAAGAACAGTTTTAAAAATATTTGTACTATTCTCTTTCTTCTTCCTAAGATCACACCTTCTTACAGTCTCCCTTTTGTACCTCAGCTGCTCTGTATCCAGTTTGTGCAACTCCCATCTGTTTTATTCTCTTTACTTAACCAATCAGAATCCTTTCTTCCCATTCCTACTATGCCATATGACAGACTCAAACTATCTTTGTTTTCTAACCTTATCTTCTTAGCTCAGGCCTTTTCAGCATGCTAGGTTTTTTTTTTCTTTTGTTAAACTTACTCACCTTTTTACCCTGCCTTCTGGCTCTGCCAGTTTCCTAATACGGGAAAGCTGTAGTTCCTACATCCCTATCACAATATTCTTCACACTTCAATCTCAAGATTTCAGTTTCTTTCCATCACCTACTAGCTCTACATCATATTGTGCATTGCTTTTCTAAATCTCTAGGTTCCATGGCCACTTAGTGCCAGTCTCCCTGCCCATTTTATCTTTCAACCTTACAGGACTTGAGTCCCAATCTATTTCTTTGATTCTTATTAGAATATGGAGGGCACTAACTCATTTTTTCATCTCTGCTGGCTGGTCCCAACAGAAGAGACCTATGCTCAGTTTCACACTGGCAGACTTCTAATATTTTTTAAAAGCCACACCTGGGGATAAATCATAAAGACAAGAAGTCACACCTTAACAAGTAGCAGGGCCTTGCTACAAGTCACCAGGCTCTTTAAAGGCTATCACATAAGAAATGGACACAAATTTTAACATGTGCAAAACATGTATTCTTCCCTAGCCTCACTGTATTAAAATACTAATTTTTTAAAAAGTGCAAGCACCTGAAAGCAGCACCTTTTTCACAATAAGAAGCTGCCAGAGTATATCTCCAAGAACACAAGCCACTGTAAATCACACAGAATAGGGAGAAAGGGGGAGAAAGCTGAGTTGTCAATAAAGGAATTAAAATAGTTTCAGAATCAAAAATCATATATTAAAATGCTGAAAATTTCCCTCCTTGTTGAAGGAAAATAATCCAAACACACACAAAACTTGGGAAGTTGAACTAGAAAGAAAACGATGGAATTAATGTATACAGAATTATCCCAGGAATGCGTGACATGGATTATATACATTGTTTTACACAAGAGAATTATTTACAAACATGCAGGAAGCACCAAAAGTAATATTGCAGGCTATGCTAAATAATATCAGAGCATGTTTTATTATTTAGCGATTTGTAAATAGCAAATGAAATGAAACAACTGACCTCAAGTTTCACAACAGGTAGCTGGTATGTTGATGATGGATCTCAGCCACATGGGAAGGACTTGACAAGAAAATTGGTACAGGTAGACTAGAGCTGCCCAAATGGCTTAATAGTGAATGCTCCAGAGTGTCTGTCAAGTAAAGAGAGAGAACACATATATCAGAGAATGCAAAAGAAAAAACCCACTAAACTGGAATGAGAACAAACTATTAGAATAGAAAAAGAGATTTTAAAGAGAACGTAAAAGGTAACCATGTGCGAAAAAGCATGCCATCTGCACCTGTCTATGTTAATAGAAAATTAACAAATATATTTTCGGTGGAGTTTAAAAAACCCCTTTTACAGGCAATAGACCTTGCTACAGCTAGTGACAAGCCTCTCATTAACCATATATTATGACAACTAGCAGTTGAGATTCACATTTCAGAGACTAAGGTGTAGCTGTACGCTTCTATTCTATTCCCCTACACTAAGGTAACTTTAAACTACAGGTTTATTCTCTCTCAATTTCACTGTATGTATAAATCATAAGAATACCTATACTGAAAATTTGTAAGGCTTAATTTTTTTTGCTCCAGATGGAATATCATACAATAGCACAGAGTACTAGCATAAAATTACTGTACTTCTCCCGAAATGATTACACCAAGACTTCAGCTTATAAAAACCACAGTTTATGTATACACACAAACATAAACACACATGTATTTATTGTTATTATATACATACAGAACACAAATTTTAGTGTATTAAAGCACTCCATTTTTCTCTGCAGTTAAGTTCAGTTAAATTTACAGAACATTCACTACCAAAAGGCCATGCACCATTACAATCTGAATGCATAGATACATGAACTGTATTACAGATGATCACCCTAAATTCTGTTTTGGCATGGGAAGATCCTCCTTTGCCTTTTCAGTTAGAGGCAATATAATTACTGCCAACATAGTGTAGAATGGAAATGGCCATGCAAAGAATCTTTGACCTTTCTAAAAAAGTATTTTCTTATAGTAAGTAGAAAATTCAATATTAAAGTTATCAAAAAAGGTTTTGGGAATAGAGAATAAAGTAGTGACAAAAGCCAAACATGCAAACAAATCTGAAAACCAGGATACATTTTTAACATTGATAGGTTCTTGTTAATTGGGTTTTCAGAAAAAAAGATGTAGAAATACTTACTGCTTTTGCACTCTTCCGTGCCTCTCCAGAGGATTTTCTAAAGAAAAGGATAAGCTTAAAAGGAGTACTATAGCTCTGCACTCAAACCCAGTGTAGAGCACTTTGAGGTTCCAAGAACTGGATTGAGGAAGATTGTCAGTTTGTCAGCTAGACTTACTTAGTCTGTCGTGGGGAGAGGAGTGAAGAGTTGAGATAATGTAAGACTGTTTTTTTTTCCTTCCCCCCTTAAGCTAAATGTCCAAACTCAAATAAAACTAGAAACCCTACCTCCTCCACTCCCCCAAGGTCCTAAAAAGTTCCCTATGGGAAAACGCAATGTATGATCCCGTACCATTAATGTCAGCCACAATGTTCTGTTGGATATCGACCATAGGACTAGCAAAAACTCTGAGATGAGAAGCATGCCTACCCCCTAACAGGTATACTGTGTAGACTGCACCTGTGTTTCTCATCTCCCCAGGCCTCACGGGCCTCCATCATACACACAATATCCAGTGAACATTTACCAGGCCGGTGTGCCTCAGAACTCGAGATAACTATCCAGCAAAACAAAAATTTAACTCACAGGTATTTCTCCAAGGTCTGAAACGAGAACACACAAGTTTCAACCTTCCCTCAAGTTTCTGCCGTTACTGTAGACTATACAGATCTCACTACCAAACACAATCTCATAAATGTCCTCTAGGAGCATTCAAACATTAATCTCCATATTAGGGGACGACTAAGATCTGAAACACTGCACAAGATCCAAAAATGAAAAAAATTTCATGCTTCCTAAAAAACAAGTGTCATCTAGCAGCCTTTGAGAATCAATGCCAACCTTATCCATTTGTACAGATGTGAAGATGAAATCACTTCCACATGCTATAATCCCCAAAAGAAAACACCTTCAAGTAAATACAAAAGATCATTAGCAAACACATGATCAAGGGGAGGGGATTAGTATTTGATTAAAACCTGATCTGAAATACCACATTTGGATCTAAAAAATAAATTTTATTTGGAAACTGGGGAACGATTTCTTCTAATTTTCATTTAAGACTATTACACATTTTGTACTAAAAGTTACATCAACAAAATGCTATTTACGTGGTAGAATAGACAAAATGAAAAATAAGCCAGAGAATTGCCCAAACTGAAGCTTCCTTTGGTAATTGCTAAATGGTTTACATGATTAATGAACCAAGTTCTTTTTATACATCCACAACAGCAACAGAAACACTGGCTTAGTAATTTGTGATTTTCTTCAAAAAAGATTTAATCCATTTGTTTGCTCGCCCTTGTGACTCCATTAAAATATGACTCCAATGCATGCTCCGTTTTGGGCTGCATTTAAAAGCTCTAAGAAGTCTACAACTGCTAATATCTGGATACTGGCTGTACCCATCCTACTCTCACCATATGACTTACAGCTCCTAGTATATAGCATATGGTTTATTCCCAATGCAGTGGAGGCAATTAGCAAGTTACCCTCAAGGTAAGGTCCTTATTTTAGGCATCTGCTCTCTCTCACATGGCCACTACTTGGCGATTTTCGAGCAGCAGATACATTTGTTGGGATATTTTAACAAAGCTACAGCCAGCAGGCAATATTTTTATGCAGCTGAGGAGCAGGTGGTAATGACACAACCACTTGCTTAATACAAAGCAGTCTGCTGTCAACATTTGCTCTTTTTTTTCCAATCATTGAGTGCTCAGCCAGTGATAGACACAATACAAACTGATCATATTCATTACACATGGAATATATTCAAAACTTTACGCTTTCATATACCCACTCAAAGTGAAATGTGAAAAGAATAATATTCCAGAACTACTAAATGAAGCTAACTAAAAATTACAACCTGTCAAAAACTATTTGGCATAACCTTGTAATGAATAAAATTATCAGAATTCAGCAAGTCTTTGTGAATCTCATTGAGATGTGAACAGAGCAGAGTTTCAATTACAGATACACAGAAGACTTGAGAAAACAGGTAAGAATGAGCAAGAAATACAGTGAAGGAATGGACAGGATTAAGTTTAAACCTGCACTGCAGCACAAGTCTTATCTCCTCTATCCTATCCCAAATTTCTTGTACAGGTAGAATTTGTGCAGTTCCTTAACAAACTGGTAAAAATTTAAGTTAGCTTTTTTGGGTGGTAGGAGCGGGGCTTCACCTTTATCTACATCACTTCCCTGACCTGGTTTACCATACTGCCTTGCAGAAACCTCTATCTGCACAGGAAATGGGTGGTGTGGAAAATTGAATGAATTGCTATGTTATGCCAGCTTTGGCTGGGCATGAAATAACTTCTAAAGATATGAATAAAGCCAGAAAATACCATATCAGGAGATAAAGAGTCTGAATTTGCAGCTCATTTCCTACCATGTATGCACATATTCTACTGTAAATTAACACATTGCAATTTATCAAACTACTTTGCCTTTGCTAAAAGGTAAACCATGGTACTGTGGCAGTTACTGTAGAAGAGGAAGAACTACTGTGCTCTACATCTCCCTGTAACTTACTTCACACTACCTTGTTCACATAGCCTTGGCCCTAGGAAAGATAACAGAAGTTGAGGTTCAAGCTGAAAAAGCTTGTTTTGCTATTTGATACAGTAAGCGTGCACTTGTTTTTGATTCTGAGACTACTACTGCCCTTTGGGTTTTTTTAAAGTGTTTTCACACACTGTTAGGAAGTCGAATATAAACTGGATATTATGATCACCGTGTTACACCAACTCCCTTTTAAGTATTTCTTAAAAATATGAATCACTAATGATTATAAGTCTCAAATTAATATTCAGCTGTAATTTTTTTGTTGGAGTATTTGCATTTCATTCCAAGACAACACTTAATGTTACAGCCCCACCTACTGGAAATATTTAGTATACATTATTACACAATAGTCTGGAAAAGATTCATTCTTTTAAAAGAAAGGTAGAAAATGAAAAAGCAATACAGAAGACGTATTATGACATGGCTTTGATTAATTCGTATTTAGCCTGTCATCTGTAGTTGAGTAAGCATCTTTCACAGAAGATAAGTGCTATAATATCAAGTAAAACTACTGATACCTTTAGTCCTTTTCATCAGGCAAATCTAGGCTTAATCTAGTTTAGATATTTTTCACGTGTTGTGTTAACAACCTTATAATTATAAGGCAAAAGGAGCTGAAACTTGGGCCCCAAAAAAACCCCAAAACTTGCATCAGATGATATGGAACCATGTTTTCAAGTGGCCATTCAAAATCAGGTCTGCACAGAATAACATTCACAGGTGGCCAACTGGCAGTTTTCTGTGCTCCATGTTCCAAAACCCCACCCCACCCCAACATGAGGTGCTTATGTAAGGCTGCAAGTAATGAATTCAACTTCAAGATCCAGAGACAAACAAGAATTGTAACTGCCATTTCAAATACCTGAATAAGGTTCACGATTTTCTCTCAAACTACATTTTTATTTGCAGTTTTCTTTATATCTCAAGTTTTAAAATAACTCGTCATGTTTAGTTTTAGTTCCCCCAAATAGTTCCAAAATAAGTAATACTTGCATCCTCTGTAACAAAGCCTCAAGTGATAAAAAAAAATCAGTTTCTCTGCAATAGTTCTGTTTTCCTTATTTATTAATTCATTAATAAAAGAATATTTTTATTCCTGCCCCTCTTAAAGTGCTTGCTTTAACTAATTTAGTCTGATACTCACATGTGCAGGCATGGCTATGGCACTCTGGGCGTAAGGCTGGTGATGTGGTGCTTGAACTCCATGATCAGAATACAGCTGGTATTAAAAATAAATAAATACATAAATAATAACTGAAAAGCTTGATTCACAGTTTTGTTTTTACAAACCTTTCACATGAATTTAGATTCCTTCGAACTTCAAATTGTGAGCTATGTTTATGTAAACTACTGACTTTTTAAAAGTCAGAATTTCAATATTTAAATCTATGTTTTCCCCACTGTACCAAAGTTTGGTACATTTAGTTTATCTAGATCAGTGTCAAAAAAGCACTTTCCTTGACTGAAGTACCACACTTCTCTACTACACATTCACTTCACTCAGTTCTAATTAAACAGCATTTACGTGTGTAGAAATGCAATTCCCAGCATTATCACCTTACAAGATATTTAAATACAGATAATACACAGGTTTTTCTTTTAATTTTACACCATTTTCTGAATTTCCACATACTGCTTCCTTTAACAAATTACATACCCGTGAACTGAAAGCATGCTACATCCAAATATTCCTTAACTGATATAATGATTTTGCTTAGTGCTCACAGATTTCAAATTTCTCTGTGTAAGTTGATATCTGATTTACAAAATACAACAGGTAAAAATAACATTGATAGTAAGATTTATTACTATACAATAAATACTGAGATTTATGCACTCTAAAAAGAGGAAATACCCCAACAATCAAAGCCTTGTATTGTTCAATACCTTTGTAAGGAAATTAAGTTATTTAAGTGGGAAATCCTGACATACCCAAGATGTTTGAAATACCACTTTTGAAACCTCTCTTGTAGCAATAAAATACTTTCCAATTTCTGTAAAACTACTGATTACTGTCCCAATTTACCACTTATTTTGGCGTGCCTGTTAATTAGGAATGAATTATCAAAGCAGAAGTGTACCAATGAATCAGAATACATTTTCAAGTTTTTCTGTAGCCAATTGCTTACTATGGTTTCTAATATCCAATTATAAAGAAATGGCCTTATTGTACATTGAGAATCTCTTAAGAAACATTAGAAATGCTGTTGATATAGAAGCAAAAAAAAAAAAAAAATCAAACAAAAAAAATTATTCAGTCATTCAACTACGCTTAATTCATCCTGATCTTTAGAATATTTACAAATAAGCTTCTACTCACACAGAAAAAAATTGCTTCAGGAAACTTATGGCTTGGGTAGACTAATCCAGCATTCTGAAGAGCCTATCTCCCATTTTATTTAAATGTTGTTTTCAAATAAAACAAACTGACTAGTCTTTGTACTGCTGTCTGTCATTCACTTGTGACCCTCCAAAAATCTCAGGATAAAAGCATTCTTCTAGAAAACTCTAAGAGATACTCTTATTTGAGGACAACTGAAACAATTTAACAGCAGCAGCATGGGTGTGGAGGCAAGTACAGGGAACAGTTGACCTAAGCGCTCTGAACCGCCTGTGCTTAAACTAAAAGATAATGTTTTTCAATTGCAGATAAAATGCTTCAGTTTTAAGTAAATTTTTTAATAAAAATACCTCAGGAACTGCAGCTTCCACTACAAGCGGAGGAGGAGGTATACATCCACTTTCCTGAGTAATCCCTATTGGCTGATAAATAACTTCAGATGGTTGCAGATACAAGAATGAAGGTGAAGAGGTAGGAGACTGAAATAAAACATGACTTCCATAAATTATATGATTTATACACTATAAACACCAAAGCTTATTATTTTACAGCCATCTTTGCTACATATAAATGAAGATAAAGCTTTAGAAGAAAGTGTCAAACTCATCTTTGACAACCTAAAGTAACTAAGTGACAGGGAAGTGGGTAGAAAGATCAGGTAGTAGAACAGAACCAATATGTCCTCTAATCACTTTTTATATATTTTTCAGATTTTATTTACATTTTGGAGAGCATTGATAGAGAAAACCTGAACTTAAGAAAATTGACACTTAACTCTCAAGATCACAGAAACATACCACAATCTAATTTTCTCTTGCAAAAATGTTACACTAAAAAACCCAAGTATTTTAGTTTTAAAATAAACCCCACAGTATTTCTGTAAATCAGCACTCAGACTTCAAAGCAGCAGACTGATATCTATTAATAGAGTGGATCTGACCATAACTGGACAAGGCTGGCTGCTACTAAAGTAATGAGGACACATTGTAGTGGTTCAAGCTTAAGGGACTTGGTCCTCCTTTCAGCTACAAACTCTTCAAGTTCCTTGAGCGGCAACTTTTCCACATTAAGGTCCTCTGCTTCAGAGATCACAAAAGCAACAGTCTCCCCCCCAGATTACTAAGTCCACAATTTCAAGTTCCTCCTCCTATTTCAAGGGTCTGGCTCTAATTTTCACTGTGTTTCTCTGTCCACATGCCTCTGCTAGCAATACTCCAATGAAACACCACAGTTCGTATTAGTTAATGAGTTAGGAGTAATTTAGTATTAACTATCAGGCAAAATATGGCAGTTTTCACCTGCTTCTGAGAATTTACTAGATAATTTAATACAAACTTTTTGCCAGAGGAAGAGGGGAGGGGAAGATGATTTTTTTACACCAGATTTATATTTGATGTTTCAATAAATGCTATTTTATGCCTCCTTTTGTATCAGCAAATGTCACAAATGCATTATTAAAATATAGTAATTAACATTTATTTCAATAGTGTTGTGTGAATAGTGGGAAATTTTGCTGTTCGATAAGCACACCATACCTTTAAACTAGATGCAAACTAATGGTAAAATGCTGCATCTATGAGCTGTATTTACCTGGGGAACAGACCACTGCCACTGACTTGGAAGACACTGTGTTGGTGCCTAAATTCAAACAAAAAGATATTACTGATGTGATTAAGAACATATGCATACATATACTAGAATTCCCAACATACTAGAAGCAAAGCTATTTCAAATCTGTAATCAATTAATTCAAAAGAAGAAATAAGATTTTCATAAGCCCCCAAATAACTCAGGAACATAGTTTTATCTACTTCCACTCAGCCTCTGACTTGGGTATTTCATAAGCTTCTAAAACACTGAAGCATCTAAGAAACGTGCCTGATTAGGAAAACAGAAGATACAAAATGCAGTTAACTTTCCAGTACAGATTAAAAACATGGACATACTGCATAAATCCCGTAGTGGGCCACCATGATAACTCAGGGACCAGAGAACAGACATATCAGGAAGCTGAGAGACTTTGTTTTGTTCAGCCTTGAGAAGGATAGAGGTGGGAGGCAATCATTATTGGTGGCTACAATAACCTAAGGGGACAGAGGGGTATAAATATGACTGAGTCAGATTCTCAGAGGTGTTCAGAGCACAAGAGTCAATGGACACGGGCCAGAACACTGAAAACTTTAAATTTAAGGGAAAAAAGTCTTTTACCATGAGAAGGGTTGAATATTGGAAGAGGCTGTCCAGAAAGGTTGTGGAATCTCCATCACCAGAGATGTTTAAAATTCAACTGGAAAAGTTCCTGAGAAACCTCATCTAACCAGCCCTGCTCTGAGCTTAAATGGTAAACATTAAGGGTTGTACTAAGCCAGTTGTCTAGAAACACCAAAGAAAATTTTAATTTATTACATTTCCATGTAGTTACATAGGCAGAATAAGTTGTATTCTAATGAGAAGAAAGCCTTTGATGAAATTAAAATCTCTTTTACATTACTATTTTGAGCAGTCTTTGTATTTCTTAAGAATAAATAGACCTGAGACAGTACTGCAAATAAAACTGCATGGCTGGAAGGAATACTGATGGCCTGACACCCATTTTCAAACAGATACCTGATAATGGTATGTAGGAGACTGATAAACTGGTTGAGCTACCATCACAGGTGAACTGGAAACAGAGCGTGACTTAAAAAGAAAAAAGTTACAAGTCTTAATACAGCAGTTTCATAAATTGTCACTCCTGTTAAGAATGGTTCTGAAATACTATAATGCTTAACCACCTCCCCACCTTTTAAAAATGGATTTAACAAGTTTTAAGTTACAAACTAGTTTTGAAGAATCTAAGTGTAAGGGCCTACATTAGAGATGAAACAAAGTCTTTGGCATATTTATTTAGTTCTTTCCAGAAAGCACTAGGCCATCACCATCTAGAGATGCTAAGGCTATCATCCACTATCCTGACCATAGGTACATTCTTGTAAACACTTACAGCAGTCTGAGTTGTCACTGATATATTCCTATCCTCTCCATAGCCCCACTTTTCCCTTTTCCATTCCCTTCCTCACACCAGCCTCAGCATTCATCTGATTTAGCAGTGAGCCACTTTAGTAGCTAAACCAGCTAGAAACCTGCCTAGGTTTTTTTGGGCCCCGGTTTAGGGTCAGAGAAACACCAGTGAAAGAAAGAGGAGCAAAAATATATGGCCAGGGTAGAGGACAACATAGGCTGTTAGCCTCTAGTTCTGACTAGTTAAAGCTACTGTGTGCAACTCCCATGTCATGAAATTCCCTCATTCCTGCAAATACTTAGGAAGGAACTGCTCCACAACTACTTTATGTCATGTGGAATGAATTGAAAATGCAGTATGCAAAACAGAAAAAGACTCAATCTGCACTGTTATACATGCACAATATGTGCCAAAAAGTATTAATATATTTGATTAATGTTTTCTGTAACTTCAAATTTGCAGGTTTTTCCTTAACTTCTTTACATAGGTACTTCCCTAATGATGAAAATTAAGAATATGTAAATAACTGAAACCAAAAGAGGCAGCACTATTTCTAATTAGAAAGATGGGGTATATTTTGTTTGAAACACAGTGAATCTGAACCCAGGCATCAGAACCAAGTTCAGTACTAGAAACAAAAAGTATTGTTTTTCTAACAGGTAGGATTTGAGCAAGTTCTCTAGAACTATAGAGCATGAACTTCAAGACAACTTTCTAAAATACATAAACAGGTGTTTATGCTTGTCCTCTAAAGTTCAGCAGGCACTATATCATACCTCTGTTAGAAAAGCAAGCATCTTAGAAGTCAAAAGAAGTGATTAAAACAGAGGTTAAATACCGAGAAAAAGATTCTATAGTGCCAAAATAAACAACATAGAAGAATCTATTATTACTGCTCTCATCTGTTTTGGGAAAGTTTGTTTTTATTTATCGGTAATTCCTCTGAGTTTTTCCCCCAGCATGTGAAGGGATTTTCCAGTCATTTACAGAGATGGTATGTACAGCCTTTGTGAATGCTGCTTTTACAGAAATTAGTAAGGATGCATCCTCTATGTAGGTCCTGTGACTTATGCAGACCGCATCAGTCCTGCACTCCTTCTGTCTTGTAAAAAAACTGAACTGATTGACAACTCCTTCCTGTATTTCCCAGGAAATTCTGTCCAAGTTCCCCAAGCCTACTAAAGCCAAACAACTGATCTATTGAATTACTTTGTTTTTTCATGACTACTGCTTGCTTTAGGAAGAAGATATGTGAATAGCTATAAAATTACCCAATTTCACTTTTGCTTTGTTTATCTAGTATTATGTTCTCTTTTTGTCCTCAGCATAATATTTTGTAGCCAAGAACACCTCTTTCATGGAGGAATAATAAATGGAACCAATCAAGGGTCATAAGCACCAATAACCCCTTAGTAAAACAAGACTTCTCCTGGGGTAGGGCCCACACCAATTCTGAACTACCCTGTCCAGTAGATCACATCAAAGCAAAGTCCCACACAGAAGAATAAACATAAGCAATGTTTAAAAACACAAAACAAATAGACAAATATAAGGAAACCATTTAAACATCAAACATGAGGCAGAGCCGAAGAAACTGGAAGCAGGAAGGACTTGAAAATATGGCTCTCATCCTGGTCCACAGTAAAGCATATATACAAAACTAAATTACTTACTGGCCATGGCTGCGGAACAGAAGCAACTTCAGATGTATGAAAATAAGCCACTCCATTATGGTAAATATAAGGATATCCACTTGAAGTAGTTAAGTACATTGTACCAGCTTCTGGTATTACAGTAGAACCTGGAATTAAAGTTTACGCACCAGAACATTTTTTTTTCAGATGTGTAGATCTTAAAAAGAAGATCATTTCCAATCTCCAGAGAAGTCAAACACTCAAAGGAAGGAACACGGGACAGTGTGCCTACAGCCGTCTCAATTCCCTCTCAAAACACAGAATCATGAATCCAGATGGTCACAGGATGTCTCCACAAGTAGATGGGAAGGGGTGCAGAGGATGACAGGCATATAAATTACTAAACATAGTTAACTCTAATCACCAGCAAATATATTTTTTTTAATCTTCAAATATCCAGAAGGTGACTTCACATTGTAGAAGATTTTCATTGGTAACTTCCACATATTCATATTTAGCTGAAATAGGATCAACGCACTAAAACCAGAATGATTTCATTACACGACGCAGCCTGGTTTTGACGCACACAGACTGTCTTTCCGTGATGGCATGTTGCCTGGCAAAAGTAAAAACTGGTATCTAGATGTCAGCAACAGGGACACTTCTCAGCAATACTGCTGCTATGGCGGAGGCTATAAATGTGCATGATCTGATTCCAGAGCAGAGTTCCATCTACACAGCCCTCTAATGAGTACTGACAGAAATCATTATTCAAATTAAGGGATATCTACCCCTATGCAGAGGTTGTTTCTCTCTTTTAAACACTGCCTTTGAGATCACCTAGGCTTTATTTCTGTCTGCATTTTGGGGGGCATGGGGCAGGACTTCATGTTTCTCCAGACCTTTACGTCATGCATGAAAACAAGTTTCAGTTCCAAATATAAAAAGACTTCTGTAAAAAAAGAAAGGAAAATTCTGAAACTGAAATCTTGAAATCCCATTAGACAGTAATATATCATGGGAAAACTCAGGAAGAACACAACGTAAAGAACATGACTGAGCAAGTTTTAGTTTTTTGTCTCCCTTGCAAAGCGAAGTGCCACGAGGAAGTGCCATTTTATGGACAGACACAACACTGAAGAGATTACTGGAATACTAAGTGGAGGACCAAGAAGGGTCACACAACAATTCAAAGGCCTTTAGAGTTTGACTCACTCCTAGAAAAGCCTAAAGACACTTGGATACAACAAAGCTGATATACTATCCATAGACAGGTCAGGCTAAGATGGTTGTTAGAATAGTATTAAACAGACCTCAGAAAAATTAGAGGCTACTTTAGGTCCAATAAGCAACTGAGAATAGCAGGTACCGATATCCCAAACAAGCAGACCAATAGGATCCCACAGCCAACAATCCCACCCACTTTGCTAACTACCAAGCACACTGCACAGAACTTTCTGCTACTGTTTAAAGTCTCTCAAAGAAAATACTCTTCAAACCCACCAAACTCACTGTGGCAAAGAAAAAACAACTTGGGGGAGTATAGCTATCTGAAATTCTTCCAGCCCACCAGTTGTTCATGTTTGTTTTCTACTTTTCAGCTTTTAAGAATGCTCATTTTCACAGTACTTGATGCTGGGGAAAAAGCCAACTGAGTGGTCTTTCCAGTACATTCAAAGTTCTTAGCAAAAAAGATCCTGTGACAACAGAAGAGCTAAAAATTGTTTCGCTTAATAGTAGGGAAGATAGGTACTTGATTACAGGTGGGCTGGAGAAGACAGCAATAAACGGGCTCTCTCCAATTTTGCTAAACATAATAGAAGCACAGTCCTACAGTGCAAGTCTAGGTTTTACAGCTTCATGAACCTCAAGAGGAGGTGTAGTAGGTCAAAGTTCCCCAGCAACTAAGGCTGGTAGGCTGAGCATGAGAGCAGACACACTAAAATCAGATCCTAGGATATGTCCGTAGATGTCAATATGATCTTGTATCACAGATCTATCCTAGGCCTGAGGAAGAAGTGGCAGAGTCAGAGGGCCACAAACAGATCTCAAAAGGGCATAGCAGCTTTCTTCAGAAAGTGTTTTTGAGGTTTTTTCCTCTGTTGCCCCAGGTCTCAGAATTAAAGAGTTATGTCCCTCTTTATCAATATGCACATTCAGCACAGGAGTCAGAGGAAGGACACACCACAAGTCAGGCAGTGCAGTTGAGAAAGTCCAAGTCAAAGATGGAAAGGGAAATAAAGCACAGCAAAAAAAACCAGAACAAAGCGGCATGTGACCCCTTGATGATAACTGAACAAAGATCACACTGAATAATTTCTAAAGCAAAGAAACTACACATTTGGAATGAAGTATTCAATTTCCCTGGGCAAAAGTTATCCTACACACTAACAAGGGAGAAAGGCAGACCTATGCACAATGGGAAGGAGAGGGAAGTCTCCTGTCTGCAGAAAGTATATCTGCACCCACAGTGTTAGTGTACATATGAACTTCTAATTGGTAACGTGACAGTAATAACTAATGAACTAAATTTCTCTATATTGTCCTCAGACAGAAGATGAGCAAAAAGTACTTCCAAAAGATATCATAGGACACGTACTGAAGGAAAGTTCCTAAAGTATACTTCATTCCCTGCTGCACTTATAAAAGGAATGTATTCTACATCTCTGACATAGCCTGTACAGAGGAATAATGAAACAGCATGCCCTGCTATGACAAAAACTCACAAATCTTGTCTTAAAAGCTAGTGATTTATCCCCTACATTTTCAGTAGTGTTTTACAGAAATAAAACAGCCCCTGGCAGAAGGGGAGGGCATCTTCTCTAGAAGAAAACTTGTCTTCTGTCTCCCCAAAAAGAACATTGTAACAGCATACTTGCTTCAGATAAAGAAGTCATCTGACAAAAAAAAAACACCCCAAACCTTATCAATACTTTTCTTAAGTGTTCAGTCTAAGTAGTTCTTTGCCAGAGAAGGAACATACAGCATCCATTCCATTATCCTACAGCGAAAGACTCTTAAGAAGCAAATGGTGACTGTAACCACCCATTCCTTATAGTTTCTACCAAAGAAAGCGAGATGCAACAGTCATGATGGATTTTACTAATATAAATCAATCAATAACAACCTAACCAACCAGCAGCCTGCTTTATCCTGTAGAATCTGTCAGGACAGTCTAAATGTTTAGAGTTGAGGTTCTGCCTGCCAACCGAAAGAAATTTCCATTCCATTTGCTCCTAGATAATATTTTCCAAGAAAGTAAGTAAACAACATATCAAAAGAGATAAAGAACCAAAAGATCATAAATCTGTTTGTCTGGATGCTTCCAGTGGCATACATTTACTTCTACTGCAAACCATTCTGAGCATATTCCACACACAACACTAATACAGTGCATGACTAGGCACATCTTGGTTAAAAACTTACAGAGTGACACTTACATAATATACAAATATAAATAAAAATACATACGAGGACTCCGTATTTGTTGTTTTCTTATTGCTGGACCAATATTCAATTTCTTATCCTTATAGTTAAGTTTTTTAGCCTAGAATTAAAGGAAAAAAAAATACACTCAGTATATGTATTTTCTACACTTACCTAGGCATCCAAGAAACAAAAATCAGAAGTAGCCAAAGCACTTAGGAGGTTTCACTCTCCCCTGCTTTTTATTTAATGCATCTCAAAAAACCCCAAAGCTATACTAATTCCTTTTCAATCTAACCTTAGACTTCACATGCACAAAATCAATCGTTAGTAATTTCAAGTATTACTTCTCAGGGAACCTCTTGCCTAACAATTGATACTGATAATTGTCAGCAGGTTTTTTTAGTTTTACCTTCCTCATTTATTTGCTGCTTTTATAAAAACACATGCATACACAAACTGACAAGTCAGAGATTAAATTTATTTTTTTCATAATCATGACATTATTTTACAAAAGATGACACAAACAAGTAAGTCTATGAAAATGGGCAGATTATAAGGGCTGAATGTAAGAAATCCCCATGTTCACTCAGGACTGCGTTAAAACTTCCTTACATCCAGGCAAACAAAACATAAAAGCACACTCAAACAGATACCTTAGTAAGGCTAAACTATTGCAGAAGGATTTTTTAAATAAAAAAGTACTAGGTAAAGCTACATTCTCTTCCAACTGCTTTGCTTACATCAGCAAGTGAGAATCAGGTCCATCGGGTAGATTAAAACCTTGCCTTTGTTTTTAAATTGACACTGAACTCACTACTTGATAATATAATGGAAAGGAATAGGGTAAATCAACCTTTTTTTTTTTGTTGTTTTAACACTGCTTTGCAAAACCCGGGAGGGTTCTGAAGGCCTGCTTCCCTGAACAGTTACATGAGGGAAAACACACGCTAAACACTACACCATTAAGTCTTCAGTTTTCAGAGCTGTAACTTTTCCAGTAAGGAGATAATTACTCCTTAAAGAGGAACTTAAAAAGAAACACAGTTCTAAATCACATTCAGCAGAAGGACAACAGTTAGGTAATCAATAAATTTTCTTAATTTGAGCCCAATTTAGTAAAATACTTGAACACTTGTACATAATACAGTCCTACCTATCAGATTTAAAGTTACAAAGAGACTAAGTGATTTTGTTGAATCTGGGACCTCAAACAAGTTTTAATAATAACAATTCTGACAAACATACCTGCCTAGCCTATTAAACACAGAGCAACTCCTAGAACACAGATGTGCATTTCACTGAAGCCGCATTCCAACACAAACAATAGGAAGATGATTCTTCGCAATGCAATGGATTTCATTGATGTGATCCATCACAATTTAGACTTTTTTTTTTATACACAACTTTCACAGTTAAGACAGATACCTAATCTGTATGGACTCCTTCAAAGCATTTAATACAGCACTGCAAGAAAAATTACACATGATGCTACAGAAAATGGAGACTAACAGGAAAAACTGTAGTGAATAAAAAATTACTTCAGAAAGATGGGAAGAGGTAGCATTAGTAGTAATAGCATATGACCAGAAAGAGGATCCTGGTGAAACTCCTCAAGGCTTGTTCTTGATACTAACACAATTTAATGCTTTCAAAGACTGTAACATAGAAAAAGAAGGTTCTGGAGACATTACTGATGATAGAAAAATAGGATGCAAAAGAAGAATCAGTGCAAAGGATGATCAGAATATCACAAAAAAGAAATTCCAGAGTATAAAATGAAAAAAAAAAGTTCACTTTATAAATGAATTATTAAAGCCTAGGAACATTCAGCTTAAGATGTATGCAAAAGACCTAGATGCTAATTGATCTAAGATGAATATGAGATAGCAGTATGATGCAAGGATGAAAAAGGTGATAGAACTGTAGGCCATCTAAATGAAAACACTGATAGTAGACAGAAAAGTATTAGTATCATTGAATGAGACAGCAGTAAGACTTCACAAGGAACAGCCTTTCAGTTACACGAGGCAAAAATCCTAAGCCATTTTCACAATGGTACTTAGTACCACTGGTATTCTTCTAGTTCACAGAAGTAAAACAATACAAAAAACGGGGCAAGTAGCTGACGCAGCAGCTCGCTCACTCCCCCTGCAGTGGGATGAGGGAGAGAATCAGAAGAGTACAAGTGAGAAAACTCGTGGGTTGAGATAAAGACAATTTAATAGGTAAAGCAAAAGCCACACACACAAGCAAAGCAAAACAAGGAATTCATTTGCTGCTTCCCACTGGCAGGCAGGTGTTCAGCCATCTCCAGGAAAACAGGGCTCCATCATGCATAACAGTTACTTGGGAAGACAAGCAGCATCACTCCAAACGTCCTCCCCTTCCTCCTTCTTCCCCCAGTTTTATATGCTGAGCATGATGTCATATGCTATAGAATATCCCTCGGGTCAGTTGGGGTCAGCTGTCCCAGCTGTGCCCCCTCCCAGCTTCTTGTGCCCCTAGCAGAGCATAGGGAACTGAAGAAGTCCTTGACTAGTGCAAGCACTACTTAGCAACAACTAAAACATCTCCGTATTATCAACACAGTTTTCAGCACAAATCCAAAACATAGTCCCATACCAGCTACTATGACAAAAATTAACTCTATCCCTGCCAAAACCAGGACACTGACTCAAGAAGTTTCTGTCTGTATACTCTTTTGGCTCCACATAACTGTATTTTTTTAAAACACCCTGAAAATGTCCCAGCTCTTATTTTGAGTTTTAATACATGAGTTTCCAACAAAGGCTCAGTATTCCAACATGTTAACCAGATTTTTATTTGGGAGAAGTCAATTTGCAAGCCTTGGGTAGTATTTTCTGGGGTTTTTTTCTCCCCCTACACCTAGATACCTTCATGTATATGAATAGATCCTGACAGACAGATCTCTCCAATATATTCCAACCAGAACATGGAGTACATGTTTAAAAAAACCAAACAAACCACAAAAACTGAAGAGCTAACACACACCTGAAGAGCTAACTGTGTCTAAAGGGAGGCTCTGCAAAGAACATCAAGACAGTAATCTAGCTAAGAGAAGCAAAAATTTCATGACATAAAATGAGCTTCATTGTTTAAGAATTCAAGTGAATCTATTCCTGAAAAGAAATTAAGTCAGCTCTGACCATTAAACACATCAGAACAAAAACAGTTATCTTTCCCAACTCCCCACAACATCTTGACAGCAATGGATTTTCTAGTAAAGCAAATGAAAGCAATTGTGAAGGACAGTCTTTATAGCTCTATATGTACTTCAGACCACATACAGACTAAGAAAGTAAAGACTATATGTGGAAGTCAAGAGCTCTACTGATATCTTCTGGAACTAGGGAGGGGAGTTGCCAGTTATCAGTAGAAGTCCTACCTTAGAACTCTCTAAACCATCTTCCTAACTACACAGGCCAAACTTAACAGATCTTCAAATGCAAGTTGGCCAACAGAAGAGGACCAGACAACCATGGCTACTTCGTGTCTAATATGAAATGAAGTATTTCATACAAGAGATAATCACAATGGGGACTACCACTTACCTCTTGTAAAATCTTCTGTGCATCTTCTTGGGTTTCAAAAGTAACAAAGCCATACCTAAATAAAAATTATAGAAGCTAAGTTGCTGAACTTCATATTTACATACATTGCACATTGTTACTTCATATATAGTACAAATGACATTAAAAGGCAAACTAATGGAAAAAATTAATTGTATTAATAAAGATTGTAGTAACAGCTGTAATCTTGGTATACCATCCTTGTTATAGTCTACTTAATATATTTAAGTACGTTTTTGTATATTACTGTTTCTATGCAGCGAATGAGTAGCCCACACAGAAAGCTACACAAAACTCTGTATTGTCCTTGGTACCCAGTGTACATCTTTACACTTAATTTCTATTAAGTTCCTTAATTTCTATTAAGCAAAGAGATTTTGATGTGAAGCTTTCACTCGTTATCGGTGCCCAAGATGAGACACTTGGGTTATTTTTTTTATACTGCACTTCAACAACTGTGAATGCTCCACATTCCACAAGCACTGTCCATTATATTAGAGTTCTCAGAAGAGCAGCAATGCAGAGATAATGTTTATCTGTGAACTATTCTCGCTATTCTTGAGACGACTAGCATTAAACAAGACTTCTGCAGTGATCAAGAATGAAGCATTCTCATACTTCATGACACAGTATGTCTCTCACCATACCCCTTCCAACTGCTGCAAGAAATCAAACTGGATTTCTGTCCAGAAGTCCTGCTGTAACAAAATCCCTCAATCCAGTCTTAAGAGAGATCTAGCCTGCCTGTGCAAAAGTATCCAATTGTGTAAGTGAAGTCTGTACCACAACACATTAGTACAAAAAATTGATTTTTTTTCTTTCCCCCAAAATAACTTCAACTTTCTGAATATCAACAAATCCCTGGAATCTTTTTGTAGTTTTATATGCATAATTTCTTAGGTTCATGGCTCACTTCTCATGGTCAGATTTCAGAAGATACCAAGAGGGCCTCTGTCATTCCAGCCACCAGATCAAATTTTGCAATACAACATATCATTCGTTATGAGCATTTCCATGCTTATTTCAGTACAGAGGTCCAGTACAGAGGACCAGCTATACTTTTAAATCTGTGGGCTTCTCCTGTATTGCCTTTTCTAAACAAATTTGGACACATTTCCAAGTTAAAAAAAAACCCAGATAAACTGTCTTCCTAGCTTGGGACCTTACCTAACAAACTTCATTCTATGTGCTATCTGGACAGTAAACTAATAGACATAATCAATGCACAAACTAAGCTTCTTATATCACTTGTCAGTGATCAGCAATGAAGCCTACACATGCATTTCAACAGGAACCCCAACACCCAATGTAAGTATTTTCCAACATATTTAATGAGACATATGTTGGCAATCACACCTACATAATAATTGGATATTCTTGGATAACTGTATTATATAAACACATGTACTGCAAGCCTCATATTTCTTCGTAAAATGGTAAGAGGCTTGGTGACAGACCTGGGACCAGGATCCACACAGGTATGTTCTATGCTAAGACCTGCAGCTCTGTGAGTCATTTCCTGATTGATATATGTTAAGTGCTGACAGTGTTAAAGTTATGCCATTAAGACACCACAGGCTTGCTGCTCAGAAGAGAACTTTTGACCAAGGTGAACTGCAAGTGAACCTCATAGGTACAAATTCTCATGCATTCCTTTTTGCTTCAGCCTGCTTTCTGCCCTTCTATAGCAGTACAGTTTTACCTACCCTATTTTCTTCACCATCCTTTGAGTTCTAGCGATAACTTTACTACCCAGTCTTAATCTTTCTCCAGATTTGCTCTTTGGCGTTTCTCTTATTGCTGACTTCCAGTCTTAGTCCCCTTTTCTGCAATCATGATTCACTGGCAGATTTTCTCCCTATGTTCTTCTTCCAAAAATCTTCACATAAAATCTGTTATTGGCATGTACTCCAGCATAATCAGGTGTATTTCACTTTTTCCTTCATACTCAGGCTCCTTTCCACAATGACTTTCAGTAGTATAAATATATATACATATATGTTCAATAATTAAATTACCTTTTTAGGATTATCTACTTAAATTGTTATTATAAAAAACCCTGAAAGGACTATTCATTTTTTCCTAGTTGCACACAGCTTCATCTTATGTTGTAACAACATGACTATAGAGTTTTAGTTATGCAAATTACAAATCCATTTATCTGTAGACGTTAAAGAGCAAGAGCAGATTTTCGCATACATGGTATAACTGGAACATCAGTGACATAAAATTAATAACCCAAGCTACAGAAATCAAATTTACTATAGTCAGTCAGCTTTCCGTTATATTTTCAATTCCTACAACGTGCTTATTCTACTATACCAACCCCTTTGATACTCCAGCTCTGTCATTTACTATCTTCACTTCTTTCACGCTGCCATACTGAGCAAAAAACTTCCTCAGATCATTTTCATTAGTCTAGTACAGTAAATCAAGAGTTGGGGGGAAAAAAAAGAAGAAAAGTTGGTTTGCATAGTTATTCAACAAATATTTACCGTAAGACTTTTAATGAATATACTTTGGATAAAGTTTGCTACAAATTATAACCCTGAATAGGAAGAGAAGAATAAGCATGTATGAGCTTTACAGCAAGGGAACAACATCCCTGTTTAATTACTGCATTTTCATATTCAGCAGTAATGCTAGAAAGCCACTAAAATATTATAATTCCTCTTTTAAGGGACTTACATAAGAACTGTCCCTTTACAGGCAAGGCCATTGAAGCAAGTTTACTAGATCTCAGTTTTAGTTTCTGTAAATTATATACTACAGTGCTGTTTAAAATATGAAACATCACTGCAATGTTTTCAAACTCAAAATGGCAGAGTACGTAGGCTTCCATAAAATATAAGCATAGGTCACGTACGAAAAAAATCTCTACTGAACCACATTGACTTCATGGTCAAATCCATCTAACATACCATGATCCCTCTTTCTAAAGTATATTTAATACAAGACTCTTCAAATATTTATAGGCATACCACCCGAACTCCCCATTATAAATTAAGGAAAGGGCTTTTTAATGGAGAACTGTCTAAAACCACTTGGAGGAAACTGTTCCCTTCTGAGTATGCATGGAGGAAGACAAGTTTCTAACATAAAGGAAGCCCTAAGCTATGTGAATACTCATCTACCTCCTATGAATCAGTTTTCTTTTACTATGTAAACATGTATCAAATATAGTGCCCTAAACACCACATTTCAGATTTTGAAGTTTTGTTCTACACAGTTCATAGTTAACATTATACCTAATGCTGGAAGAAGTAGGCTTATAAGTACGGATCTCAATATGGTTCAAGCAATTTCTATATTCAACTATACTTTTTGTTATTTTAAGGAGATGTATCAGAACGTACTATTTTACCTCTAAGTGAATTACTTTCATTGGTTTTAACTGTATGTATACAATTTAGTAAATCCTCTCCTGCGCATCAAAGGTTTATCTGCCTCATCTAAGTTTGAGAAGCAAAAAATACTTAAAAGAAATGAAAACTATTTTGAGAAACTTTCATAACTGGGAAGAATACTAAATTAACGCTCCTTCTGAATAATTCTACCCTTAAGACACATTTTACAAAAAGAAATAATGCAGCTTGCTTGCTACAATCTCTAAGTCCAGCAGATAGCAATGACGGTAGAAGACTGCTAATCCAAATATTCAGGCATTAAAATATTAGAAAATACTCAGTCACTCCATAAGCATGAGGAGTAACCATAGACACAAGCCCACTAAACAGGATTGAAATACTTCAATGCTTTATTAAAGCTCAGTAATTGTGTCCTCTCCTTGCAACTACCTGCACCAGTTCTTGACAAACTACCCACCATCGAAAGGTTAAAAAATTTCTGACTGGAGTCCAGAACCACTCTCCTGAATAGATGATCACGTTTTGCACCTAAACAGAAGCATGAAAGCCTGTGTACATTGGAAAACAGATTCTGCCAAACAACTGATAGCTTATAAAAAGCTATTCTATAGTGCATGCTAAAGTGCTGTCACATTCTTGAGTAATGAAACGCATGTGCAAAGTACAGAAGACTTGTGGAGATTTTCCTTTCCCTTAAACTTTTCCACAATGAACACCAGTATGTATCTGCTTAGAAATGGAAGGTCTAGAGATATAATCTTCTAGAAATGGGAAAGTTTATCTTTTAAGCTCCATACATTACACACAGCTCAGCTGCCTCACAAAGCTGACAAAAAGAACCTACAAAATAGTTAAAGGCTAAAATATGCCGAGAAGCAACCAGAGAGCCGTGAAGATGGATCAGTCCAGAAAGTGTCATTCAATACCTCAAGAACATGAAGCATGGCTGCACAAGACTATCAACTTGGAAAACCAAAGGTTTATCTGCAGAGCAGTGTATTAAAGGGGAATAAAAAGGAATCCATGTTTTAATATTCACAGTGGAATTTGCAAGTACCTGGACAACCATGGTATCTAGAAGCTTGCTAGAAACACATTCAGGACTTGCCTTTTCCTGCTCATGACAGAACAAAGGCTCTTGTCAGATTCCTAAGAAAGGCTAATGTTAAGCCTTCACCTATGTCAAAGATACACGGCATACACCAGTGAAAAGAGCTCTTCAGACCAATATGAAAACGTATCCAATGGTAACTTCTGAATTGTTTCTCTAAATTTAAGAGGCCAGACGTTTTTCTTACAAATAGGAAGTGTCTGGCAGAATGACAAAAGAGCTTGCTGGACAGTAAATTTTTTGTTGATTGCCTCTGTTTCATAAAAATAAATAAATAGCTTTTTTATACCCCACCCCCCATCTGACTTGAATAAGACTTTTGGGGAAAAGAAGCAACAAAAAACCAACACTTTTTGCCATAAGATTCCAAATAAAAAACAATCAAAGACTGACATATATATCCTGTGATTTAAACGAATTTAAGGCTTTACTTGATATCAAGAATCACAGTAAATGGAAGTTGTCTACAGAGGTTGCATCCCTTCTGTTTCCTTTCCCAGCAAAATCCATCTTCTTTATTCTTATAGATACAAATACACTTAATTCCTCTGTTGTTGAAATTAAGATTCATAATAGATTTTGACCTATCAGCAACTGAACCAGAACATCAAGAGACCCTTCAAAATGAACAATAAATATGGCAATTAACAAGAATATTTGTTATGCGGAAAAGTGTTTTAACCTTTGAAATTGCAGAGAAGAACAGAGACAGGTCTTTTTACAGCTCTAGTAATTTGCTTGCTATTAATGCAAAAAGCTACCGCGCCTCTTCGCTAAAGCCCAAATATACTGAAGATCTCATAAAACATCTCCAATTATGAACACCTCCATTTGAATTATCTCAGCCAAATGAGCCAGAAGATCCTGCAATTTTTTTGTATTTATTATGCAAAATAGCCTGAGTGAACTGTCATTCTTCCTCCTCTTCATCTGAGTCAGCACTCAAAAGGTCCTCAGCCTAGGAGGATTAAGGCAGACAACATACTGTCGGTGGGTACAAAGAAACAGCTAAGCAGACCAATAATGTTTTGCAAAATGACTTATCTAACGTGGTAAGAAAGAAAAATGAGAGTAGCTGGCATAAAGGTGCAGTGCATGTCTCACTACAAATGTTCAAAGAGACTGAACAAGGTAGAAATGGTTCAATATTCACTGCTATTTCAGGTTTTTAGGGCATATGAAAAGTCACAAGCATTCTAAAAATTAAAACCAGTACTGCAAACTGCCAAAAGAAGCTTTAATATTTGTTTTAAAACAAAAACTTGCTTTTAAGAAAATGACTATGTAAGTGAGGAATACATGCACTGTAGCTCTTCTGCATGAACTGGAAGAAAAGTGCTAGAGTAACTGAAGCTACTGACATTTGCTCTGTTTGGAATCTATAACATTGTGTTTATGGTTTATTAAATTATACTAAGTGTTATATGTAACTAAAAATCTCTCACATACTTTTGTACCATAAGTTCCGCTGATTACTGAAGCTGCCTTCTTTGACAAGGGAAAATTCTGAAGAATCAGTACATCAAAAGCTTCTAGCAGCTAGGTGTACAAAAAGTCACCTTTGTAGTTCAGTTATATAAATCAAGACAAAGCGTTATTCTCTACTGTTGATTTGAATGTTAGGTGGTAAGTGCCCTTCACTATAAACAAACACACATGATTACGTCTCACTTTTTTTTTCCTACTGATTTTCATAGGCTTATCAATTACCATTTAGTACTAAAATTAGGAAAAAAAATACCTTAAAATCAATTCCTCCTACAAAGATGCGATTTGGAGTAACTGTTCCAAACCTTGGAGCACTGGTCAGATTGTTTAGCGGCACCGGTGACACAGTGTTGGGAGATGAAGATAAAGATTCTGTTTGCGTCTGATTTGTAGTCTGGTGATTGAAAGAAAATACTTTAAAATACTTCCAATATCTTACATGTTAGATGCTATTAAAAATATCTCAACAGAAAATACATACAGAATTTTTTGGGAGGCAAGGCAAATGCTGAACTACTGAACATGAAGCATGCATTCAGAATGCAGCTCAAAGTATTTAAACCTAAGCTTAGTTTTAAGCAATTCAGTAACTTTGTGACTATACCATCTTGTACTTAAGACTACCAAGTCTTAAGTTTTACTTTTAATACCTTTCTGAACTGCACATTTAGGGCCTATGTTAGTTTTTCTGTTTGCACAGCACCCTGCTGTATGAATCTCAAGTTATGAATTCTTTTTCAGATTTACACTTATTAGAAGCCCCTTAGTTTAAGCCTCTATAGAAAAGGCCTTTTCAACTCAACCTGCACTCTCACACTCATCTACAAAGCTCTACTCTCCGCAACAGCTTCTGCTTGATTTTCCAAGTGCTGAACACCCATAATTCCACGACATAAAATCAACAAGCTCATTACAACTGATGAGAACAGCGTTTGAAGACTAGTCTTTTAATTCAACACTCTCTTAGCCTACACACACTGTACAGAGTGATCCTACCAGAAATTCTCTCTGCAAAAGAGGAGCCAGATTGCTCTTGCCCCAGTAAAGGGAGAGAACACAGTATGGTGAGAACTTCATGGAAATCATTATTTAGTGGAGTCTGCCTGATGTTTTAACTTCCACCCTGCTTACACCTGTGAACTGTGAAACAATACAGACTTGCATTTCATTGGGAACCCTTTTCAGAACGAACAAGTACTGCCTTATGTAGCCAACCCTAACTGTAAGATGACAGTTGTAAAGCAGCCACATAGTACTGTCACTAACTTCTCTAATAGGAAATACAGTAGAGGCTTCAAGGCTGTTCCTGCTGTGGTTCTCCATCCACCAAGCCCCACCCCAACAAAAGTTTACAAAAACCAATCCTGGGCTATAGTGCCCTGACAGCATCACTAAGGAGCCCACAGTGAAAGACAAGCAGCTGCCACAGGCTGCATATAACAAGACTAAGATAAGCCGAGCAGTAAAAACTAGAAATAGGAATCTAGGGGTATTGGCCTCCAACCTTTCTTTTGAAAGGATTCCAAGATAAATATATTTTTTCTTACCATTGGGCAACCCTTTAAAATATGCTTGTATGTGTTTTGTTGGTCATCACCACAAATTTTAAAATAGATATCTAGGAAAATTCTTTCACTTCTTGTGGTATTTCTATCTTTTATACTCAAAAATGAAAAATCACAGAATCACAGAATCGGAAGAGACCTCAGGGATCATCTAGTCCAACCTTTCTAGGAAGAGCGCAGTCTAGACAAGGTGGCCCAGCACCCTCTCCAGATGACTCTTGAAGGCATCCAATGCAGCCAAGTCAACCACTTCCCTGGGGAGATTATTCCAATGGGTGACTGTCCCCACTGTGAAATATTTACCTCTTGTGTCCAGTCAGAATCTCCCCAAGAGCAACTTGTGTCCATTCCCCCTCGTCCTCTCCATTGGATTCCATGTAAAAAGGGATGGAGAGCAATGGAGAGGAAAAAAGGGAGCTTCTTTGTAGCTACCCTTCAAGTACGGGTACATGGTGATGAGATCCCCTCTAAGCCTCCTTTTCTCAAGGCTGAACAAACCCTGTTCTCCCAGCCTGTCCTCATATGGCAGGCTTCCCAGTCCTTTGATCATCTTGGTGGCCCTTTTCTGGACCCCTTCCAGCCTGTCCACATCCTTTTTGTATAGAGGGGACCAGAACTGTACACAGTACTCCAGGTGTGGCCTGACAAGCACTGAGTAGAGTGGGATAATGCCTTCTTTATCTCTGCTGGTGATTCCCTTTTTGATGCAACCCAGCATCCTGTTGGCCTTCTTGGCTGCAGCAGCACACTGTTCGCTCATGTTGAGCTTTCTGTCCACCAGGACCCCCAGGTCCCTTTCCACAGAGCTGCTCTCCAGCCAGGTGGATCCCAGACTGGGTTGCACTCCTGGATTATGTTTTCCCAGGTGCATGATCTTACACTTGTCCTTGTTGAACCTCATAAGGTTCTTGCTGGCCCACTCTTCCAGCCTATCCAGATCTTCCTGCAGAGCAGCTCTCCCTTCTGGAGTGTCTACTTCCCCACTCAACTTGGTGTCACTAGCAAACTTCATCAGGTGACACTTGATGCCGTTATCCAGATCACTTATATTGAATAACATTGGGCCCAATATCGATCCCTGGGGGACTCCACTTGTGACAGGTTGCCAGTTTGAGAAAGAGCTATTTATCACCACCCTCTGGGTGCGGCCTGTCAGCCAGTTCCCCACCCACTGCACAGACCACTTGTCTAGGCCATAACGCATAAATTTCTCTGGGAGGAGACTGTGGGGGACCATATCAAAGGCCTTGCAGAAGTCCAGGTAGACAATGTCCACTGCCTGGCCCACGTCAACCAGGCAAGTCACTTTGTCACAGAAGGCCACCAGGTTTGTCAAGCATGATCTGCCCTTCAGTTCTCACAGAATCCTTTTATTACACTGTCTACTTCACTTCCCAATTTTGCCTCTCACTTATTCACAGAACAGCATTTTCTTATCTCTGCCTTTAAGCATTCCTGGATAAAAGTAAATCACTTTTTTTTTTGGAGAACACAGAGAAAAAAGTGAAGGCCAACAGTTAAAGTGCAGTGAAAAATAGATTATCGATAATGAAGAAAATTAGGAAAAAAGTTGTTTTTTGTTTGCCCCACAAGCCCTTCTCAAATACTCTGATATTTCCTTAGCTACATTAGTCCTGTTAATTCTGAGTAATGGGTTAATGCCATTGTTTTGGATACCTTAAATACAATAAATCCATCTTAGTCCACACGTTTTTAGTTTCAGGGAAGACAAAAATCCTTCCCAAATTTAGTAAGATGTACACATTCGGGGCAGAGGAAAAACCCAAGTCTTTAAGCTCTTCTATTCAGGAGAAATTATGTATTCCTCCTTCTGGGAGCACTACCCTAGAGTAGTATTCCTACACCTAACTTGAAAAAAAACCAAAATACACTTAGAGGCAAGGAACAATCATAATCACTACAGTCCCAAAGGCTTTAGTAGGAGGAATATTTTTTTCCGAGATTAACTTTTGAAGGATAATGAAACAGATTACTTTCTTCACCTCTCACACCAAATACAATATTTGGCCTGTATTATCATCTGGCAATTGTGTACAGCACTAGAATATCTGAATTTAACTATGAAGTAACAATTAACAGTTAACACCACAGCCAAATATATTTCTTACCTCAGAGATCCTGAATTTCATTTTCTCCACGTAAGGTTTAAGAGCTGTAAGCCTTATAAAAAAATGACCAAAAAATCCCACCCCCACACCAAACCCCAAATGGAAGAAATGAGGAATTAAAAACAACACTTGTGAACTCCCAATAAACACCAATGAATTTTAAAATACTAAAATCTGTATTCTGATAGCTATCTCAAACATTGCTTCCTCTTTAATGCCAGGGTAGCAGTAACAGAACAGTGTTAAAAAAAAGTACGTGCTAACAGCAAGTCACTTACCTACTCATTCGTTTCTACTGGTTTTTAAACTCACTTTTTTTTTTTCCAAACAGTATGGGTATGTATATTTATCAGTAGTTTAATGGGTTATTTCGCGTGTTTAACAACTGCCCTTTACCAGAATTATTACATTTTCGTGTTTATGTTGAACAACCAAACACTCCGAAGGCCTGGTGATTAGTCCCACCTTACTCCCTAACCCACCCACTTTCCACAGTCCGTATCCCATAGCTCAGGGGTTAGACCCCGGTCTCTCCCAGGGATCGTGCACCGGCGCAGACCCGAGGCGAAGGGAACGGTTACACCAGACGGCCAAGCCGCCCCCGGCGCCGCACCGCAGAGAAAATGGCCGCACCCCGCGGGGTGGCGACGGGGGCGCTTTGGCGGGAAGGCAGCGCCTGGGCACCCGCCGCCGCAGCGCCCCCCGGCCGCCAGCCCCGCCACCCAGCCGGGCTCCTCACCGCGCCGTCGGGCTCCATCTGTCCCTCGTCGCCGCCTCAGCTCCGGCACGTTGGCGGCACGCGTCGCGCTCCCGGCCCCGCCTCGCGGCCGCACGACGAGCGCCAGCCGAGGGAAGCCTGCAACAGGCGGGGGAGGGCGCAGCCCGGCCACCGGCGCTGCGGAAAAAGTGGGCGGGGGTCGGTGACTGGCGGGAGGCCGGAGCAGCCCTCCCTTGCCCCAGCGCCCACCCAGCCCCCGCCGAGGAGGCAGGTGCCTGCGCCGAGTCCCGCTCCGCCGCGGCGGCGGGGCGCCCTGAGGGGGAGCCGCTATGGGCGTCCCAGGCGCCGCGCTCCCCCGCGCCCTCAGCCCTTCTTCTCCCGGGGAAACAGCCCCCTTCGCGGGTCGGCGCCTCTCCCCGGCAGGCCAAGGGGCCTCGCCTAGCCTCCCCATACGGGATCCCGGCGACGGGCAGGGGCGCCCCTTCCCCGGCACCTGCTGGCGCCGTCACTCACCGCCCGCCCGCCTCAGCGCCCCGGGGGGGGCGTTGCCTGCCGTTCCCCCCCGACCCCGCCGGGGAGCTGCCCGCCGCCGCGGGGCCGGTACAGTCTGCCGAGTCCCTGCCGCTTCCCGCCGGCCCGCCCAGCTGCCTGGGCCGCTGTGCCCGGAAGGCTGGAAGGGAGCAAGGTTGCTGATGCTGCCCCCTGGAACGGCGCTGCGAGGCGCCGGGACAGCGGCGAGAACCTCTTTCTAGATCTGTTTCCACCACCTGGAGAGGCCGGTGATGAACTCTAGCCACATTTTTATCCCCCCAACCACGGAGTGAAACGGCGTCATGCGTTTCACCTGTCCTCTGGCCTCAGCGGGAGAAATGCAAAAATGCCCAGTGAAGCTGTTCCCCGGGTCAGACTCACCCGCCCATACTTGATGGAGGGAAAAGCATAGTTTAGACTTTACAAATGCCAGCATGAAGAAGTGCAAGTCCTTACTTCAGCTGAGAGAGACTTCCTGAGGTCCCCAACGTGGCTCTCAAGTAGGCAGGCCTCCCTGAAAACGGCTGTGCAACAGTAGGCCTGGGATGACCTTAGAGGTGTAATTCGGGGTCTGCTAGCAGAGAGGGCTAGAAAAATAGCACTCACCTTTTTGACCAGTCCTCAAAATATTCCAACTCTTTTCAGCCCTTACAGAACCAGAGAAGAAGCACCAATAGTAACGCTTGCGTCAGGTGTACTTCTGGGGTCATTTAATGAACAGCTCTACAACGTGTTCCCCTGTTCTGTAATTTCATCCTGTTTGCAAATGTACATCGCCCTGAAAATAGCTCTGCTGCTAAACAGGCCTGGAAGAAAGAGTGATTCAAATGTCAAAATCATAATCAATGTAGTTACAAGATACAGCCTGACAAAAACGCTTGGTTTGATGATGGCAAGAGCTGGAATGGAGATAGATGAGTGCCAGGAGAGCCACCCCAGTGGGAATGCTGCTTTCCAAGGTGATTGAACATTGACAGGCTAAGTCAAAGCAGCTCAACCCCGAGATGCAATGTCAGGATCACTGTAGGGTCAATTTATTATTGGCTATTCTCCTGTTCTACTTGTTTGAGTGCTTTAAAATAAAAACTTCAAGGAAGATTATCTTGATACGGTCTACAATAAAATATATTTTAGTTGAATTAAAATCTTTGTGCTTTGCTTAACTTTGCTTTATGCAAATTACACCAATCCCTCCTAAACCCAACTGCACTTTCCATAGAAATTACGTCATTTGACTCCCACTGAGCATAGGCAGGGCACAGACCCTGCCCTGCTCCTTACTGTTCCAGTGCCGCTTCAGCATCTACCAGCTTCTGCAACATTATTGTTACCACAGGGAATTAAAAAAAAAAAACAACCTAAAAGACACTTTCTAATAATTCTGTGTCTGTAATATAAAACAATAACTCTTAGTAGTGGCTTTTTTTTAGCTGAGAAAATTGTAAAAAAGAAAAGGCAATTTTAGCAGAGCTGATGAGATTTTTAGAGTTATTTTGCGAGATTACAGAACTCTGCTGTGTTGCATTCATTGACTTCTATGAATATTTATCAGACAGCAACAAAGCTTATCCTAAGAAGAGCACTACATTTTAATGGTGTGAAAGGCAGAGTAGGCCAAGCCTTTCATGTGCTTCGTGTCTTGATTTGGGGAATTTAAAGACAGAACAGCTGAAAGAATACAGAAATGTTCAGAGACATGAAAGTGTATTTTGCATAGTTTTAATTGTTGGATCTTCTCCATTACACCTCCTCCTCAAGTTAAAAAAACTAAATCTGGGACACTTACATTTAAAAAAAGGTAGCTGTGACAAAAATAGGACTTTTGCAAATCAGTGAGCAAGACTGAGCTATTTTTTATTCTGATAGTGTAAAAACTGCAAACATGAAAATCCAACACATCTGTAAATTTAACAAGATTACTAGCAGAGCTGGCAAAAAAATGTTGGCACGCCTACAGGATTTAAATATGACAGCAGAAGTTCCTGGGCTGCCCTGGCACTGTGTGGCTGCTTCATTAAGGGCACAGTGCCGTGGCCGAGGAAGTAATTCTCAAAGGAAGTCAGGAGTGTGTCCGTTTTTCCTGACTCCGCATGTCAGCAATACATGCAGCATTAAATGATCTCTCCTCCCGTTTTTGCCCACAAATTAAAAGGCAGTGCTGGACAATGACAAGAGTCTGACTGTGCTCCTTCCTGTAGGCTCTTGCCTTCTGTCCTTTTTTATAGCATCAGAGAAAGTCAGAGGTTAAGTGAGGAAAGATAAACTGAAAAAAGCAAAAGGGAAAAATAGGGAGAAAAAATTATTTGGGAGGAGAAAGGAGGAAAAGAATTCTCCAGGCATGAAAAGAAAAGGGTGATTTTATAGTAATACATGGGCCTGGCAACAGCCTGCTATTTCACTGATTGATTCCCTGACCTTCCAGCAAATGATGGTGGTCACCTACAGAGTGCCACTGAATACGGGGCGGGTACAAGGTGGGTCTGGCAGGGTCCTGGGTACTCAGGGTACTGCAGAACTCTAGAACTAGTATTGGGAGGGCTCTGAGACGTACTGGGGGCACTGAGAGAGTAGGTAGGAGCTTTGGAGGGAACTGTGTTCACTGGGGAGGTGTGGGGTAGCTTGAGTCTATTAGGAGCACTGCAGGGCACTTGGGAGGTTCTGGGAGGTTCTGGGGGCTGGGTACTGGGTGGGTGAGTGGGGTTTCCACACTGTTTCCTATGGCTCCATCAAGCTGAGCTGTTCTATCCAAGTTGCCCATCTGGTTCCCGTTTCGCATTTCTCCCACCCTCAGCAATGGATGACCCAGGGGAAGAGAGACTTGCCTGGTCAGTACACTGGACTACTCTTCCAATGCCATTTTCCCAGGGTGGCAGGTTGTTACTACATAACAAAAGCATTCTCATTCAGTCCATCCTTGCAGAACATTAACACAATTATGGATGATTTCTAGCTCAAAATGTATCAAGGCAATGAATGATTTTATTACTTCGTTTAAAACTATCCTATTTTCCAAAAGTAATTGTCAGCATAACATAGGTTATTGGAACTAAGTCACTACATCAAACGGAGTTGTTTTCTGTCTAACTTTAGAGTTCAGAGTATGTGCTTTATTTATATAGGTGTTTGTGTGCGTTTTATTTTAGATGTCCTGAAGGGGAAAAAACTTAGTGGAAACCGCTGCATAAAAATTCCATTGTGGATGGAACTTGTCACAATTAAAATATGAAAGATACTGTTAAAAGTGCCAGATCTGGAAAAGTACATAAAAATGTAGTGGCATCTGTATTTGCACCTAAGTAAAATTCTAAGGCTTGTCAGTACTTTAATAAATGTCCCTAACAAATGGAAGAATTGTATTACAATCCTTTGTTCAACCTGATAATGTGGTTATTAATAGGAAATACTAAATAGGTTTACTGAGAAATCTGATTCCTTTGTGTATTATAAAAGCGTCGTCCTCCAACAAAACACCACAGATATGTGTCACGTGGAAATATTAATAGATCTCCAGTTAGGTGGGTGAAGAGAAAATTATCGGACTCCTCCTTTATTTTAACTTTGTGTGACAGCCTTGATTGGCTTTTCTTCTCATTTTTCCCTATTGTGTTTCCTTAAGTCAAACAAAAGTTTGATGCTTATCCTGGCCTTGATAAATTTTAGTCTTTAATATCCTTTTGCAGTTGTCATAATATTTTATTTTACATGTTTCACTGAACTCAATATAAAATTCTGCAGAGAGAAATAAATGAGTAGAAAAGACTATAAACAGTTGACAGGTATTATGAAACAAAAGTGGGAGAAAATACTTGCAAGAAAGATAAAGTATCAGGCTTTGCTTGCTCTGGAAGTGTAGAGCTACATGGATATAAGCACAACTTAATTACACCTATAAAACGCCATGATGTTAAAGGGGTCTTCTCATAAGGTAAACAGGTTCTTCTTTGCCCAAATCATTTGGCTGCCATCAGACAAAACAGCTCTGTGTTCTAACCCCACCTTTTAGAACTTGATTCTTCAATTGTCATTACATGTCTAGGTACAGATTCCAAATTAAAAAAAAGTAAAGAATCATCTCACTGTAGATAGGATGTTGCAAATCTATTTCACATACTTGGGGAAATTTTTAAGAGTCACATTGCGATTTTCTATGGTAATACTTGATTCTGTTCTATTTTTTCTTTATTGTGTTTTAGACCCAGTAGTCCGGAAGGGCAGGAGTTCTTCTCGCTCTTGAATTCAGTGATTTGAAGTAGAATGGCACACATAAACGCAGTAAAAAAGACAAGCCATTTTATTGTTGCCCATTACAAATTTTTTTTCTTTTTTTTGTGTGCATGTGGTAATTTACTCCCTACACGCAGTTCTTCAGATTCAGATAAAACAGCTGCTTCTGTTTTAGCAGGTACCTCATTTATGGACAAATACTCACATGTATCCCTACACATTTCTGCTGCTTTTGTTCTATTATCTGCTACTGAAAACTTCTACATGTAAAAGTGAAGGAAAAGTATAACAACATAATTGCTATTGCTTAGAAACACTATTCTGAATACTTGAACACAGCAGTTAAATAACCAACCTTTACTTCATTTGCCTTGTCTTTCCTACACTATACTGTGTGGAACTGTATGGAATTGAATATATACCAACCTACCATCTACTTTTTCTCCTGTGAAAGAAGAGCTTCTATAGTTGCAGCCCCAACTGCCATCAGTTCAGGATGGTTATGAAGGTATCAAACATACAAAGAAGTGTTCTCTTTTCCAGTGTTTTCCTTCCTCCTTTACATGAGTTAAGTATCTAATAGGGGTCAAAAGAGAACTGAAATGGGATGAAGGCAACTGAGTACAGGAAGAAAAGTTTATGCTTGGTCTCATTCTATGCATTATGGTTTGTTTTACTTTCCAGGTCAGTTGACTGAAATGAATATGGATTTTAATGGAAAAAAGAGGAATTGCAACTGTAAAATACCAGTTGCAGAGATGAAAGGAGTATATTTTATAACCTGAGACTTTGATATACTTTTTAAATACTTGGTTTCTGATATTTATTAATCAATTTTAGAGAAATAAGTGTGGCAAACTTTAATGGGCAATACTTCATCATAATCTACTTGTGTAACGAAATAGAGTATTTTATCTGGAGATCTCAAGTAACAGTACAAAGAAGGCCCCTTCCTCTGAAATATTCTATGATTTTAAAAATATTATTAGATACGTAGGAAGAACAAGAACTCAAAACACTGATTTTTAAAAAGGATTGCTAATCCTTCCCAACTTAACACTAAATTTGAGGTGTTTTTATGTAACATGAACAGATTTTTCCATATTAATGCTTCAGTTAGAATCAAACTTTATAAAATCACTTATCTTGCCTCTGTGAGTGATTAGAGGATTGTTTTCTTTGTTTCTTTTTAAATGTTGTGGCTTAGCACCAGTCAGATTCAAAACACCATGCAGCCGCTCGCTCACTCCCCCCACCCCTGTGGGATGGGGAGAGAATCAGAAGGGCCAAAGTAAGAAAACCCATGGGTTGAGATAAGAACTGTTTAATAATTAAAGTAAGACAGTAATAACAATAATAATAGTAATATAATGAAAAAGAAAATGACGAGAGAGAGAGGTGAAACCTCGGGAGGGAAAAAACCCAAACAAGAAGTGATGCAACCGCTCACCACCTGCCGACCGATGTCGCCAGTGCCCGAGCTGTGATCGCTGCTTCCCCTGGCCAGATCCCCCCAGTTAACACACTGGTCATGATGTCATATGATATGGAATATCCCTTTGGCCAGTTCGGATCAGCTCTCTTGGCTGTACCCCCTCCCCTCCTGGCTTCTTGTGCATCCGGCAGAGCAAGAGAGGCTGGAAAAGTCCTTGACTAGACAAGCACTACCCAGTAACAACTAAAACATCAGTGTGTTATCAATATTGTTCTCATACTAAGTCCAAAACACAGCACTGTGCCAGCTGTGAAGAAAATTAACAGTGAAGAAAATTAACTCTATCCTAGCTAAAACCATGACAGCTAAATTTGCAATTCACTCTTTTTCTGCATTTTATGGAACACAGTCTCTTCCTCTGGCATTTGTGAACTCTTATTATAATAGTTTTACCTTTGCCTTCCATTAAAATCAAGGCTTTCAAAGTATTTGGACTGATATGTAATTTAAATTCAATTTGATATATTTGTAGTGGCTCTTTGGAAATAATTCAGTGTAAATTTTGGCCCACGCTATGGACCCAGGGTTTTACAAAACAAGAGACATCATTCTTCCTTTTCCTTTTCCTATCCTCCCCTTTGAATTCAAGTCCCTCTGTTCAAATATGGTTCACTGAGCCTCACTGAGTATAATATTTGCTCATAAAACCACTTCTTGGCATCTTTGGACATCACATTTGCAAAGCATATATGGGAAAAGTCTTGCTGTCTTTTGACAGCAGCATAGCCTGAAGAGTTAATACACTTCAGTTTTTCATCTCCCCAGATCTTGCTACTGAGTCTGGCTGTACATCTGAGATTAGATGAAGAGAGCATAACTGGTTAGAATTAGAGGATTTTTCCAAATCACAATGTAAATAGGTGTCTTTTAAGTTTGTCCAACACAGGTAAAATTTTCCACTTTCATTGTGAATTTGTCTGTAAATCTTTGCATTTGGGAGTAAAACTCTCCTGGCCTTTTATTTACAAAATGCTTTGCTTTTGCTAATCCAGCTGCAAGCTAGAGTGGGAGTTAACATAGGCTACAGATTTTAACTACCAGCTTATTTAACCCCACTCAGAAAAGATAGATAAACAGTGGTTAACAATGCTTTCAATTTATGCACATTAGTACTCCCACAGTGGCAAATTTCAGGAAATAAACTTACATAGATTAGTCATTAGCCTTTCTTTTCCATGTCCAATATCTTCTAACCTGACGTTAAGGAACAAGAGATTTTGCAATAAAAGATTAACTATACTTCATCCCTGATGGAAAGTATTTTGAATCTTCCTAAAATCCTGTTCAATTAGTAGAAGAGGACTTTAAGCTACCTTGAGGATTACATTTTGATCTTAATTATATTGCATATCTTTTTTTTTCCAAGATGACTTTTTCTAATGAATTAAGAGAGATGGGCCAAGTTTGCGTATATGAGAAATAACCAGACATAAATGTTTTTAGCAAGTTTTCAAATCGATCTATCTAGCTACATGTAAGCTTGTATTTGGCAGTGGTATCAAGGACTAGACCAAAGTCTGCCTATAACTTTAGTTCCAATGTAAAAAGGATAGACTTTACAGGGTACCTGTTCTCTGCTTGCATCTACTACCACTTCAAGCTAGTGTAGCAGCTGGCAAAAATATTGCTGGGAAACTCTGCCTTGACTTTTTTTCATAGGAAATCAACTTTCTTTGAAATGAGGCAGGTGTGTGAATAGCTCTTTACACTCTTTCCTTGGGCAGCCAGTCAGGAACAGGAGATCTAAAGGTAGTACTTCCAACACTGACATACTTTGGGTGCATCTGGTTTAGCATTTCTGTTTGGATCAAGTGTGCAGTTTTGAAGCAAATCTCCTGATTGCCCTAACTTATCTACTTGGTTCATATCACAGAGCAGTTTCTGAGTTTCTTCTCAGTTGAAAGTAAAAGAAATGTTGTGCCCCTGGACTGCTGCTACTGTACTATAATATGCAGCTGTTCTAACCATGGGAGTGGGCTTGGCTCTTCCCCAGTAACCCCCACCCAAACTGCCTCTGGTATGGATGCCAGGCTCTCAGCACCAATACTCTCCCTGTACAGATCCATTCCTATTAGATTATTTGATACTTTTCCTCACATCATTGTCAGGAGCTCCCTAAAAGAATTGCAAATGAGTAGTCTTTTCTCCTGATGGTCAGGCTAGTGCATATCCCCTCAGTGACCTGGACTGCATGTGATTAACTTGTTTATGACCAAACCTAGCTGAGCAATGCAAAATCTTTCAGAGAGCACATGTTAAGAGGAAGGTTGCATGTCTGATTGACAAGCAGAATAGCCTAAATTCCATGCTTGGTATATTGACCAAATTTCCTCCAAAGTCTTCAACTGCAAAGTAAATATGAATGTGGCTACAGCTGACATTGCTAGCAATTTTCTTCTGAGGTGGCAAGATTAGAGACCATAACAGTATATTTTTAATTGGGATATTACGAGAATGCTTTCTATTATCAGTAAGAAGAATTCCTGGCTAATAGGTATCATTTAACACTGATGCTGCTTCCCCAGCAGCTCCACAGTTCATGATAATCCAAATGTTCCCAAAAAATTGCATCTAAGTGCATGGGAACCATGGTGCCATATATATTTCTAACACTGAATATATCCATTGAGCTAGCAAGGATGTGAAAGGCTGTGATGTAGTACACTGGCATGAAATTGTACCTGTTGATAGGTAATTACCAAAGAAAGGGGGAAATGGCATACACCTATTGGATCATACTGTTCATAGCAGTTAACAAGTTCACATAGCCCAAAAAGTAGCAACAACTGCAATTAGATTTCTAAGCCTGTGTCACAGCCAAAGAAATACTAAAAGCAATCATCAGAATAGTTAAAAAGAGCTCTACGGAAAAGACAGTCATTGCTAAATGTTCTCATTAAGTGGAATTACCACCTACCTTAAACAAGAGCCATTATTATTAAGTATCATTAGGTTTGAATAAGCGTTCATCTTTAAGACTCCTCCAAATCCTCAAGACAATTTCTGTTATAATGTATACAACATGCCTTCTCTTCCCTCCCCCAAACTTAAGCAACTAGCAACTAAACATGGGGAACTTGAGAAAGCTTCACTAGTTGCACAAACAAACTCCATGTTTTGTCTGGGTTGTAGCAGCACTTCTGGGATTATCTGATACTGTCCATTATAAACCTTATTTTCAATTACTTATTAACTTCCTGAACTTCAATTACTTTGTCCAAAAATTTGAAGACAAGTGTATGACTCATGTTGTGATTTTTTGTTTACGTAAAGGAAGTGGATTCTGGTCAAATATCTACCCTTGAAAAACAGAATAGGAAAAAAATGTTTCTTAATTATTTACAGAAACAAACCAACACGTGACATTTTACCATCCTCCCTTAGAAAAATTCTAATGTCACCTTCTTTTACAACTGATGCTACGTTTGGTAGAAGAATTGCTTCCTTATCGGGGATGGGCTCTTTCCTGTCTATAAAATTCTATTCAAATGTTGCCACCTGCTATGCCTCTGAAAAATTTGTTTACAGAATCTCTGTATCTCATATTTTACTCGCCTGTTCATGCCAGGCATTTCCTAACCCAGGCTCCATTCACTCTTCTCTGCAGCTGTGGAGCACTTGTGCTGTATGATGGTCAAAGTCAACCAGCAGAGCCATGAGCAACGATGTTCTCCCTCCTGCTTGCAGTGACCCATCACTACACCCAGGCTGGGGGTGAAGGAAACGATGTCGGTCGAATGTTGGTCAAATGCACAGTGGTAAGAGCTGAGCCTGCAGGAGAGGGAGCAAATGGGTAAAGCAAGTCCATAGCAGGAGCAATGAAACAAGTACCCCAACGGTAGCATAAAATGCCACAACCATTCTGGCAAGGGTGTCCAGTAGTCCTCACAGGTCTCCTTTGCTGAGTGGTCCATGGCAGCTGGTGACAAAAGATGGCCACAGTAACTAGGAGGATCCAGGCAGGGGAAGAAGGGAGAAGACATGCTGAGTGCCAGAACTCTTTGCTATATCTCGGAGGACAAGGAGGTGGGTGCAGTAAAATGTCACGTCTGGAGGAAGGTAAGAAGAACTGGGAAAGGGCTCAAGGTGAGGAAAGCAGTTTCATTCACAGGGATTATTCCATGCAGCGAGAGAAGCCGCAGTCCGATAGCATTTTATATGATTGCAACGTATACACTATGTTAAACTGCACTGGGACCACTAACCTTAATTCTGGTGTTTGGGTGGCTCTCTGCAGTGCTAATGATCTTTTCATATGCACTGATCTCCATACAGAAATCAACACATTCCACTCCAAAGATTTGGGCCAGTGTCTATATAGAAGGCAGTGGCTGTAAAATAGGATTAAATGTGACCTAATTGAGGTCCTGGTTTTAACCTTTCTCATACTTAACTGGCATATCTGTTTGGGCAAACGATGCTGCTAAAATAAAAGATTATTCCTTGGAGCTAAGAATTGGCAGGAATATTGCATAACTGCAGTATCTAACTATTAAAAACACTGGATTAGCCTGAAAGTACTATCAGACTGTGAAAAGAATTAATCAGTGACTTCAGCTGGAACAAGAACATCATTAAGATAGAGGCATATCACAAATGTACTTCTTGCTAAGTTAGAGAAGACACAACATTTATACTACCTAGAAAATAAGATGTACAAGTATAGTGAGGCTTCTTCAACAAAGTAGGAGGCAAGACAAAACAAGAATTAACAAAAAAATTAGGAGGCATTGGATCAAGTAGTGTAGATTTTTTTTTAAATTTAACAAAAATTGAAAACATACACAGCATATTTTAAATGAAAGATTCTGACCTTTTGACTCTATTTGCTTTATATGGAGTTGATTTTGGTTTTTTCCCCCCTCCACCAAAAAAGTTAATAATAGTTTTATAGCCAAAATATGACTTGGGTTTGCCTTGCCAAAACCTGAGTGAAGGAAGCTTAGCAACAAGTACATCTTTGTATAAATAAATTATATCATTCATATGCTTTTTTGGTTTTATAGTATCATATTCAGGATATAATAGCATAAAAAGACACCAGAACCATTGAGCCTTAAAAAATATCACTACTTCAAGAACTACCTAGCAATACATTTTTCTCATCCAATAGTTTTGTGTAAGTCTCATAAATTCTAAAATGAATTATGGTTTGCTATCATTGTGAATGCATACTTGAAGAAATTACAAATTGTTCCCTATTGCTCTTTCCCAGTCTTGCAAATTAGATGTTCCTGACACAGGAAAAGATGTCAGTTTTTGAACTTTATCAGCCATGGTCAATTGATACAGGAGCACCACTTTCAGCTCCCAGAAGAACACTTAATTTTAAGAGCTTCCCAAAATGCACTGTCTAGGTGGAAACTACTGGCTTATGTAAGCTATACTGCAGCACAGCTCCAAGATGACTGTATTTTCAGCTGTTTTATGATACAAAATATGCCCACTAAGGAACAATTGGATGCCTCAAAGATGGAGTAAGTTGAGTGTACAAAAAAACCACATTAAAATAGACACTGCAGGCACTTGCTGACTCATATGTTCAGGCAAACACAAATAGATTTTTAAAATATATTTTTAACTTATCATCTTGCCTTTTTTAGCTTGAGTGAATTCCTTTACTGTTCTTGAAAATCTGTCCCTATCTCAAGTAATTGTAGACAACACTGCTGCGGCTTTGAACAGTGGGCTGCATCACGTCATCTTAAAGCTGAATATGCAAAACTGTTAAATACACTTATCACCAAGCAATCTTTATTTTTTTTCACTTTCTATGCAAGCACTTTTAGTGTAAAGCTTTGTTTTGTTAACTCGTTTCTTTTAAAACATATTAAGAAGTATCAAAACCAATTGCTCTTTTAGTTCATAATTCATGGTTCTTCACATTTACAAACAAAAGAAGATAGATACACGTGCCTCAGAAGCATCCAGAGATGCATAGTCAGAAATATAGTACTAAAAAAGTCAACCTTCTAGAAAGAAGTTTAACTAAACTGTCTCGTAGCTGTACCACACATAATCCTAAAACCTCTGTAACTTGTGGATGAAACAAAAAGGATTTATTTTGTGTTCCCTGTAGGCTTGGTGTTTATGAAACTTAAAATCTGTAGGTTCCCTGTAGACCCTTCTCAGTTGAAGACTTTGGATATCAAAGGTTGTAATTTAAGGTGAGAATTAAATTATTTGACCTCAGAAGATAAATGCATTTGACCACAAATCTCTCTCTGATTTGAAATGTGTAAGACATATCCTAGAAAGGATAAAGTTCTTTAATATGTTATATGCATCCATTTGTGCAACACACTACAGTAGGTTTCTGGTAAATGCAGCAGATTCCAGCTATGAGAGTACTTTGCTGTTCCCAAATAATTAAACCAGTGATTAAACTTAATATGATTTCACAAAATATATTAAAAAGCTGCAACATATTTCTACATGAAGTAAGAATTCTCTCCGATAACATAGTGCATGGTATTTACCTTTCCTACTGTCTTTAAATTAGCCTTCTTAGGTTGTCTGTATGACAGTATGTGGATATATAACCATAAACTTTTATTAGTTTGGGTTTTTTTTTATTTTTTTCTGTTTTGTTTCAACGACTTGGTGTCACATTCTCTCTCTTGTACAATGCAGGCTGGGGCTGAGTCCTCCACTCCCTTACCAGTCTTTTCTCTCTGGTATTTTTTAAGATAAATGCTTCTTCAACATGAATATTTTATATCTTCTTTTAGGGTTACTTATTTTGTGGCCTTTCTCACTGGAAAAAAAAACAAATCAACTGTTGTATACATGTATTATGACATATTTTTCACATCAAATTTAGATAGAAGTTCATGAAAAGTTCAGTGGTATTTACATCTGTCCCTCAACTAGCATTACTTTGTGTCGAACATGATAAATGCCTTGGTAGCCTTGACAGAAGTTCTGTTTTTTCAAATGGAATTATAAATATTATATATTGCATATATAAATATATAAAAATGTCACATCCTTTAAGCAGCCATTATGTCCTGTAGCTAGGCATTTGTTAGTAGCGAATGACTGGCTGGGATAAGGAGGCTACCTCTTACTCTTTCCTGCTTAATTACTGCCTGCCAACAGGTGCCCAACTTTTCATTAGAAAATTACTTTAGGAACCAGGGAGAACTGAAATTTTCCACTGAGTCTTATTACCTTGAAAGCCACTAGCTGTTATTTTGAATAGTCTTCCATCTCCAGTGATGATACCAGCTTGCCCAGCTCTACGGCTTCTATTTTTCATCTTTCTATATATTATCTTTCGCATCTGGTATGTCTGCTTTCCTATGCTTTTACCCTTGCAGCATCCCACCTTAACGCGTCTTTCCTGAGGTCTCCATGTAGACCATAACCAAATACCACCTGAAGGGCCACGAAGGGCAGCACCACGCTCGCACTAACCCCTCACGGCTGACCACGGCCCTCGGCGAGGCTGCCGGGGATGCTAACCTTCCCCGGACGGCCCCCCTCCTCCGCCTCACGGGGAGTGAGGCACCGCGCCCGCCACCGCGCGGGACTTGGTGCCCCGCCCCGCGCCGCCAGGGGGCGGTGTTGGCTCTGCAACGGCGGGCGCCGCGCGCCGGCGGCCCTGAAGCGCCTGGGGCTCCGAGGGGCGCGGACCCTGCCCGGCCGTGAGGGGGGCGGGCTGCGGGGAGAAGGCGGCGGAGGCACGCCCCGCGTGTCTCGCCTTGCTTTGGGCTGGGTCCCAGCGTCAGTCTGGTCTTCGCCGTCTTTCGCGAGACCCCCCTCCGCCCCCTCACGCCTCGCACCCGCTCTGCGGCCCACCCTCAGCAACAGGGGCCTGTGCGCAGCGCTCCCCTGCACAACGCCAGCGCCGCGCCCGGCGGCGGCACCGCTCCGCCGCTGACCGCCGAGCCGGCAGCGTCCCTGCCTCCCACCGGCCGCACTCCTAACGCGGCTGCCCTCGCACAAAACGCCGCGGCTACGCGGGCTGCGGCTCTGAAGGGGAGTTAACCCAAGCCCCCGTTCCTCACACGCCGTTTTTACCCTGACACGGGCGCAGCCTAAACCTTCCCAAAGTACGCGCGGGGAAGCATTCACGCGGGTGTCCCGGCGCACACGCACACTCCCCATGAGCGACGAGATGGTCCCTCCCTCGACCTTTTGCTGGGAGCTGCGGCGGGCGCGATCAGGCGCTGCAGCTCCCCACACACTCGCTGCCGGCGCTACCTGCCCCTCGGCCGCCCGCCGCCCCGTACCGCCCCGAACGCCCATCCAGGCGTCCCGCGGGCACGCCTCCCCGCCAACTCTATTGGACGACTCGGCGCCCCCGGGAGGGTCGCCGCAGCGCTGAGTGGCCCGGCCTCCCGTCCGTCAACGCCGCCTGTCAAAACACGCCCGGCTCCTGTCACAACAGAGCGGTACCGCGGCGGCACTTCCTGCGCGCGAGCCTCCCGCACGGCGCTCCCCGCCGCCGCCTCCCTCGCCCCACCGCCACTTTGCGCCCTCGCCGTTCCTCCGGTACCGCGGGCGCTGCGGAGTCCCTTCGCGGGCAGGCTCAGCTGCGGGGGTCGGGCATGGCTCCTGCGGGGAAAGTTGACGCTGCCGCCGCCGTGCCGTGAGGGGAGCGCCGCGGGACACCGTCCGTCCGTCCGTGTCGCCCCCGCCCTCCCAGCGCCCCGGGGAAGTTGACGCCGCTCGGCGGGGCGATGGCAGAGGCTGCCGGCAGCAGGGAGCAGCCGGCGGCGGGCCGTGCCCCTCCCGACGCCGCTCACCGTGCCGAGGAGGAGCCCGAGCCGCCCTCGCTGGACGCCCCGGCGGCGGCTGCGGGCAGGAGGCGGGAGCGCCGCAGCGGCGTCTCGGCCGTCGGTGCCGCCGAGCGCTTCCCGGGCGGCAGCCTGGTACCGGCGGCAGCGCCCGACACCGACGCCTGCTTGCTGGAGGCGGCCAGGGCCACCCCGCGGAGGAGCAGCATCATCAAGGTACGGGCGGGCCACCGCGGCAGGGAAGTTTCCGCCGGTGCTGCCGCCGCCGGGTTGCCCGCGCTGAAGCCGCCGTCCGGAGCTCGTGGGGCCGCTGGGGCTGGCGGGGGAGGGGGCGGCGGTGCGGGGGGACCCCGCCGGGCAGGGGCTGCCCCGCCCGCACTGAGCCAGGGCGGCGGGGTCGCGGCGCAGCCCCCCCCCCGGAGCCCTCTGTGGAAGGCGCGGCGCCCGACCGAGCGCCTGCGGGAGGGGTGTGGGCGAGGGGCCCGGCCACGGAGCCGGTGGGCGGCGGGGTGTCACTCCTGCCGCCGCAGAGGGGTCCCGGCCGCACCCCTGCGTGCCCCGCCAATTCCGCAGCGGGGCAGCTTCCCACGGAGTTGTAAAGATTTTGTGTAGCAGCTCGTATCTGTCCTATTTAATATTTATGAAGTACCTGGAGGCAGAATAAATAGCTTCCACAGCGATGGTTTTCTTTGCTCTTGAGTAGCAAAATATGCAGTGTCACAAATTAACAGAAGGCGTGTTTGGAGACTGCATGTAGTACAGATTGCTACGGAGCAGCACCGTGTGTTTAACACCCTTGATGCGAAATTAACAGGTTGGGCGTGATCTTAAAAGCCTCCGTCTTTGTTTTAATCTGGTAAGGAAAATGGCCTTATGGTTACATTCAACTGGGGTTTTTCTCCTCGTTTAATTTTTAGAAGAAACTACGTGGTTTCAAATTAAATGATATCTCCTTGCAAGTACATAGACTAATCTCTGGTTTCTGGGGAGATGATGAATGAAGTCTCCTGGGCAAACTTAATTTGGCATATGGTCACACGTGATCCTCTTGTAGTGATTTGCACTTGGAAGGCATCTGGAGAACAGTGCAAAACGAGACTTCACTTCTGTAAATGTGTGAAGGCACGGGGCAGAGCTCTAGCTCAAAGCAAGAAGCAAAGACATGCTTAGCTCTTAGAGCTTGGTATATCCGTTCAAAGAAGGAACAGATAAACAAAAATATTTGCTTTTTGCACTTTAAAGCTTTAACATTCGGAGGAGACAGAGGTAAAGTGCAAAAGAGCCTCGAGGATCATTTGAAAGATCCACCTTGAAATTTTAACCCATGAAGTCCAACAAAGCATTGAAGTGTGGTTTTAGCCTTCTAAAGTCATCCACTAATGTGATGGGAATGCTTCCAAGCTGAAGTTGCATAAATGCTTTACTAAATCAGGACCAAAGTTCTGTAAGTGTTCTGGTATGGAAATGGTATTTTCTCTTGGAATTGTGTGAAGGTTTCAAAAATTGAAAATAGACAATCTTGGACTTAAGTAAAAAAACGTATCCCTGTTTTTACAGACTACACCAGTTCTAAGTGGTAGATATATTCTGAAATCCCAAATGGTAGATAAGTTTTAATGACAGGGTAGTGTTTTCATGTTAGGTTGATATTTAGCAATGCTACTGAGAGTCGTAACAATCTGTCTTCCAACTGGGGGAAATTTTTTGAGGTACATCCTGGGATGGTGTTTCTCAGCTGAGATATTTCTGATAGATGACAAAGCCTTAATGTCATATAAGGAACTGGTAAGGCCTCATCTGAAATACTGGATAAAGTCAGTTTCCTGTGCTTGGGAATGGTGCATTTGAACTGGAGCAGGTGCAAAGAAAGATAACTCGGATGGGCTGATAAGGTCAATGGATTGAATACTGTAATAAGGAAAACTTGATTTCTAGGACAGCATTGCCTTTAGAACAAAGGATGCCTATGAATAGATCCAGTCTGGAAACTAGAGTATTATTCCAATCACTGTAAGGGCCTGGAATGGTCTTATGATAGAAATGGAATGAAAAATAACACAATTCATCTTAAATTTAGTTGTTAAACTGCTAAATTAGATAATGTGGTTGTGTCTGATAGCAGGCATTTGAACTTGAGAATCTGCAGGCTGTGCATCTCTAAGGCACACTGCCGGGACCTCGTACAGAGCATTACGTTTATTTTCCCCAGATGAGGTTGTCTCAATGGTGTGAAAAATGTTTTGAGTCAGTTTTCCTTTGGCATTGTACCAGTGAATGGAAATACTTTTAACTTGGGATAGGTATTGAATAATTTATTTGGCTGCATCTTTCAGGGATTTCTGATGTCCTAGGAAATGTTCATTAGGTGTTAAATGCAAATTTTAGATTGAATTCAGATAAAACCCTTGACTTATTTTACCTTTTCTGTTTTTTCAGGACTTCAACCTGCAGAAGTTCTGTTTAAGATTCGTACGTTTTGCAGGGGAATGAATTTGACAATGCTTTATTATATTGATTTTACTCTAAGAAGTCTATATGTTCATATAAATCCATAGTCAGAATAGTATTCCATCACCTTCTTTAAGCTGGTTTTACCAGCGAAAAAGGGGAGGTTTAAGAAAGCAAAGGAAGTTGTACAGTCAGGGCAAGCTCTTACTCTGCAGGAGTTGAACACTCTTGTCCTGTTTCTCTACCCATTATTTAAAGGTGTACTTTAAGCATGAGTGCTCTTGCTGAATTAAGCAAAAAGTTAAAATTCTGTAGATTTACATGATCAAAGTATGCTCTTAACAGCATTTTCTTCCCAGCTATCTTTTAGAACTCTGCAAGTTTCATGGTTAGCATCTGAGAGCGCAATTCCAGTGGAAGCCAGACTTGCTTACGTTGGAGTGTTTTGGCATCCACAGTATAACTGTGAAGTATAAGGGACTTGCTTTAAGAACCTTTCCTGCAGCAAATTACATTTGGCATATACTGCAAGTAAAATATGAACCCTTCTAGATAATCGTCAGTGCATTCATGTGTTCTATATTTGGCTTCAGAAACAAGAGAACTCATTTATATAAAAAGAACAAAATGTAGCTAGAATATTTTTATTCCCATTTTGCTTTGCTAATGTTCACAGCTTTGTAGATTGAGGTAAATTTGAAATACCATTAATGAGGAATAGTCGTAGCTGTTCTTGTGCTTTAGAAATTTTCCCTAACACATGTGCATTTGTTGTTGGTTTTTCGTGGGCTTTTTTTGTTTCCTTGTTTGGATTTTTAATTGCAAGGCAGATGTGAATGGTCTTACTACAGAACTGGAGCAAGAAAGAGTTTTCGCCATGAGGAGCCCAAAGTCAGCAGAGTGTAATCGCTGGGAGACAAAATCAGAGAAGAGGCAAGAGAGCGTGGAACTTGACCCATTTTCAAAGAAGCCTAAAGATGGACCATGCATCGGCTAAATTATTTGCTAAGTGTTTCCATTTTTTTTTCTTGTGAATAATCCAGGGCCAATTGTTTGCAAATAAAATGATAATTGCAACCACTTTTAAATAAGGAGAATGGAAGACAGTGCTCTAAGAACTGGATTTCTTCTTTCTTTATGTGTAATGCTTTGCTAGCCTTCCTGTGTGGGGCTCTAAACAGAGTCGACTGATGTTGTTTTCCTTCTGGCATGTTCCTTCTGACATTGCCACGTACAAGCATTTTAATAAATGGGTAGGAAGGCTGTGTAATTTGTTATGTAATGCCTGCTGAAATATATTGTAACTCTTTTACCAAAATATTTCCCTGTTGGTTCTTATCAGGCTTCTCTGTCTGCTTTGTTTGCATGCAGTACAAACTTTTGGGACCATGTGGCTTTTTTTCTTCCTCAATCTTTGTGTCAAGATACTGTAGCAGATAACGCAGCTCTGAGTTGTGTTAGTAACAGCCGACTGTGCCCATAAAGTGAACTTGAAGTAGGAACTGCAGACTTTAAGACACAGTAGAGCTCTGAGACCTTTCACTGAAATTCTTGCAACGGCTATTTGCTTCTGTTTCATGCACAGACTTTTTTCTTTAAAAGCCAGTTGTGTTGTCCTTGCCTGTCTCATATATATATACACACACACACGCTAGTCTAAGAACTGCAAGGATTAGGGTTTTGCAATTGAATTCATCAGTGGAAGTGTGTCAAGATAACCAGCTGTCTTGTTTCAAGAAGTTTTATTTACCCTAGTGACTTTTTTAGCTTAAAACCCCCCAAACCTACAATAAAAAAGAATGAGGTTTAGTTTCTTTCAGCTTGTGTTCTGAAGTGTGGTGACAGAATTTAAGTGTTTTAAATACATCTGTCTATGAAACATGACTATTTAAGACTTTTTCTTTTTTTTTTTTCAGAAGACAGTAGTTTTTCAGGACTCTCATGATTCTCCAGTAACTCTTACTCAGCTTTTTGCTGTGTTAGCTTACATTTAGATACTTGCTGCTTGATAATCTAAAACTACGATTAAGTAAGATTCATTAAAGCTGATTAAGTAGTTGATATCCCAATGGTGATTTTACCACAATTTCATTCTTTGGCATATTCATAAGTACCCTAGAAAAAGAGGAAAATATTTAGGTAGAGAATACATTAAAGAATACCGTACAGCCTAAAAAGGCCTGGAGAGGCCAAGAATGACATGCCTAGCCATTGAAAGACTGCCACAAATGAGAAATTCATTACATTGGTCTGGAAAAAGGTAAGTGGTCGGTGATATTTTAATGTATGTAAATTCTCAAACATTGTGGGGAGTCACAGAATGTGAAGTAGGGGAAACCCACTGGTAGTTATATAGCAGCAGGTTTAAAATAAATGAGTTTTCTGACGCAGCATGTGATTAAATCATGCACTTAACAGCCACAGAAAGCTGTGGCAGTCAGAAATGTAAACTGATTCAAGCAGGTTCAAAATGACAAATTGATGGAGGAGAGCTTTGCAATGCACCAAAAGCATCTGGCTTAGAAAGTCCCTAAACTATAAGCTGTTGAACACTGGGAAGCTACAGCAGAGGATCGATCGCTTTGTACTTTCCTGCTTCTTATGAGTCTCCCCATGCATGAACTCCTGTAGCTGGGGTACCAGCCTAGATTGACTTTTATCTAATCTGGTATCTATTTTTTAAGAAAAACTTAAATACACTGATAAGAGACACAGAAGACACTTTCCTGTTATTGCTAGTGTAAAACTTTCTTAGAAATCTTGTTAATCTTGTTAATTAGTTATTTAGAATTAATTTTTATTCTTGCCAGCTTTACAGAAGAGAAGCATTTTGGATATTTTTTTTTTTTTATTGCTGCGGCATAGATGTTTGTAGTCTTTATAATATTTTCATAACACTGCACCTGTATTCCATACACCACTGTTTTTTCATAAGCATCTACTTAAGACAGGTTTGAACAGAATGTGTACTGGTTGTAGACCTGCTTTTGTCCAGTGAATTATATCCAGTAGTTAGTATCACTGAAGATGGACAGTTTTTCTATGGAGCTGTTGCATTTATCACACAGATAACTTCTCATGGAGGGAAGTAGGCGTTTAAGACTGGGGTTTAATCCCCACCTCTTCCCTGAAAACAAAGCAGCATTGATAGGTCCAGTATGGCTGTGCCTAAGATAACATTGTTATGAGAAGGATTTTCTTGTGGAATTTTTTGTGTAAAGCTATTAATAATAATTATCTGTAGCAATGCAGACCACAATCCACTGAAGTGGATTTTAAGTGTATAAAACGGGATTCAGGTGCAGGATTTAGGCATAAGAAGCTGTCCTGAAGGCTCAACTAGCTTCTTATGCCTTTCAGAGATCTAAGTTTTCCAGAAGAGTTTCTTACAGAGATTTTTCTCTTGTGCAGGCCCAGAGCCACTTACACTTGCTACTAAGCATTTTAATATATACCTTGTACCCAAGTCAATCCATGAATAATAGGTGAAGGTTTCTTTCCATGAAATTTCTTGAATTTTTCATGTTTAATCTATACTTTCTGATGGTTGGATTCGGTACAAAATAAAATAATTCTGATTTCCAGCCATCTCTGCACACAGGCAAAAAAGTTAAGTTAACTTCTTCTCAGGGAGAACTTGGGGCCTGACTAAAAGTGTCTTAAAAATCAATGGGAGCTTTTACGCTGACTTGTGTAAACTTTAGTTAGTACTTTCAAAAAAACAAGGAACCAACCAAACAACCCCTCCCTCCCCCAAAACCCCAACAACCTACATCCAGGGCAAACTACTTCTATTAACATACAGATTTGCTGTCAACTTTATTCTAACTGCTGACTCTGGAGTAGTTTTCTTGCCAGACTGTTCCATATAGCACCTAATGTAACACATGACTAGTGATCTCACATGTGGGTAGAGGTGGATAATAGCATTGTGTTTGTGGTATCTTTCTATACAGAATCATAATAGTTGAGATTATTTGAATGTCTTTCACTGAAATTACCTGAAGGTGACCTTTTTCAAACTGGTGGGACAATATCCGTTCTCTAGGATACCAGCAAGTCCAGCAATCTGCGAACACAAGCTCTGGCAGGTCTTTTCAGGAAGTCATTTAATAGGTTTTCTAGGTAAGAGGTAGGAGCTGTTATGGTCAGGAATATGAGATAAAGTTGGTCATGCTGGTTGATTTGTTTTTAAAGCATGTTATGTGCACAAAGACTACTGCACAAAAGAACATAACGATTAAAAATAATATTCTGTTGCAGTAATGGTGCTGGTGGGTAGAGCAGTGGTGGAGAAATGCTTTCTGCTGTTTTCCAAATATGTTAAGCGGCTCTTAATAAAACTAAGTTTTCATATCTGTGCAGAGATGCAAATCCTGTTTCTTATGATAATATTTTATTCATTTTGTAGTTCCACTGAGAGCAACTCCATCTGTAACAGAAATGTTTTATTTGAGTTAATGGTATATTTTTTTTCTTTCCTTCCCCACGGTAGATGTGAAAATGCAGGCAGTTACTGTAGAGCCAAAAATGCATCCTCTGTGGTGAAACATTTAGCTGATTGTGCTTGTAAATGTAATCAACACTTTTTTTTTTTTCTTTCCAGGATGCAGCTGGTAGGTGTAATTTTTGGTATTATCTTGGTGCTTTTTCTAAGAAATGGGGAATGATGATTAATATAACTCTTTATTACACATGTATTCTAGCTTATTTTTTTCTTTTAGCCAATATGACCTGACATGCATGACAGTTTAGAAACTACTCAGACTTGATTTAAAAAGTTAAGTTCTGCAAAAGGCTAAATTCCTTTACCAAATACTAAGTTCTGAAGACTGATACCTTTGTATGTATTGGTGTAGAAGTGTATTTATAGTCAAAGCCTTGATTTTAAATCTTTCTGTATCATAGTCATTTTTGGTTTTGAAGCCTACTTATGTGGAATACTGTCTTCTGGGGCAATCTTTTTATGTCAGAAATTTGCAGTTTTAGTGATTATTGAGTCCCTTCCTGAAATGTGTTTAAATTACTGAGATTATTATAATCACTTCATTTAGTCGTGGTTCATTGTTAACACAAGTATTTATTAAGTTGAAGGTCTCTGACCATTAAGACTGCTGTGTACAGGCCCTAATTTAAATAATTAACTGGAGTCAAACTGAGATAAAAATATTCCTGTTCCAGAGCTACTTATATCAACAAAATTAGTCTTGGGCTTATTTTGGCCAGCATGTGTCAGGTTATGTTATTGTGACATGCCTATTTAAAGGTGCATCAAAGTCTAAAAGGTAACTGACACCAAAGAATTACTACTTTGCTACTGTACTGAGAGGCTTTTAAAAAATATTCTAGGTTTAAATGTATAACATGAAGGTTTGATTCTCCCCCTGAGTTGCATGCTCAGGGGAGTAATAACACTCACACCATGTCTTGGATAACCCAGCAAAAACAGCTACAGAAAATTCATTATAATCATACTGATCATCCCCCAGAGGTTCTTCATCCTGCTAGTTCTCATCCCTCCTGGCTGACCTGTGTTATGCTGCTTTGGTACTTCTCTGAGGGGCAAAAGGAGCATGTCTCTGCTGCTTGGTACCTTGTTCAGAGATTTGTACAAAATGGGTGTTAGTTTGAGTACTGCAAAGTTTTGTGTATTGATTTGCACGGGTGTAAATGACTACAGAGGAAGCAGGGTCGTGGATAATTAGGGCTCCAAAATCATCATTCTTCACTGGAAGTTTTTCTGTAACTTGGGTGCAACTTCTGAATGGGCAATAAGAACCTCTGTTTGATATCTATTCAGTATGAAGCTGGCTACTTAATTACATACTTTTCAAATAAGTCTAGACTCAGATAATGTATTAGTGCTCATGGTTTATTATTTTATGGACCCGAAGTCTGTCAAGCTATGCTGAGCAGTGATCCTCCCAGTGTAATTTGGCCCTAATTACCTGTATTGCATTATAGGTAGGCACAGTATGTTTTTGATTCATTAAACAGTTTTGATGGATTGCTAATCTGTTTTGATTGTAAGCTATAAAAAGTTTTTATCTTATTTAGCTCTTTCAGGTAGTTTGGGGGAAAAAACAACAAAAAAGGAGTTGCTTAAATAAAATGCAGGGTGCATTTGTGGTTTCAGAGACCTGCTGCTTACGCAAACATGGCTGTATCCAGCTTGCTCTTATGTGTGGTGGTGCACCTTTCTCTGTGTTTTGTGTTGATATATCTCCTAGAAAGTGTATCTGCTTTAAAAGAACAACCAAACCAAAACCAAAAGAACAACCAACCAAACAAAAACTTCTGCCTGGAGTATTGATAAAAGACCCATGAATTTAAGAAATTCTGTAACATTGGATCCTACTGCAAAGTCACTACACTTTGAGGAGTATTTGCACTGCAGTGACTGCATGAGAACATTAGTTACACCGTGTTTGCAAGAAAAAGGTAGGAAGTAAAACTCCTTGATCAGGAATCAGGTGCTAGTGCTTAAGTAACCTGGAAAGCCATGGGGCAGAGCAGGGTGAGACCATGTCCAGAAGCTCATGTGAAATTCGAGAATTGGATTATATGTAATCCAAATGCTGCTGGGAGGGGAGGCTGTCATGGGGAGCAGGCAAGGCTGATGTAGAACTGGGGAGCCTGGCTGGGAGCACGGGCAGTGGAATTGGGAGCCAGCCAAGAGTGCGCAAGCAGGTTAGGGACAAAATGAAGGGCATTGACCAGGACTCAAGCAAGGAAAGGTGTGCAGGGCAGAAAAATAAGTTTGTAGCCTGAGCTGAATTGCTCTGGTATAGTGGTCTCTTGGGCATGTACAGAGCTAAGGGTGTGTAGGTATTTAAGGAGAGTGGTGGCTGAATGATATAAAGTTCTGGGGTAGAGTCCCCCCCGCCTGCAGGAGGATGCAAGGTAGCTGCTAGGAGGGGAGAGTGTCTTTTTCTTGCTACAAGCACTTATGGCAGTTCTGGTGGAGGGAACAAGAGGAGTATGAGCAAGGGCTAACTTGGTCCTGCTCTTACCAGCTCAGTGGTTGAATCTAATTCCTTGTATCTCTCTTCCCGGGTGAAGCTTGCCACCCATTCTGGGCCAACTCCGAAGCCATTTGAGCATCTTCTATTAAACTTACCACACCCCTGTAGCATTCAGGCAAGTTTTACCATTTTAAGTTAATATCACAGTGGTGTTTTAATTTTGGTTTTGCTGTCAGGATAATTTTTTGAGAGAAGAGGTATTCTTGGTGGATTCTGTCAGTTTTAGCCTACTGTTGGTGTTTGCACAGAAGAATAGAAAACATCATGTTTTGCTTAACATTAGATTTTCTCTTAAGACACTTGCAAAATACAGTATAGGCAACTCCCATTGTAAATGTGGATGCGTTTGGGGCTCTTGCATTAAATTTTTTATAAGCTGTACTTTTGTTTGGAAGAGCCACGCAATTTGGGTTTTTTTTTGTTGTTCTTTTAATTTAATTCTATAACAATTTTCATAAATACCTGGTTAGAAGTTGCATTTCACTGATCTAAAGTGACTGCTGATCTCTTCAAGCTAGAGCTATCAGGAGAGCGAGCTATGAATGAATTACTGTAAGATCTCTTCCTTTTCCAAATGAGATTATGTAGGAGCTTATTAATTTAATAAATGTAACAGTTTCATGAAATTATTATACTCCATTGGAGTATGACACAGCTCCAGGCTACCTCATATAAATACCGTAACACAAAAATTCTGTGAGCACTGGCTAAAAAATAGATATTGAAATTAATTCGGTATATGAAAAAAGACTTTCTGCAAACATTTTGTGTTCTCTGGTAGATGGAGCACAGTCCTGAAGACTGCTTGGAAGCTGCACAGCCTTCGGTGGGAACACATTGTGTGAGGTCTGCTGGGGCCGGCCTTGCTCTGTGGGTAACACCTGAGTCTTGGCACTGGGGTAAACACAGATTTGTTCTGGGAAATATGTATGGATGTATCCTGAAGGAAGTCTCATCTTCTAGTGTTCCATAAAATTGGTTGTACTTGTGTATAATTTGGAAATGCAAGTCATAGTATACATAACTTGTGACTTTCGTTCTCAGAGTGTTACGATTCACAGTAGCAGTTGCTCCCTAAAGCAATGCAGATTTTGAGTACAAACATAGTTTCTGCAGTCTCTGGAATCAGTGGCAATTTTCCCATTGCTATCAGTGGAGGAAGGATGGGGTTGAACGCAAATACCCAGTCACTAAACCCTGTTATTTTACTTTGAAATTTTCTTTCTCAGGCTCTTAAAACACTGTTAATTTTGTTATGCCAATCCTACTTTGAGCTAGGTGAGGTTTGTTTGGCAAAACTGTATTACTTTAAACCTGAAAAACATTACTGCTGAAGAATGAAATTTAGAGGATTGTTTCCAGATAATAGTTGCTCTTATTAGAAACACAAAAAGGGGTAAGTTGCTATTAAAGCTGGGAAAAATGATAGAGGTGACTTAATAAACTAATGTACTTGCTGTGAGTTATTTGCTTGGCATTGCTGCTGCGGGGTCTGTGCATTGAATGCACATTAACAATTCCGTTCATATTTAATACTTTTTTTGCTACATCTTCATTGATGAGAGGGAGGCACCTTCATACATAGCAGTGTGATACAGGAGTCTGATGGACAGGAATAGTGCTTACAAGTAACTAATATCAATGGACTGATCCAAATCTCACTGAGATCAAATCAGAGCCTCTTCTCAGACTTCAGAACATTCTGCTGGTGCTGTTGGTCACCACGGAGGAGTGTTCCCTGCAGCAATACCTCCCGACTTTGAAGACTTGTTTGTTTGTTTGTTTGTTTGTTTTTTAAAAACCATTATAATTACTTATGTTGTGTTCTTGTCCTGATGTTGTGGTTTAACCCCAGTCGCAACAAAGCACCACACAGCCATTCACTCACTCCCCCTGTGGTGGGATGGGGGAGAGAATCAAAAGAGTAAAAGTGAGAAAACTCATGGGTTGAGATAAACAGAGTTTAATAAGTAAAGCAAAAGCTGTGCACACAAGCAAAGCAAAACAAGGAATTCATTTGCTGCTTCCCATTGACAGGCAGGTGTTCAGCCATCTCCAGGAAAGCAGGGCTCCATCATGCATAACGGTTACTTGGGAAGACAAGCAGCATCACTCCAAACGTCCTCCCCTTCCTCCTTCTTCCCCCAGCTTTATATGCTGAGCACAATGTCATATGGTCTGGAATATCCCTCGGGTTACTAGGGGTCAGCTTCTTGTGCACCCCCAGCCTGCTCACTGGTGGGGTAAGAAGCAGAAAAGGCCTTAAATCACAGAAGTCTGTGTAAGCACTGCTTAGCAATAATGAAAACATCTCCATATTATCAACACTGTTTTCAGCACAAATCCAAACCAGCCCCATACCAGCTACTATAAAGAAAAATTAACTCTATCCCTGCGAAAACCAGCATGCCTGAGCATAGATTACATAGACCAGTCCAAGGACTGTGGTGCCTTTCTGCAGAAGAACCTGGGTTGCAGCAGTAGAGGGGGAGGATAAGTAAATTTTTTGGCTTGGGAGAGTGAAATGTGCCTGTGTTAAGCAGCGTGCTTTGCCTAGGCTCAGGAGCCTTGCTGGGAGGGAGTGGGTGTGGGGAGCAGGTGAAACTTAAGTGATAGGAAAAAGGGTTAATTTAATGAAATGGGGTTAATATCCCCATTTTCTTTGATCAGTGTAAAGGATGTAAGTGTCTTTCACTGTAACAATGTCCCATGTGCTGCGAAACGCTGACATACAAGCATTTGTGATGAAATCCTGTGACAGTTGCAGAGTCATTAAGATGACTGTCCCTTTGCTTGAAGAGCTCACCTTACTGAAGGGTAATGCCCAGACTCACGTTTAGATGTGAGCTGATGCTGGATGGATGATTCCATTTACCAAGAAGAGATGAGACTGAAAGAGGAACAAAGAGCACGTTAAGTGGGGTGACTGCAGCGCAGTGCAGAGAAGTGAGGTGCTGGGAAGCTGCACCTTGTTGGTGCCCACTGGGGGCAGTGCCTATGATTTCTGGGGAAAAGAGCAATTTTGTTGCCTTTCAAAGAATCAGGACTTATATCCTGTGAAGGAAAAACCCCGAAGCTTACGAGTGCACTCAGACCCTATAGCAGTACCTTGCCTTCCAAATAGGGGAGGACCATACATTTTTTCCTAGCTTTCTTAAGAAAATTGGCATATAGCTGATGTTTGGCTTCCACATACCACTTCTCTGCAAAGAGGGAATTGCATATTTCCTTCAGACCAGCTTTTAGCTTCTCCAAGGATACTCAGCTCGAATAAACTGAGCTATATCCTACTGCAAGTGCATTTGGCATCATTTTTAGAAATCTGAGGATTTGAAAGGAACAGTGTGGGCAGTGTTCCATTCACTGGGTGAGGAGAGGAAAGATCCGCTTCCTAACATAAAAAGGATGCAGCATTTTCCATCTTGTGTGAACAGTTTTGAGGCAAAAGATGTGACCCTGCTGAGATGAACCATTTATGTGGTGTAGAAGTGGCATAATCCAGAACTTTTTCTATTTAATTTGAAATGCCATTTACTTTGTTTACCTAGCTGTACACCTACTCAGGGATCACAGACTGTCTCTAACTTGTGTTGTGGCATATTGCAGCCAGGAGCACATATTGCACAGTTCTCCAAATGTCATTCAAGGAAAACACTGAAGTGTTTACATGTGTGGATATCTGTATGTTCTAAAGAACATAGTTGTACTTGCTCAGTTTATTATCTTCCTATCCAACTACCTAGGTATGTATTGTGTATACTTTGCATGCTAATAGAAATTCACAGAACATATTTGATTGAGGTTTTTAGGCTAAATTTTGCATTATCACACAATTTTAAACTTGATAATAATTGCAAAATTCAACTTTTCAAAAGGAAAAAAAGACTTTTAATTCAGCATTGCAGGAGAGATATACATATAAAAAGGCAAAGTATGGATTATGCTGCCAAATAACTTGCCTATATCGCAAGTACGTTTTTTCTTTAGTTATTTCCTACTCTTTTTGGCCTACTGTAAATACAAGTTACAATGGTTTCTGCAAAAGGATTTTTTAATAAGAAATTATGTATAGCCAAGTCTTGATTTTAAACTGTCATCAGGAGTTAGCTAAAATTAAAGCTGGTAGTTGGTTGGCTATATAGCAATTTGCATTAATTCTTAATTAAAAGAAGTTTCCATGTGGACAAAGGCCAAGGGCCGTTTTCTTGGAATATGGAAATGAAAAAAGTGTCAGAACGACCAGAGAATTCAAAAGAGCAAACGTCACATCCATAGTGCGGTGGGTTTGCTGGAGAGCTGGAGTGCTTGCCTGCAGCCTGAGCTGGTGGTTTCTGCAAAAAGCTGCTGTTTGTGTTGCCCTCTGAGGAAGAAGAGAGGTGCAGACTGTCTGGTGCTGCTGTGGCAAACTGCAATATAGAGCACTCCCTCATGCCAACACAATTGCTTGCGCAGATGTGTTGCAGACTTGAGACTTCGTTTATTCTTATTTAGGCCTGTTGCATTGAAGTAGGATTTGATCCATACTGTATTCAGGTAGAAAAGGCTATTCAGGAGCCTTTGGCAAAACTCTTGGTATCAGAAGTGAACATTAGCTTCATGAGTGCTGAATATTGGCAGCTGTAAATGAATGACCTTTTTCAGGATAGAACTGATGAATGCCCCTGTGGAAAAATACGAGCTACTTGCAGTTTGAACAGTGGAAGTTGTTCTTTAATCTTCCTGATGTATATATAAAGTGCCAACTATGCTGTTGAATTAATAAAACAGTACATGCATCTGGTTGTGGGGTTTTTGTTTTGTGGTTTGATTTTGTTTTTTAATTAGTGGTTGGTTGTCATGCCTAGCTGTATTTTTAGTGGCTGTTCATAGTGCATTTTTTATTCAGGAGCTTTATACATTTCCAGTTATGGGTTGATAGCTGAATCCATGGGCAGTGTTTGGGTATAACATTGCATTACCCCTTTCGGTTTATTATGGTCCAGTAAAGTAATTAATGGATGAATGGTGGAGCACTGGAACAGGCTCCCAGGGAGGCAGTCACGGTGCCAAGCCTGACAATATTCAAGCAGTACTTGGTCAACGCCCTCAGAGACATGGTGTGAATTTGGTGTTGTCCCATGCAGGGACAGGAGTTGGACTCGACGATCTCTAGAGGTCCCTTCCAACCCTTACCACTCTGTGACTCTGTGACTGTGACTCTGTGAATGCAAATATGGATGTAAATGATAAGAAAGAGAATAATACTGTAGAAAAGTTGTAAACACACTGCGTGTCTGTATAACTTGATATCACCAGTTACTTCTCAGCTAGGGGTCTTGGCTACTCATTAATGTATACACCAGATTTTGCTCTGTTGCAAACTTAAAGATTTCCTCCCTCTTTGATGTTTTTGAAAATATCGTGGGTTTTGTTTGCCTTTTTTTTTTTTTTTTTTTAGTGTTTTGCCACTGCATATGTAATGCATGGTTTTGTTGCTGTATAAAAGATTTCACTATGTCAAGAAAGTATTTGGGGTACCTGTCACACTCAGCTGTATTGGTAGTGGAAGTTCCACGCAGTTATAATTTTAAATCCCTTTTCTAAAAGGCTGAAGAGCTAACTTCACTAACATTTAAGACTTCAGACATCAGGGAGGTATTAGGCATCCTTCTGGAAGGACCTGAGGTGGCTGGACACATTACAAAGCTGTTAAATGACCTTCTAATGATTTCAGATGAGCCACTAACAATGAAAGAATGCCAAGCTTTTCTTTTGTTCTGTGATGATTTGGTGATCAACAGCAGTAAAATAATCCAGGCAATGCACTGGGGAGGATTGCTGCTCTTCTCAAGTGGTTGTTTAACTTTTAAGATAAGCTTCATGGTGTTTCCAGTGATAATAATGATTAATGCTTCCTTTGCTGTTGACTGCTCCAGGTTTTTTTTTCTTTGCAGTTTGTATACTACATGAGAAGTTTACCACTGTCTCTCCCAGCAGGTCACTTACAGCCATACCTAGCTGCTTAATTAATTTTCTCGTTATGATGATGGATTCGTATTTGGTTTTACAGATCTGTCTGAGTGCCTTTTTCCCTGAGGACACCGCTGTACTTTGTTCTGGGAGGTGTGAAAAGCAAGAACAAAAGTTTAAATGCCAAATAACTGCATGTAGAAGCGTTCAAAGAGTTGGAGGAGAACAGCCTAGGAAATAATTCCCTTCTCCAGCTCACTTTAAAGTATGTTGTGCATTGTGCAATAGTATGCTGTAGGGGAAGGACTATTTGGTCAGAAGAGAAATCAGAGCTTGTAGAGAGTTAACTGCGGGGACCTTTCCCACGTAATCTGATATAAATATTCTGCTGGAGAAGATGCTGCTTGTATCAATTACTGTAGCATATGCTTGGAGCCAAAGCGCAGAGTGATACAGTATGGTATCAGAGTATCTATTATCGTTAAAACACAGGGAGACAGAGGATTGTATTGGAGTATCTATTAATATAGACTACAAAGGTTGTGATGGACCTACCAAACCCTCAGGGAAGGGGGAAAAGCATCATGGATCCAGTTCAAGTTTTTGAATAGCATTTCTTCTGTACATTTTTTCTGTAAGCAAGGGTAATCTGTGTGTGAAAGCTTCATTCCGTTTAGCCATACTTTGTCCACTCTCTGAAGCCAATGTCTGGTGTTGGGAACAGAGGAAGTTGGCATCACTGAATGTGTCTGCCACCTCAGGGGAATAGGCTGGATGCATAGGGCAGGGGAGCAGTGGAGAAAGCTTGCAGAGTGACTTAATGAGGCCTTCACTAAGTATTTCTAACCTTTGCCAGAGTCTGCCAGCCATTTTTAAATAGCTGCTTTAATTCATTTTATGGCCAAATACTTCCGCTCTTTCCTATTTTTTTCAGTCTCATCTTGCCACTTAAAAATAGAACATTTTATTTTATTGCAAAGCAAATGGTCATCAGTTAATGGTGAAGATCGTTAATTACATTGTCAAGTTAGAAAGCATACAACCTTCCATCCACGTAGTAATGTATTTTGCCCTCTATGTTGGAATTAAATCTATGCTTCTTTGAAGCTATTGGTAATGTGCTCACTGTTTACCAAATGGCTGGTCAAGCCATGGTGGCGTTGATCAACCTGTGAATTTTTGACACAGACATACAGATTTTTAAGTTGTTTTTTTTTTTTTCCCCCACTCACTCTCCACCACCAATAATCACCTTGTTACTGTCAATTCAGAATCTGCACTTTGATTTTGATCTGTGGCCTTGCCTACACTGGGAGATTCTTGGGAAGTGAAGACAAATTGACTAAAGATGTAAAAACAACACATAAAAGTCCAGATTAAATGTGATGACTGTCAGAAAAAAAATGGTGCTTTTAGTTTACTGTTATTGTGATTCCCTGCTAGTGCAGGTTCAACTCTCAGTAACATATGTTTTGACTTCATGCATTTAGCTGCTAAGTCTTATTTCTGTGCTGTCCCTGAGCAGTTCAAAGGTAAGTATCGAACCAGTTCTTTCGGTGCTTCCGGGGTTCTGCCTGAGATCACCTTGCACCACTGTTATAGTATCAGGGCTTGCAGACACTGGTGGGAGCGATTCACTGTGGCGCTAACACTGGACTAGTAAGAGCGAAAATATCGTGTTGTCAACAGACATGTTGAATATTAGTGTGTTTTGTTTTTTTTTTAAATCATGCTTATTAAAACTTGTGTTACATTTGACACAAGTACAGAGCTGTGATTACTCTTTCTGTAGTAGGCTGTACCACTGTTCCAAGACTCCAGAATCTGGAATGATAGTTTCTGCATGAAAACTTAGCTTTGGATCGTGTAGGAGTTACTGTGTTTATTTCTTTTGCCCCCATAGTAATGTTTAAAGCTGTATTATTTTTGTTGCCATAATAACGTAGTGGTAAGTCTTTAGTTCAACTGTGCAACAATAATTTCTGAGATGAAACCCCCATGCTTTGTCTTTTTGGGAAGGTATACAAGGTGTTGGACAAAGAAGATAAAATGCTTTCTGTGCATTTAACTTTAAGATTGATGGTAAGAGAAAGACAGGCAGGCATACTCTGATTTTAACATTTACAAGGACACTATGCAGCACAATAAAAGTTCAGGGTTTTTTTAATAAGCTGCTTCCCAAAAAGCACTATGGTTACAACACTGATTAAAAACAGAAGGTTGGAGAAAGAAATGAGAAGGCACAGAAAAGACAGCAAAGAGATTCTTTTATAGAATGAGAAGGGAGTCTTTGCTGTGAAGGAGCATCACTCTCCAGAAGGATGAGGCTTTTAAACCACTGTATTAGAACAGAAATGAAATTATTTTTTTCTTCTCCATCCAGCTTTGAGGATGTCAGAATTTTCTCTCTTGTGTTTGCTAACAAACAGTGAGATTAAAAAGGATGCAATGTCTCTTGTGCTGGGCTGCAGCCCCAGGCTGGACAGCCAGTCTCCCTGCTGGCCACAGCTGTCCAGTCTGCGTGACTGGGGGGGAAAAGCATTGCTCACTTCGGAATAGCTTTTACTGAAATGGATGTTAACACTTCTATCATAAATATGACAAATAGTGCTTGTGCAACAAGTGTTAGTTACTCTTACAGGAACAGTTCTTTTTAAATCTTAGTGTATTTATGTCTTGTTATCTTTCTGCAAATGATTCTTCCTTTTTGCATATAGGATGGAGATTATATATATATATTACTCTCCTGACTAACACAAAAAGCTGAGGAGTCTTGGATGCTGATCCTAGTTAGTGTTCAGTATTCACGTTTTGCTGGACTGTGTCCTGAAGCTATTTAGGTTTCTTATTTTTCCAGACTGATGGAATCAGTTTAGCCCAGAATTTTCCTTTTTCAGTAAAATAATGACACTTTCTCAGCTTCATTGTTCTCTTGTTCTCTACCATATTACTGAAGTCAGTTACTGGAAATACTTTTTTTTTTTTTTTTTTGGGCAAGGCTGAAGTAGTTTCACCTTGGGATTTGGTCATCTATGCTGGAATCTGTATGTTCTCACCGGGTTGGATACCTTCCCTTTGGACTTTCCCTCCTCCTGGAGCTGCTATATACAGTGTGGCAGTGTGACAATTCAGGCAGATCGTAAATAACTTTTGACACAGGCCTTGCTAGAAACTTAATTTCTTGGCTTTTTGGGAATCCTTCACTCAGAGAACCAATCCTCTCCTGTCCCATGGTTTTAATTCTATTTCTCGATTCTTAACTACTCAGTTCGCTGCTTTTAAAGGAAGCCCCCCCCCCCGCCTTCTTTTACTTTTTTTTTTGTAAGGATTATGATGTCAATCTAAAATCCTTCTCTCTGTAAAGAAGAGGGCTTCTGCGGATGTGCTGAAAACCGCCCAAGGATAAGATGGAACTGAGTGGAAAAGACATTTCACAGACAGACTCTTGATTGCCATTCCTGAAATTGAGATCTCCTGCTGCAGTGTAGGGAATCAGAGCTGCCTGTTGTTTCATTCTTTCCTGTTCTGCCCTGTAGAGTTGTATCAAAGATGAATTTAGTTGTCTTCCTATGTTCCTACATGGAATTTGCCAGCACTGTTAATACTCCATTATTTTGGAAAGAAGCCTCCAAATTGTGTTCTATTTTATGGGTCCTATAAATAATAATTTCTGACTATAAAGTAAAATACTAGGCTGAAAATATTTTCAGATTTAAATTATCTGCTTAAGTGGATGAGGTAAATAACTGAAGGACACCGTTAGTATTATGCTAATCAGTTTTATAGAAAACAATGTCAAGATCTGCAGTGGTTGAACAATGTAATGATTTATTTGAATAATGTGTTTGACAAGTGATAAAAAAGTCTCAACCTGCAGTTTTTAGGCGGGGAAATACACTTCCCTAAGAGGTTTACTTTGGATACAAATTGAAAGGGATTTCATAATGATCACTTCTGTAGCCAAGCAAAAATATAATTTCTTAGAGGCTACTGTTACCAAAAGTCAGCAAATTATTATTCCACTTAAAATCTGTGTAGTTCTGTTTTATTTTTCAAATATATTTTGTTTTATACAGTTACAACCACGGGAATGGAAATCCACTATCTTTGAAATAGTTATTCCTGCTGCTTTTGCGAAATACTTCGACATATGTGTTTCTGTAGAAAAGGTGGATTACTTTCTCAAAACTCTTGAGACTTTCAGGGTGCTAAAACCTCCTTCTCCCCCAAGAGAGACCACCAAGAGAAATATGCTTGGTGTTGGGCATGAAACAGCTGTTATTCTGGATATTTCATATTATGTATTGGCTATAAATTTATATATTACCAGAATATACAAATTGTGAATTGATAGTCTGTTTTATTCTTCAAAGATTCTTTCATCTGTGAGTGGGTTGTCACATCTTAATCAGATCTCACTGAAAAATAATCTAATTAAAAGGTGTAATTACAAGGTATATGAAAAGCACTGGGAGGACTCTGAACTAGTGTAGTCCAGGTTTCCATGGGGTTTGAGTGTTGAAGTGACACTTTCATAGCGTGAACTGCTTGATGAAAGAATAGGATATATAGTTATTTCTTTCTCGGTTTTAAGTTGGATTTTTTTTTCAGACCCATTAATGCTGTGGTCCTACGAGGCCATCGTTTTCCTTTCATGTATCAGCAAGACTATTAATGATGGCAAGTTAAATGTACATGTAACTAATTGCAGGATTGTGGTTGAACATCTGTGAGCCAGAATCTGCCTGGGTCTCCTGGAGAGAAGAAGGTTTCAGTACTGTGTTCTCCCTTGTATCACTGCTTCCCCTAGCATATACGGGAGAAGTACTCAGTCTGGTTACTCTGCCTGAAGCCACTGAGACATACAAAAGGGGGAGTGAAGTGTCACACACAATGTATTGCTCTTACTTTATTTTCTCATCTCTGGTCTTGTTTGGAGTAGATCTTGACAGAAGTGTTGACCAGGGCCTGTAGAACCAGGTGATGAAACATTTTTACTGTAACAACCTAATTATCTGTATTAATCACCTTGCTTTGCAGGTTTATTTCAGGTATAGATGGCCTTCCATAGCAAGTCGTCTTCTGTACATACAGAGTAGGCCAGCACACAGAGATGCTTAAGCCTACATGCATTTGTAACATGTTCTTTTTTTTCCCTTCATAAATTATAGTTTATATATATATTTTATATATATAAAAATAAACATTAAAAATAAATATAAAATAAAATATAAAATATAAATATAAATATAAATAAATATATAATAATATATAATATATATTATATATAATTCTACAATAATAATATCTACAATTGAACCTGGTTTAATTTTTTCCTGATGCTCATTCCCCTGGATGTTTTTGCATATAAAAGCTCTCATTTCTTTTTTTAAAAGATGAAGAAATACCGGCTAAAACAACTCCCTCCCCAAAACACCCTCCAAAAGTCTATTCCAGTAATGACATATAACTAGTAAAAATAAAAGTAGATTTCTCAGTTCTTTTTTCCTTTGAAGAAGGAAATGCTGTAGGTATGAGCTTAGAGCATATAAAAAAGTTTTAACTGCTACTTCAGTTTGAGTGACAGAGCCATAACTGTGGCATCATCTTATGAAGATGAGTTATTCATAACTAACTTCTTAATTTTTGCCACCAGCACCTTGTTTAAGGCCAAAAAATTCTGAAGCCCTCTCTGCAATTTCTAGTAGCCAATTGATTTTTTTTTTTTAAAAAAATAAGTGGCCATTAGAACAATTCAGGTAATCAAGGGCACATATTTTCCAGAGGCTTTCATTCTGGGAACTGTGTTTTCTCATTTCTAATTACCATCCTTGGACTGTGTAAAGAAAAGCTGTGCAAGATGCATAATACTCTAAGCGGGATTTTCTTGCCAAGGTCTAGTTGCTAACACTGCTTGTGGCCGTCCTTTTGAACTCGCTGCTGATGCTGACAGAGAAGCAGATGCTGTGGAGTTCATAACTTCTGGCAGAGTCCCAGCGGCTCTGTGCTTGGGTGGGGAGGCTGTCTGGGGAGCTGCGTGCTGGTGCAGTGGGATGGTCAGCCCTGCTGAGCGTGAGGGGACGTGGTGGGGAGTCGAGGGTATTTGAGGAGCAACTTCAGGCTCTCCTGGGTGGGGACTTGCAGTTGTAAGCAAAGAAGGACCTGGAGGCTGAGGATGTTGCTGTGGCGATATGGGGCAAGGCATATAGGGCACTCAGTTGTGTTCATTCCTCGAAGCTTTTGGTCCGTGCAATGACTTAAGTGACTTCCACCTCTAATTTTCAGAGGATGTTTATTGAAAAGTGTCATTTTGTATCTTTCTCACACTAATTTATTTTGCAGTGGCTTGTAATGACCATCCTAATTGCCTTGATTTTCTTCTCGCTACAGAGTTGCTATGTTTGGCCTTGCCACGCAGTTTATGTACTGAAGTGTCCTTTTGCTTGCTGTCCCTCCAGATGCTTTGTTTTATGATAGCTATTTTATGATGATCCAAGCCTTGTAATAGTTGAATCTGTAAATATTTTTATTGCATCTTTGTTAAGCAACATATTACTGCAGAACATTTTATGACAGTCTTCCAATTCCAAATAAAGGAAGCTAGCATGCTTTCCCTTTTTCCCTGGGAGCTACAAAATTCCAGATGTCAAATGTACTTCCTACTGTAAAGCAGTATTGTAAAGCAATACACTGCTCTCCTGACTAGTGTGACCATTAATTTAACAGAGTATGATGGTTTAGAACCAACTCCTTCCCTTGGGTTAGTTTACTGGTGATTCCTTTCCTGTCCAATAGAAACCATTGGGTCAAATTAAGTTTGGATGCAATTCATAGTTCTCTTACACAGTTACAATTTGGGTAAGATGTATTTTAGCTTATTATTTCATATTAAAATATTTTTTAAATCTAATTAACTGAAAACACAAAGAAAATGTTTTATTTCTCAGATTATCCTGTAAATATCAATGAAAACTGATTGCTTCCTTTTCTTTAGCTCTGTTTTTAGAGGGGTTGAAGAGGCCAGCTTTTCTTGTGCTGGGTGGGACCTTTAAATGCTGTCTCAGTGATTCTTCCAAGGCCTAAAGAGGTCTCATAGCTGATGGATGAATTATTATTTCCTCTTCCTATCTTCATTTTGTCAATTTTGTTGTGAAAGTAGGAAGTAGAGATAACTGCAGGCTTGGCTACAAATGAAATCCTTCAGGCTTTTCATGGATGTTGTTTGTATTAAAATACGCTTATTTAGCAAAACCTTGGGTTTGGTGTGTTAATCCAAGAAACATGTTTAAATGATTAGTTGGGCCTTATGAGAGTGCTTTAACAAATGTTTTTGTATTTTAATCAAGATGAATTAGAAATTGGGTTTAAAGGATGAGTTTTTCTGGCATCAGTGAAGGATAACTGCTATTGTGCTAAAGCAATGTCAGGATAACTAGCTGCAGAAGAAACTGTTGGATCCATTCATTGTAATATGCTTCTGATTGACTTTTAGTCTCCTCATCACTCAGTAATAATAATGCTAATGGTTTTAAAAATGTGTGAAACAAAATAGTATAAGGTAGCAAAAACCTCACTGTATTGGCAGACGGACATAGGCCATACTGTAGTAGCAGTGTGTAGCCTTGGAAAGAAAGGGGATATTAAATTGTGTTGCTATTATATAAGTTTCTATAAAAGTCAATTTAAAGGATAAATTTGGACTAAATAAACCTTTTTTTTGGGGAGGCAACTATGTTATAAAAAGAAGGTGATACATTTCTCCCAAATGATACATTTCTGCTGAAAAATGTTGGTACCACATAGATCCAGAATTTGTCACACCTGTGCATCAGGGATACGCACAGAAGAAAACATTGTCATTGAGACACAGAGGTGTTAGTCTGTCAACACAAAAATAGTTCATAAATATTTTTATTTCTACCCAAGCAATTCATGTAATGTAAACAGAAGCTTAGTATGTTCTGGTACGGAGTGGTACAATATGGACTAGAGTACTTTGAGAAATGAGAGGCTTATCTCTTGGATTATTCATTCTAATCATGGCAGTGGACTTTTAAAGCACTGCTTTTGTACGTGTGGGTCTGTTCTTTGCCCTCAGTGTCAACCAGACAACCTCCCACTGAATTTGTGATGAAAACCGCTATGAAAGTAGACTGAGCCAGATCCTGCCTTCCTTTATCCACTGCAAGCTTGTGAATGGGGCTTCATAGATAATAATGCAGGCAGTTTTTAAAATAAGAGTGAGACAGGGCATTGCAACAGTTTGCCCACGTGGACACTTAACGTCATCTTTAGGTTGCTTACATCTCAAGAGTCTTTGGGCAGTTTTACTCATCAATTCTAATGTTGGATTAGAAACATTTGGTAAGCCTGTGGCTCTACTGTCATCATGGTTCCTGTTAAAAGGAGTCTTCTCTGTGCCCTGGTGAATGTTTGAAAAAGCAGGTATGTCAGTATGCAGAGTCGGTATGCTCAATGTTGTCTGAATACAGATCTTATCCTTGTGTGCTGCATCTTCTGTTAATGGGTACAAAGATCCTGTTTTAGATATGTCACCTTTGCAAAATCTTGTGTCACTTATTATTGCTAGCAGCTAGTAAAGTCAGCTCTGATATATGCCATCAGCAGCAAACACTCTATGGATTCAGTAAAGCTGGTTAGTTGCTGACCCATAGGAGTGTTCCCTGAGATCTAAAGCCCTTGTATATACAAACAAGAAGTAAAAGGACCCACCCCCTGCTGTGTGCAGTTCCTTTCAGAAAGGGGAAGTAGCAGAGATGGGATAACTTATTTTCTATTTGTCATAGTGGGGATGATAATTTTATAAAACAAAGGAAAACTTTTATATTGTAAACCCAATATATTATTATGGTTGGACTCAATGATTTTAAAGGTCTTTCCCAACATGAATGATTCTGTGATTCTGTTCCGAACTATCTTAGTGAAACTTATTTTCTCAGTTGGCAATTTTCTCGACTGGTCAAAAAAGGGATCGTATGTAGACAAATACATACAGAAAATTCTGTGTAAAGGGTAAAAATATACAGGCTTTCATGCAACTTCATAATCTTGATCTTGCACATATTTGACCAGAAGCCTGTTTTTCTAGAGGTAAAATGCACATTGTATGCTCCGGTCAAAACTGATTTGATTTGAGTGAGTTAATACTCTGAGGATAAAAACCACAACACTTCTTCTGTGGATTTAGCTCCATATAGCACATATTCAGCAGTGAAGCTGTTCTGTACATGTGATGTGTATTTGAGATATGCAATAAGTAAAGAAAGGGAGTGAGATTGATCTGCCTTACACGAATGTTAAAACCCAGTGTATTTAGATCTAAAAGCAAGCAGCTGCATTTGTTTAGCCCTTTTCTGATATCAACGCAAACAAGTGATTTAACAGAAAATAGAAATGTGGAATGTTGTATGATATAAAAGTGTCTTTGACATCACTTGAGTCAGGACTTTGGAGCCTCTGCATTGTGAGCCCATGTGTAGCAAATGATCTGTTTATGATTCTTCGCACATCCACAGTCAAATGGCTCAGTACGGGACTAAATGAACGAGTGTGAAGAGTACAGACTTGATCAGCACTGCAGAAATTATTATTGGCACTCTGGGTACACGGATTGCATAAGTGCTTTTGGCCCAGCTTCCAAAGTGTACTTGGGCCTCTTGCTCTTCCACTGAACGAAAAGATAAGCAAAAGATGTTCAGTGTCATTTGGGGTAGGACCTCTGTAGGGGTGTGTGTTATCCTTAAACTCTTAATCAGGCTTTGCAACAGGCAAGAGGCATAGGGGACGTAACTTTTTCTTTACAGATAAAAAAAACCTGAATAACTGCTTCAGTCTCAGCTGTTTTCCACTGAGCTTTAGTGGTCTGAAGTGTGGAATAGGCTCAGTAAGGAAATTCAGGCTTATGAAAAGTTACTTTGCTCCTTTCAAAAAAAAAAAGTTTCTTAATCTGTTTCACTGCACACTCTGGAGCCTGCAGACAGCTTTTAAGCTCACAATTTAGTATTGCATATGAAAAATTCAGGGTCAGTCGTGGTAAAGGAGTTTAATTTTTGTGGTTCTGTGGGCCATAACTTGATTTTATGAAGAAGTGGCATAGCTTTTAGGAATAAGCAGCAGGTTAGATTTTGAATTAAAGCAAAATCTATTTGAGGACTGAACTATTTGGCTCATCACCATACCAATTGCCATTATATGTCTTTGTCCAATTTTCATACAAACAGGGTAAAAATGGTGAAGTATTGCAAGGGGAGCAATTTTTGCAGCTCATTGGAAAATGGAGTCCTAGGCAGATGGCAATATTTTCGCAAAGTAGAATTTTTTTCAGTCAAATCAGGGGGGGGTTTCATCACATACAGAAGTTGTACCTGGGTACATGCTTCAGCTGGTAAGTGACCTACAACATTGCTGAGATCACAACTTGCATAGATGTTGAAACCTGAATGGTAAACCACTGTAGCAGATGCACTGCTGATAAGGATATTGCAAATACTTAGAGAAAATAATTTTCATCAACATTAATGATTAAAGTATAGTAATGGGATAATTGTTGACTAGAGTTTAGCAGCAGCTGCTGGCAAACAGGATTTGTATATTTCTCTCTGGTTGTGGTCACTGTAAAAATAAACTGGTTTGTATGCAAGGCTCATGGTTCAGTAGAAAACTTACTGTAGTGCTAGCAGGGAAGACCTGCTAGAAACTGCCAGTAGTTCTCAGGAGAGCTTCAGTTTTTATGTATGTTGCAAAGCTAAGGAGGGATGCCCATAAAACACGTAACTATGAATACCCAGTTAATCCTAACAGTTCTGTTCTTCAGGCTGTGCTGCAGTGTTATCAGCAGGAAAGTGAATAATCTTTGTGTCTTGATGGGCACGCTGTGTCATACCCCATGGCTTTACTTTCTGTTACCCTCAGCTTGGTCTGTAATGCTCCAAAACAGAAAAGTCAGTGGAGCTGAAGGCTGCAAAAAACCTGCCATGTCTGAATTTGAGAAAAAAATCTCAGGCTTTGCCCACGCAGTTCCTCATTCGCCGCTGACTCTTTTTGCTGGACTTCCCAGCTCAGGAGGTGACCCTGCAGCCCTCCTAATGCAGGGGGGTGTTCTGCATGCCCAGTTTCTGCCACAGTACATATTTGATCTGGAATAAGACCTGAAGGAGTGACCATAGTATTGATAATAAGTAATAATTCCAGGCCTTGCCTGCCTGCTCCATGCACGTTTTAAAATAATTCGCTTCTGCAGCAGTATTTGTATGGGTGCAAAGAGGAACTATATGTTTTTAATAACATAAAGACAAGGAGTTTAACAGTTTTTGCAATTACAACAGCTTTAAGTCTGCAATCCATTATTTAATATTTATTTGCCATTCTTATATTTCCAGAGCAAAGTGACAATTAAAATTAAAGCTGACACTGTAAATCCTCCTCTGGGACAAACTTGCAAAATTCCACTCTCCCACTTGGCTAGAGTGAGTAATGGGTTTTGATGGGTACGTAATATATCATTAGGGATTTTTTTCCCCCCTTACTATCACTGTAGGGGTATGTTCTGAGCCTGGATCAGTAAGTTTTCCTACCTTTCACTAAATGTTGCTTTACCATTAGTTACCATTCTTACTTATGTGAACCTGCTTTTTTTATGGCATTAATTACAGGAGTGGTGGCTCCTTTGTTTAGTGTTATTAATTTTCTATTGGAAAGGCTTTATTTCCCTTGTCTGATTTTAGAGATGCTTTTTGCTATCATGGGCATAGCAACCAGTTCAATGTTACAGCTTCTGAGGGTGCTTTGCTCTCCTTCCAGGTCAGTCAGTACAGGTGGTGCACAGCCATGGACAATCTGCCCAGTGCTTCATCCTGAAGCATTAGGAAACTGTATCTACTGTTAGATGAGAGGAAGAGTTCAGTGACTGCCATGCCACCCTGAACCTCTTGAAGCTTTGGTTGAAGAAAATGCCTAACATATTGGATTTTACAGAGATCCTACTGCAGTGGGCGTGCATCTATTCCTGTAGGCAGATATTTATGGTTTGCAGCTGTAGGACCAGATGGCAGTGGGCACCCTTGACTGCAGAGGGGACTGACTGTGGTGCTGTCCGGCCTTGTGGGAAACTTGCCGAGGTAGGCAGGTTGTGTACAGGGGCACTGTTTGGCAAAGTTTCTTGCTGTGTTCTTTGGGTACGGTATGCTGTGTTCTGCCGTCCTCTTCACTTTGCTGCTGCTCACCTGGGTGCAGACACTTTTCCACACTTGACCCCTTTTTCTTTGATTAAACTAGTTAATGCATATTGCCAGTGTAGCCAGCAGTGGGACTGGCAAGAGCCTACCATGGCAGGGGACTGAGAGGAGAGACCTTTTACAGATGCTTTCATTCCTTTTGGGGCTATGGGAGGTGATTATCATCTGGCTTTTACAACAAGGAGCCCTTCTTGATGAGTTCTGCATGTTACAATGAAGTCGATCTCCAGAAAAGCATTTTCATTAATTCTATTGCATTTACAGGAGATACCAAAATTAAATAACAGGTGTGATGGAATGTGGTTATTCCAACATAATGCTGGGCTTTAATGAGGATTCAGAAGGATATTATAATAATAGAGGCTACACCCATGATTAAGAGCCCACAGAAACCTCTTTGATAACACCGTCAGCAGTCTGGTGCTGTTGCTGCATGAAAGCTTGGTGCAGGCAGCGAAGTGACGGGAAAAATGGTAGGGGGACTTTTTCTCAATTGTCATTAGATCCATCCAGCCAAAAAAATTTCTACCATTTTATTTCAGATCTTGAAGCAAATGTAGCTGCAACAGATTTCATACAAGGGCCCTTGCTGTCATCAGGGTTTTGTGCAATATTTCCTTTTACATGTGTATGTGCAGACTGTTTTGTTGAACAGCATGGCAAGAGTTTTGGAATCAAAATTTATAGTACAAATTAAGTACGTTTTGGGAAGCTGACACTTGAAATGGAAATAGTGGAGGAAAATGAACATATTGAACCTCCCACTTATTGCTTACTCATTCTGTTTCTTGACACACTCAGCTTCTGCTGGGTTTGCTACAGCACAAGGATTAGGAGAGATGATTCTTCACTTCCTTGTCTCTTGCAGTGCTGTTCATGCTTGGTGAGAATATTGTTCCATGTTGATGATCTTGGAAGACTGCAGGGAAGGGTGGACATTAAAGATGGACTCTCTGCTTTGCATTTTCTGGTTGTGGGTAGGTATCAGCTGTGTAACATGAATAACTAGGGAGTTCTTTAGCTCTTGGCTATATGTGTAATAATTTTTTTTCAATAGAAACAGATTCCAGAAAGAAAAGACACATGCTTCAGGGCCTGATTCTTACAAGCTTTCTACAAGTGATTGCTCCCATCCACTTACTTGGGAAAAGACAACTTGCAAGAATAGCAGCATATATTTTTCACATTTAAACTTCAAGTTGAGGTGAGCTTACCTGATACGTGACTCCCCATCTAATAGTACATTACACACAAAAAGCTCTTTCAAATGCACTTTGGATAAGGTCGCAAAGTCAGGCACTCAAAGTGTAGGTCCTTGTGTGCAATTACGACTTTTAAACATTCTCCTGACCTCTCTGCAGATGTTGGCAAGGAAACTTGTTTTTTTTCTTAGCTTTGCTCCTGGAACTGCTGAATTATTTTGATACTTTAAAATTTTTTTCTTCTTTAAAGGCAGGCACCTGATATGGAAAACTTCAGCTCAAAGAGTTGAAAGCTGGCAAGTGTATAAGCAACTAAAAAAAGGCACGCTTTTGCTAATGAGTAAAATTAGCAATAGATGGTTTCATTGGTTTGGCCTTCAACATGCATGACTTCTGAACATACAGTTCAAAGAGAGCTAAAAACGTTTCCTCCACACTCTATATTTAGTGAGCATTTACCTAACAGCAGTCTAATCTGCTTAAAAAATCTTGATGACAATCTCAAGAAAGTCAGCATCCGTTTGTTTTCTCTTTCAGTTTGCTCACAGCCTGTGTAGGTCAGGCTGATACCCTTGGATTCTCACTTTCATGAGTAATGTATTTGCATTAACATTATAAAGCTTTTACATGATGAAAAGAATATGAAATAAAAAGCATCTAAACGCAACTGCAAAAAGCCCCTCCATCATCTCAGCACTAGGAGAGTATTTGTGGCTCTGTTCAATCCTATTGTCTCTGAAAAATAATTTTTTCTACTGAAATTTTAGGGGTAAGCAAGGTAGTGACTTTGCTCACATGCACACAACTTTGCTATTTGATTCCTGTTCTATAGGCAGCAAACTGGAGAAAACTTTTCAGTGTGAAAAATGCAAAGAAAGCATGCTGTTGAGCTTGTAAAGTTGTCTTGGTCTTCCAGACCTTTTCTGGGAACCACGCTCCGTCACCAACAAACTTCAGTTTACTGGGTCAAATGAATGTAGGCCCTCAAAGGTAACATCACTGAGATAAGCTGGCTGGCTCTGGTGGCAGTGTATTGAGAATCAGGATGATACATCGGCACCACTCAGTTCTTTGTTCACAATAGAGAATGTCACCCTGTAAATGGAGCTGTCTTCCCCTTAAGGACAGAGCTGTTTCTTTTTAATGGTTTGGGAGCAAAAATAAGACTTTTATACAGTACCTCGTCACTACCAAGTCAGCATACCCCAAGGGTAGTGTATTTTCACAAGCATATATTGTTTAGGTGAAACAGAGCTATTGTAAAGTTCTTACAGAAGTTTCAGAATCTATAGCTAAGATAGCTAACACGGAGACAATACATCATCTTAGCACTAACACTTTTTACAGATTTAAGCAATCAGATTGAAAAACAAGGGAGAATGCATTTACTTTTTCCCCTTCTCAAAGCTCTAATGGTTTGGTTAAAAACCCCACAACTGGTCAGTATTTCTTCACACAGATAAATGTTGTGCTTAGTTTGTTGCACTTTCAGGAAACAATTAACAGCTTCCTCTGGGTGCATCCATCTTAGCATTTAGAAATAATATTGGCCTGTTGCTTGATGAGAGAATGGTCGCCTCACAAAGAGGGACATAGACAAGGCAAAGATGTTTAATGCATTCTTCGCCTCGGTCTTCAACAACAATGGTGGGCTCAGGGACCCCCAGAGCCCTGGGCTAGAGAACTGTGACTGTGGGTATGAGAAACTCCCAGCCAACCCCGAACTAGTGTGGGACTTGCTGCTCTAGCTGGATCCCTGTAAGTCGATGGGGGATGAGATTCATCCGAGGGTACTTAAGGAGCTGGCTGTTGTCATAGAGAGACCTATCTCAATGATTTTTTCAATGCTTTTGGGAATCTGCAGACGTCCCAGATGACTGGAAGCTGGCAAACGTTGTCCCAATCTTCAAGAAGGGCAACAGGGATGACCCAGTAACTACAGGCCCGTCAGTCTCACTTCTGTGCCTGGCAAAATTATGGAGAAGATTGTTCTGCGAGTTATTGAAAAACACAGTCATTGGTCCCAGCCAACATGGGTTCACGAGGGGAAAGTCCTGCTTAACAAACTTAATTTCCTGCTATGACAAGGTTACCCACCTAGTCGACCAAGGAAAGCCAGTCGATGTGATCATTTTTGCATTTCAGTAAAGCTTTCGATATTGTCTCTCACAGTAACCTCCTGGGCAAATTGTCCAGCATACAGCTGGATAAACACATAATGCAGTGGGTGAGCAATTGCCTGATGGGTTGGGCTCAAAGGGTTACAGTAAACAGGGTTACATCAGGCTGGCGGCCAGTCACTAGCAGGGTACTGCAGGGATTCATCTTGGGCTTGGGACTCTTTAATCTATTCATAAATGACTTGGATGCAGGACTTGAAGGAGTAATAATTAAGTTGGCTGACAACACAAAATTGGGAGGAGCTGTTGACACTCTTGAGGGCAGAGAGGTCCTGCAGAGAGATCTAGACAAATTAGAGAGCTGGGCAATCACCAACCATATGAAGTTTAACGAGGGCAAGTGCCCGATTTTGCACCTGGGGCACGGCAACCCTAGATGTACATACAGACTGGGGAATGAGAGGCTGGAGAGCAGCTCTGCAGAGAGGGATCGTGGGGTTCTGGTTGACAGCAAGTTGAACGTGAGCCAACAGTGTCCTGGGGTGCATCAAGCACTGCATTGCAGCCGGTCGAGGGAGGTGATTGTCTTGCTCTACTCTGCGCTCACGAGGCCTCACCTTGAGTACTGTGTGCAGTTTTGGGCGCCACAGTACATTAAGGATATGAAGCTACTGGACAGCGTCCAGGGGAGGGCCACGAAGTTGGTGAAGGGTTTAGAGGGGAAGCCGTATGAGGATTGGCTAAAGTCACTTGGTTTGTTCAGCCTGGAGAAGAGGAGACTGAGGGGAGACATCATCGCGGTCTACAGCTTCCTCACAAGGAGAGGAGGAAGGGCAGGCGCTGATCTCTTCTCTCTGGTGACCAATGACAGGACCCGAGGGAATGGCAGGAAGATGTGGCAGGGGAGGTTTAGGTTGGATACTAGGGAAAGGTTCTTCACCCAGAGGGTGGTGGAGCACTGGAACAGGCTCCCCAGGGAGGCAGTCACGGTGCCAAGCCTGATGATATTCAGGAAGTACTTGGATAACGCCCTCAGACACATGGTGTGAATTTTGAGATTGTCCCGTGCAGGGACAGGAGTTGGACTCAATGATCTCTAGAGGTCCCTTCCAACTCAGGACATTCTGTGGTTCTATGATTTCAGCTCAGAGCGAGAGTGAGTGCGGCCTTGAATTGAGAGACTTGATTTGAGAGACTTGACTGTTCCTTGTTACTGAGCCTTGGGTCTTGCTGCAGAGTGGTCTGGGGGAGCATGGCCAGGCTCCGAGGAGGGCAGGGGTGTATGAGGATGCTCTGTTCCCTATTGAGTGTCCAGCCTGAGGCTGGGTTAAAGCTAGTCCCAGTGAAGCCCTTGATGTGTATGTGGTAGTGGTGGCAGGGTGAGGCCTCAATGCCAACTATTTTGCTCTGCAAGCCTATTCCAGCTGGGCCATGCTGCTTTGCTGGTGTACAGATGGCTTATGTTTGCATGTTGGAAGATTTTTAAAGACAGGCAGAACTAAGAGAGAATAGTGTAGTATGATACATTGAGCGAAATCTTTAAATTATGTTTGTGGTAGTGTTTTGGTCTTGTGTGCATAATTATTTGCAAGAAGCTATTTTTCAGCATAGATACTTTGAAATAATCACTGGTATTTTAAAAAAATTAAGTCACACTTTTTACTAGTAATAAAAATCTGAGGTAATTTTGCTTGAGTGCTGCTGAACAGCTCATTTTTCAAACTTAGTCATTTGAGTGTAATGTATCTAATTCTTCTTCAGTTATGTAGAAGTTTTATTAAGATGCCCAAGTTCCACAAAGTTCTGTTTTGAAGTGGTGCTTGTTAATAGATTTGCTTGCTCTCTTTCGCTTAATTCAACTAGTTACACTGTTATTAGGCTGCCGATGCAGAAGACAAAACTATCCTGGAGTGCAGTATTGCTTGAGGACATCTTAGACAAGCCATGCATACAAAGATAAGGGTACCTTGGGGGCTTCAGTGCTTTGCAGGATATGGCTGTTTTGTGGTAAGGTCTTGCAAAGAAGCAACACCAGCAAAGCCAAAATACTGACAGCTTTACTCCATGCTTAAGGTCAGTAGGGAACGGATAATTGGGTGTTGATCTTTCCTGGTTTGGGACTTGGTCCCTGGGTCCTGGGCAGTTACCAAGGTCTGAATTTGAGCCAACTGGGTGAGCTTAGTTTGACTATGAGCACTTATACATGAAAAGTGTAATCTTGTTTACTGTCCTCACTTCAGGAGCTATGGGGAAATACATGCCACCATCTCTGCTGCTGAGACATAGTAGGATTTTGCATGGTCAGTTGTGTTAATATCAGGCTGTCTTGCAGAAACAGGCTGGGCAGCTAGGTATGTCAAAGGAGCTGCTGAGACAACACTTCAGCATAAATCCTGCCCCAGTGCTGTCCCTTGCACTTTACATAGGCTGTAGCTCTGCCCACCCCAATGAGCCTTGAAGACAGGAAGACTAGTAGGATATCACAGTGTTTCCTTGCCTGGATATGTCCCTTCTCCCCTGGCCTTTTCTCTCATAAGAGGGGACAAAAAATTCCACTCTTCTGCTGCTCTTTCTTTTAAAACCTAGTTGTACTCCCACCTCCAACCACACCTTGTCTTCAGACTGTTTCTTGGATAGCAATTAGTTAACGGATGAGGAGATTCATGTGGTGGCTGCAATAGTCTATTTTGTGACATATAAGGAATAAATTTTCAATCTCAGGGAACTGTTAACTCCCGCATGTACCTTGAGTCCATCTGCCAAAGAAGGAGAAAAGAGGTGAAATGAGCAAAACTGTCTCAAAAATCTAAATGAAGAGGATTTGATTTTCTGGTGTGTAAGGGGAGAAGTAGCTAACTGCTGTGGTGCAGATATCAGATGGTCTATTACATACTTTTTTTTGTTCTGAAATGCTTCACAATCACAGTAGACTTAAATAAAAATTTTTTATAGTGGGTTAAGTGCTAACGTGGCATAAGACATGTTTTTGGTATCATCTATTCTGCTGAGTTACTTGTATTGTATACATGGGCAAGAAAGCTATTCAGTTAAGTCCTTTTTGAATACCCTTAATAGAAAAAAGGACTTTTAGAGACCTACTTACTTTTATTATTCTTTGCCTGTCTTACTACTTTCTTAGCCCTCAAAAATGCTGGGATAGAAGCAAATCAGTATATAGGAATGTATTGTGGGGGGTTTCTTTCCTCATACTAGGCAAAAGAGGTAAAACATCTAAGTTATTCTCTCTGATTTTTGTGGTGTTTCTTGCAATCACTTTATCTCATTTGAAAATATTTTTTCTGCCTGCAAGCTATGTGAAAAATTCATATACAGCAAAGGAAATTGATTAATGCTCCTCAGGGGAGTAATTCTGGCTATGAAGAAACTGTTGTCAAATGTAGAACTTGAAAAAACCTGAAAATTTAAGATTTGCACCTACCTAATTCTTCGTTGCTATTATCACAGGTTTTCCTCCTAACATTAATATCAGTGAGATGTTTCCCAAAAGAGGCAGGAGTTTAAAGCCGATACAGCATTGTCTCCTATCAGTGCTGCACTAGCATCCCATCTGTTTGTACTCCTCCACCTCCACCTTGGAAAAGGTCAGTAGGATGCAGCATGGCCTGGGAGAATTTACTTGGGGAGTGGGGCTGCTTTCCCCTGTGAACAACCCTTCCTACCTGACTTACCATTTTCTTTCTCACAAGAAGAGTGTTCCCATGTCTCCATAGGATTTAGTTGTGGTTAGTAGGCTGGGCGGTTTTTTTCCTTCTGGTGTTTTCCCTTTCCAGTGTGGTCGACTCTTCATCCTGCTGGAGGGAGGGAGGGAGGGATCTTTGCTCCCTCCTCAAAGCAATGTGAAGTTGTGGATGGGCTACCAGAGCTCTGTGCAAATGTGTTCCTCTGCCCACTGTCAGCTCTGCCAGCCTTTTGGACCTGGTGAGAGCCTCCTGGCAGAGCAGCACACCTGCTGTGGTTTGCTTTTTGGATTCTTTTCAGCTGCAGAGGCTGAAGTATTAGTATTTTGTTTGTTTGCAGCCTGGCAGATGGAGCATGTATATTAAAATGTGGTGGTTTAGGACTGGCTCCAAACCTGAGTGCAGGAACTCTGCTTAATAATTTTTTGTGGCTCTGCTCAGGATATCTCAGGTAAGACCATGGTTAAACCCAGTCAAAGGTCCATAGAAAGCACTTCCATCACTATGTTTGTTAAATCTATTCTGTTCCCTTTCAGTTCTAGTTTTCCTTCCTTCCTTGAGGGCAGCAAACATAGCAAAGGTGAGTGATGAACAGTCCTTCCCTGAGACTACTGTCATCTTCCTTGGGTCATTTGGCAGTGAAGATGTGTTGACCAAACGGCGGATATTTGTGGAAGTATCTTGGAGGCACCAGGGCTTGGGAAGCTAGGGAGTTGTGAGACCCCAGCTTCTTCTGCCTACCTGACTGTGTACACTGGGCTCCTTAGTGGCTCTGGCACAAAGATTAACCTTAGAAAGGAAATTGTCTATCTGGGCTGATAGCGGAAGCATCGTGGCATTTGGATATGCAGAAGCACTGCCAAATGAAGATCCACAGCATGGTACTGGTATGTCCACTATGTGAAGCTGCATGGTCATAGTCAAGTTGTTTAATGAAAATCTCTTAAACTCTTGAGATAAATTCTCTTCTAAAGAAGATGCATCTGCAGCTGTCGCACATATATTCCTAAGGAATAAAGTAATCATTGTATCTTATCAGGTGTTATTTCTTTCTCCAATTTAATTTGAACTGTGAAGGACAAAGAAAGCTTTTTTGCTTGTTGTGGTGTTTTGTTGTTTTTTTTTTCTTTTTTCTTTTCATCTTGGGTAAAGAAAATAGGGCTTGTAATACTTTTTTGTTTCATTAAAACCTATGGATAAGAAGGAAATAGCATGGCACTGTCACATCCGCAGTCCTTGTGACTTCATCCCATACTTACAAAGGACAATATTCAAACCTCTATCACTCTGTAAATTACTGTGGAGGCAGTCAGCAGGAGCTGACCAGGACCATTCTTGATGGTGAGGGAGATGAATGGGAAACTAAGAATCCTTTTGCGGTTGCTTTGTTTGCTTCTTGAAATTGGAGGGACTGTTTGAATACTCCTGGCTTCCTAATGACTTCTGCTTTCCCCCCACCTGCTCCTCCCCCAGGATTTAAAATATTTAACTTGCTGAAAGAGTTCGGTTTGAAATCCTCTAAGTGGGAAAGCACTGATTGTTGGTGAGTTAAAGTGTAAAATTGGTTGTAAGTACTTGTGGGGGAACAGTGCAATGGAGCTGAAGAGTATGCTGAAAATGAGAGTACTCTAAATCACTGCTTGTTTCTAAGAGCACAGCTAGTAAATACTAGATCCAAAGTCCATTTAAGTCAATCAGATATTTTAATTGTAATTAATTTGGGATGGATTTCGAATTAATTCCTTCTTCCAAGGTACTTTAACGTAAATTCCTATTATAAGGTATGGTTCACTCTTCCTTGGATGTTTCATGAACATTATTATATAGTGGTTTTGTATGGCTGAGGCAAATCATACTTAGATATGTATCTTAACCACTAATTAATATAAGCTATGGGAAGGTATAATTACGTAGTTTTGATTCTCAGGAAGGAACAGGTAAACGTGGATTCTTTTCTTTGCATTTACAGGCATTTGAAATGACTTTCTTTGAAGCTTTTACATAGAGGAATTAAAAGCAATGTTTTGAGAAAGCTAAAAGTAAAGTTAATATTGCTGCTTAGGGCTTGCTTTTGCCAGGTCAGGATTACCACATGCTCACATTGATTTAATTTATTGCCTAAGCTTTGTTTGACCCCTCTTTAGAGGTGAGGATTAATCCACTGAAAAAATTACTCTGTTCTGTATTGTATGCCATTAAATCTTGCAGACGGGTTTGGGTTGTTAATTCTATTCCATCATTCCTGTTACTTCAAATACTGCTTTTCTTTGATTAGTGTATCTAGTGGAGCTGTCTGATGCTGTGCCCCAACATCGCACCATATAGTATTGAGGCTTTTTTCTATTTACCTAGAGCTGTGCTGGGAGCACTGTCTTGTAGTGCTGGAAGCTTGTGCCAGAACTGTTTTGCATCTTTCTTTACAGCTCTCCACACAGTGCACCCTCTCTGGTTCTTCTCCCTCCCTTGTGAGTTGGAAGAACATGCTGGACATTTCTCCATTTACTGTCTCTGTTTAATTCTGTCGGCTTTGTGAGAGCCAGGAGAAAAGTGCTGCTGCTTCTTCCACGCTGTGATCAGGTCCACTGCTTGGCCTGGCCTGGAGGGATCCCATGCCGGGCAGGGTGCTCCAAGGCTCACCCATGGCTGTGGAGCAAGCGTGATCGTCATTCCTGTTTGCTCACGGAAGCAGTTCTCAGCCTCGTGGAGGACTTGGGCATGAGGCGGTTTGCCATCTGTGTTTTTTTTTTTCTTTAAAACTCTCCTAACAAATTGAGGATGGATATATTTTTCTTTATATCTCATAAGCATACAGCTTTCCATGCATTAAAGGACCATCAGTAGGTTGGTGAAGTCAGCTCTCAGAAGGGAGAAAATGGCAGATTTAAGATTGCCCTTGTAGTTGTACTATGGCTTACCATGTGTGTACATTTTAATACTCTTCTTTATGGTCACATCGGCCACGTACAGTGTTTTCTCTGAAACTCCTATTTATCCAGCACATGGAAGGGACTCTCTACCTAATAATCAGCTCTTCAGTATTTTGTTTTTGTCATTGTTGCATGTGTACCCCAGGCTATATTTGCTACATGCTGTTGAAGTGATGCTTTCAGGATAGGATTATTAACTAACTCATGAGCTTTCCTTCGGTTCTCATTAGTATAATAGCTTATTGTTGCTCAGGCAATAATTACTTTGCCTTCTTCACCTGCAAACTGAGGGCATATCTTTAATTTTATAGAGTAACTGAATCATGGAGAAAAAAGTGTTACTTGAAGTGCCTGATTTAAGGCTTTTATTTTGAAGAGTCCTTGGTATTACATATCTTCAGAAATGGATCAAAGAAAGGGTCATCACATTTTTCTAACACTTGAAGACAAGGACGAAGGGCTGGGTTTTTCCCCTCTAATATCATACTTGTAAATTGCAGCTCTGTCCGATTTGAAGTTCACCTAGAGAAAGACCACATTTAACTTAAACAGGGTCACACAGTAGAGAGTGTTCAGGAACCTTAAAAGTAGTCAGTCCCATCAATATTTAGGCCTTTGTTTTACAAGGAAGATGTTTGCTATTTCTCTGCTCTTTGTGTCCACTCTGAGCTAGTGATGTTCCGCGTGCTCACTTGTGGCTGTGACAGGAGATGGTTGCTGCCCCCTCCATACTGATCCAGGCCAGGATCGCAATCCTTGCAGCAACGAAGTCTAAGAGATGGCATTAGGATGCTTGCCACTTTTCCCTGCACTGAACATTGTTTTTTGGAGCTCCTGGGGCTTTTTGGATGCATGGCTCCAAGCACGGCTGGCTAGCCTATGGTGTGGGAGCGGGTGCCCAGGGCGCCTCTTGGGCAGCCTGGGGGTCCCAGAGAAATAGTATCTTGTTCCATGTGATCTCATCCTAACTTTTCAGTTCAGTCAACCAACCTTAGCATTTTTGCATTGTTTTCCTGAGACCTAATGTAAAATGGTAATAATTACATTTGACTGGGTTTTTTTTCCTTACAAAGTTGTTTTATTTCAAAGAGCATAAGGGCTTGGGGGGTTGGGGTAGAGTATCCCAGTCTGCGGCAGTGTGAAAACCAATGTTTGCATATGGTTATAAAGCAGTTAAATGGGGACCAGTTAGATTTAGAGTTGCTTTAATTTTCCTTTTTGCAGCTAGAAGAATGTAAACGACTTTAGTGTAAGGAGAGCCCTGACCAGAGTGATCTATTGCCTGGTTATGAATGCTTTCTGACTACAATATAATATCCATCCAATGCAGAAACATAAATCACCATTCTCAGTGAACTGTGTTGTGAAGGCCAGTGGCTATTAGCATGTGTCCTTGTGAGTAAACTGAGAGATGTGTATTGCTGTGATATAAAGAATGATTTTTGTATGCATTAATACATTAATCTTTCATGTAGATTGGGCAGGTAAGGAAGGCTGTTTGCAGGGCAAAACAAATTAAGCATATGTGTTTTCCATCAATTTCCTTGCTTATATCCTTGATTTGCATCTTGCAGCTCCTGTACCTATGCAGCTGTGTTGGATGTGTACTTAGCATCTGTTTATCCAGTGCCAGTTTTTGTAAGTCACTGACGTTTGTTCATTCTATCACTTTTTAAGCAATGAATACTGAAAAAGAAGTAAACTGAAAAAGACCACAAATGTCAAGAAAAAGTACAAAACTCAAAGAAAAAGAGAATCTAAAGTTAAAAAGTCCATCTGAGAGGAAGCAATGGGAGAGAGAGTAGTTTTCTCACTACACTGTACTCTGCTGTGGTCCATCCACTGTTTGAGAAGAAATTGATTAAACCAACTGTGAACTTGATATATCTTGTTTCATTGTCAGTGGCAAGGCTGCACCTGATGGACATCTGAAGAGTATCTTGTTTTGTACTCCAAAGCTATTTTGCTATGAATCCCAGGCCAAAAAAGCAGCACTGACGGGTAGTGGCAGAGATGCAGTTCCTGGTAAAAGGGTGCATTTCTGTTGTGTTCAGTTTTGTCAGTGGCAACAGCATAGCAAGTGTGTTCAAGTGGAAGCACTGCTGCTGGGGAGAACTGGCTTTGCCTTTCTGGTAGTTGGCTAGACTGATGTCTTTGACTGCAGTCAATGTCATCTAAGATTGGAAGATGCGTCTCCTGTCAGGAGCATGTAAAACTTTTTCCCGAAATGATTTAAGCGGTCCTCCAGCAGGTGACTTAAAATAGATTATCTGACAGGTTAAATAGCAAATTAAACATTGTATTTATTAGGTAGTCTTTTAACACTATGAATTTAGATTTGTTGTTCTGTTATTCTGCCCCTTCCTGTATGGATACCTCTGTGACAGCTTTGAGTAGAGGATACTGAAATGGTGTATAGAGGAAAACTGTTACTGGGACACAGTCATGAGCTAACTATTTCACATGGCAGAAAGTGAGAAAGACATGAATTGCCTACCTGCAGATTTCTAAGTCAGCAAAACATAGTACTTGCTGCAAATGCACGATTATTCTTTAACACAAAAATTTATTTCTGAAGTGCTGTGCTGCAAGAGGGTGAGAAACAGGTGCAGTGAAGTATGAGTTTGTCTTGTGTTTCCTCTTAGCATTTTGTGCTCTGTTAAGTGGTGTTTCTATTCAGTGTTGCAAAAGCCACGCTGACCTTGACAACAAAACCCAAGGAAAGAAAAACAAAGTGTGTGAATGCAAAATGTAGGCTCCCTGGCCCAACAGGTATAATAAATAACAGAATCCAGGGATTTTTAAGGGATCATGAATGAGTCAACTGCACAGTGCTAGTGGGGCTTAAAAGAAGGCAAAATTTTGTTCTGGGTATTAGCAGGAGTTGTGTACATAAGAGTCAGGTGTAGCTCTGTGTGTACTATTGGTGAAACTTCACCGGAGGGCCCTATTCAAGTTTTGTGCAGCATTGTTTAAGGAAAAGCAGATAGATTGGAAGTAGTTGAAAAAGAGGTTCTTAAGAGGACCAGAAGACTTAACTGTGAGGAACATGGCGAAATCCCTGGGTTTGAGTTGCCTCTGTCCGGAGTTTGTTTGGTTTTGGTACGCAGTGACCTGGAAGGCTGCTGCTGTGTCACCAAGGGTTGCATTTCCCCAACCTTTCTAAGGATGCTTGTGGGAGGTCATACCATCTTCTCTGCCTGAGGAGGTGTCTGAGGTGCTGAGGCAGTCCTCTGCCTTTACACTTGGGAGACCTTTCACTGAATCGCTGAATTTTTAAGGTACTGAACCTTCGGTAGGAGCGTTGCTTCTGAAGCCACAGGCACCTTGCTGTGGAGCATTTGAGAGGCCCAGTTTGGTGCCTTTCTTCAAGGTGCTGCTTGCTGTCACTCACTGCATGGTGTACCTTCTCTTAGCAGGCACAATTAATACTCTTCACCAAGCCAAGTCGCTCATTTGCATTAATACATCTCCTCTTGGTGATTACAAAAGACACATAAATTGCAAATGTAAGTGCCAAAATGAAACAAAATACACTAATACTCCTGCAGCCCCTGATCTTAACAGTACTTTACAATTGTTTTTCCTTAAGTCCCCACTCCACCTGCTCCATCCTCAGGGTTACAGTTCCCTCATGGCCCCAGTTCAAGAAAGCAGTTAAATATTAGTCTAAGGATATTGTTATTCAAGACAAACCTTTTAATATTTTCCTAGTGTTAAACCCCAAGAGAAGGGGACTTAATCCCCTGTTTGAACTTGATCATGTCCTTTTCTATTCTGAATATGGGTGCTTTTTAAATTGAAGCCTGATTGCATAACTGTGGGGAAAAATATTCCTTTAGACCTAGTCTGATATTTTGTTGTACAATAAGGTAAAAGTAATCTTTAACAAGAAGGCTGTTTTTCCCATTTCCCAATTTTACCTTTTTATTGCTTGTGGTATTGTTGATAATAGTACCCAGAGGTTTCTGTAGTACAGGTGGCGGTTACAATGGTAAAACACAACACACGCAGATGAGTGCTTTGTCCTTTTCCCAAGATCTCCCTTCTGAAATGCCCCAGCCTGGGTGTGGGAGGGAGGCAGCAGGGCAGGCTGGGTGGGTGTGCAAGGGAGCAGGGCAGCAGGAGCTGCTGCCCCATGCCTGCCATGCACCTCAGCCAGTCCCCTGGGCTGCCATCCCTCTCTGGGAGGCCAAGATCACTGAGTCTCCTGCTTCCTTTATATCCCTTCTGTCCTACTAGTATTCAAGCCACTAGCTGTTCTGACTGGTTTTCTGATTTAGATAGGAGCCTTCTGTGAATTACGTGAAGACTCTTGGTTTCCATTGCAGGTTAGGGTAGAATTTTTTTTTAAAATGTCCTCTATTGGTAAATGGGAAGGATGTTGTTCTGTTGTACCAACTGGCTCCCAAATAACAGCATGCTCTCTGGTCCTTCTAGCTGTTCTGGTTGTTTTTTTTTTTAATAAGATAGAACTATTTGCAATAATTTTTCTCTTCCAAAGTTACTGTTTGTGCAGTATAGCTGCAGAATGTTCTGTTCAGATTTTTTTTTTTAAATTGTAAGAAATAACATACCTTAAAGTTTCTTAATGTCTTGTGCACCCAATGAAGTGAACCCAAAGCATGTAGCTACACCATTGTTTATCATTTATTCCTGTTACGGTTTGAAGATGTAGCTTACAGGTAAGCGGATGCTGTGCAGTTGCTCACATTTTGATTAATGTACATATCTGGCTGGAATGATTTTGCCTTGTTTTGGCACCACTTGCCTTTTATTTTAGACTCAGATACCTGAATCACAAAAGATACACACCGTGGTGCAGAAGCCTGGAGTTTCTGAGGCTCCTGTGCCGTGTGTTGTATTTCTGGTGTGGGAGGGAAATGAGGATAGACAGCATGTTTTGCTCTGCTGCTGTCACCCACCCAGGCATGCCATGTGGGCAGGAGGAAACTGTCCTTGGAGATTTTAAGCACCCTTATGTTTCCTTTCAATGTCACAGAAGAAAGGGCAAGAATAAGAAGGGGAAGAGGTGAGAGGGTGCTGGAAAAGCAGGGGAATGGGGGCAAACTGACCAAGTGTTCATTTCGTTAATGTACTGAGAAGCCCCATCAGCGTGGCACATGCAGCTTTTGGTGAGGGTGGAGAACTCAGTGTCTCATTGTAGGCATCCTATCATCTGAAATAAGGAGGTGCCCAGCTGGGTGTTGGAAGGGGAAAACTGCTTGCGATATGGAGTCAATGTGATAGAGGAGCTTTGGAGAGAGATGTGAGTCCTAAGGTAAAGAGGCAAATATCCTGGAAAATAATTTTAGCTGCTGCTGTCCAAGGAAACGAAGAGACTCTAGCAAGGAAGGGGTATGCAGAAAGATACATGGCAAGAAGGATAGTCTGGAGAGATGGAACTAACACGGGAGACAGAGCTACAGGAGTGATGGCTCTTGGAGATTTGATTTGTAGCGGGAGAAGGAAGACACTACGAAAAGAGTAAGTTGGATTTACTGATTCACAATTTTTTACCTTTTGTCCCTTTTAAGTTCTACGAGTCTTACAAAATGGAAATCCAGAGGCAAATTTACTTGTAAGGAAGAGCATGAATGAATGCACATCATGCTCTCTACACAATTTTCAGGGGGAAAAATGCAAGATGCATTTGGTTTATAATCTTCAGAGAAGACAGTTGTCAGTGAAGACTTTGATAATGCTCTCACTAGTGTAATAGGAAAGCTATGTATTCATCATCCAGGGAATCAATGCCTAGAGTCTACAATAAATGAGCCTTTTGCTCACTGAAGAGACTACTAAGTCTGTGACAAACTGGCAATTAATGTCATTAATGATTAATGTTTGATTGCGTTAGAAGCTGTATATAATGATTAATAGCCACATCAATGTGTATTTATAAAATAAGTTAATGGCTGCTGAACAATTTACTGGCTGAGGAGAAAATTGGTTGCTTCCTGTTAAATATCAAGTAAATGCTGCTTTAGTCAGAGACGTATTTGTAAGTAGGCAGTATTGTTTACTTGTAAAATCAACGTAACTTTGAGAAATTGCCATAAACACATTTCACAAAATTAAAGCTAGATAAATAGAGCTGAAAGAGAACCTGAAATTCTTGTCTCTCTCAATATCTGTAAGTGAATTTAGTTTTGTATTACTGTTTTTCTCATCCTTATCGTGGGTCAGTGAAAATGAGCATTAAGCAGTTCAGTAAGAGGGAAAACTGCTCTTAAGTCAAACGCTCCCAAGTGTTTTGCTGATCTGTAGTGAAGAAATACAAACACTGATCTGTGCTTTCTTGGCCCATGCAATTGGACGTTAGCTTCTTTCATGTAACTTAAACTGTAGATTTACTACTCTTAGACGCTTTATTTTATTCACATAAAGATTATTCATGTAAGGATTCTTCTTTAATTGTGCAACACAAAATGGATTAAACTATACATGCTCTGAGCTGATTTTCCAAAGTGTCATTTCAATTACCAAAATTGGATTGCTGTCCAAGGGACCCTGAGTCTTGTTTAAATGAAAATACCTAAGAAGCACAACTCTCTGCAAGAGAAGGAGGTGCCATAGTGAAGACAATACTGTGTTTGCCTATTTGTTTAGCTTTTCAATACACACTCTTATCCCAGACAAAAGTAGTGTCTCCAGACGTATCTGCTTGGTTTAGCTTGGAAAGGACAGGGTTTATATTACAGGCGCTGTGAAAACTGGGCAGACAGATCCCATTTTTGTTATTTAGGTTTAAGAGTTTAAGCAAGATTTAACAATCTTTAAGACTTGAGTGTTATGGTGAACTTGAGACTGCATAGGAGGCAGCTATAAGTACAGAGACTGCCCTTGGCTGTAATTATTCTTTGGAGCTTTGTAAGGCAGCCAGGTTCCCCCTCCTTGGAAGCTAGATGTTGCACTGTAGCAGTGCCAGTGGAGGGGGACAGTTGACATCTTTTTCTCTAAATTTCTTGGAGGTAGTCTTTGCATCTGGCATATTTCTTCACGAACTGCTTCCCAGGGAAGGCTTTGAGGTTCAGCATGGGCTAGCGTATGGGAAGCACAACACATAAGCTTTAACTTGGGCTCTTCCAATAAGGTCAGGTGACCTTGGGTAAGTTGCTTAATATCTTCATGCTTTTGTTTCCTCTCCTGCTCTTTGCCCTTGTTGTTTGTTTAGTTGGGATGGTATCTTTTACTGAGCACAATGGAAAGCTCATCTTAGATGGTCATCAAAGTATTATCTCAATGCAAATGAAAAGGAGGATTTTTTTTCCTCTGTAGTTGTAGAACACTGACCATGAAACACATGAGTATTCTTTCATTTTCCTTGTTACTTTTTAACTACTAGTATTCCTCTCATTGGGTTTTTCTCTCCAGTTTGGATTAGAAAGCATCTACTTTATGCAAATGCCTGGTACTTCTGGTTGGTGATCAAACTGGGGGGATGGGGGAAGAAAAAAGAAAGTCAGGTTGAGCCGGTCTGATTAGTATTCAAAGATGTTTTCTTACTGAAGTGAAGGGAAACTGTATTTTTCATTTTAGGACAAATGCAGTGTTTTTGATGTGCCAAAATAGTTTATTCTGATGTATCTGAAGCTAATTGTGTTGAGATTTGAAAAAATGTGTTGGCTTCCCTCTCCAAGGGAAAGCAAAGTTCTCAAAACAGAGCCCAGAGCTATGTTCCCCTTCGCACAAGGGCTGAGTTAGCTTGAACAGAGGTCGCCACACAGGCTTTTCATTCCTGTCAGTAGGGCTGTGAAGCCAGTTTCCAGCGCTCAAATGGCAGGCCACTGAGCAGCCACCATCCTTTATCTGGTTCAGAACAAGAATGTAGATCAGAATTTCCAAGATTTCTCTCATGGATGATGAGAGCAGTGTGAACATGACAATGTGGGTCTGCTACAGCAGGGGAGGGGCCAGGGTTGTTGGGTAAAAGGGAACAGTGATTTGCAAATCTAACATTAATTTGGGGGTGGGCAGGTGTTGATTACAAGAGCTTGAAAATTTAATGCAGAACCGCTGGAATAAACTGTTAAGAGATTTTTTTTTTTTTGGTATGCATTGTTGAAGCTGAACGAAATAAGCCCAACAGTTTGAAAACATCGTTTCTTTTGCTGCAGCCAAAGTGTTTGGCAAAATTCACCTGTATATACCTGTTGCTTTGGTTACCCTGAAGTAACAGTCCTGACTAAATTTATTGTCTAACACAAAAGCTGAAAAATATTGAGTCTGCTTCTCATCTTACAGACAAATGCCAACTCTCTTTTCTACCAGCTATGCATTCTACAAATTAATTCAGTGGTTACATGAATTAAAAATAAGACTGTCTTTTAGCAAAAAGCTTTGTTATAAAATAAAAAACCTTTTAATCTCCATTGCATTGCCTTGATTGTAGTACATGCAGCAGAGTAGTCATTGAACAGTAACAGCAGTGAGCTGATTATCATTCACAAAGTAGTTGAAACTGAAGAGTTAGAAATATGGACTGGTAATGACATTTATAGTGTTGGCTGTGAAATACTCATGGAAATCCACTTTCATAAATATTAATTTGACATTGGTTTAGCATTTAATAAGTGGAATTGCTCAAGATGATAAAGATGCTTTATTACATCTGGATAGCCTTAGGAAATATTTCTGTCTGCCATTTAAAAAAAAAAAGTATGAAAAAGATACGAAAGGTTTTAAGTTATGAAAACTAAAAGGTGGTTGAATGTGAAGTTAATTGGGGTTTAGAGTATATAAAATAGGGCCAAATTCTTCTCTACATTTACATAAATGGTGTCAAAGCCCACTCTGAAGTAAAAGGGAATGCAACTTGATTTCTTTCTTGACTTGTCAAGTGTCTTCAAGGCACCGTTGCCCTGAGTTTCAAAATGCCCATGTGCAAAGTACAGGCTTTGTTTTACTGTAGCATACATGAAAATATCTTCACTGAGGGACCACAATTATTCAGAGGTGACCTTTTGATTCCTTGACTGCTTTAAAAGCAAGTTATTTTCTAGCCTGTTGCTTTTGGGCTATGTTGGATGCTGCAGTATGCAGTCAGAACTGCTGGTTATTTGTGTTGCTGTTAACAGATCTCATTATAAGGTAGGCTGCGTAGTGTGTGATACTATTTTTTTGTATGCTTAAGAGTGAATCAGATGGTTGCTACCACTAATAGGCTACCAAAAGAAGACCTAAGAGTATTTAAGAAATGTCAAGCCAAGTTACTTGTGTGTCTTTAATCATTCTTGTGTGCAAAATAATCCCAGTACATGAGCTGTGCAAGCATAAATGTCTTAGGCCATGAGAAAAGATAAAAACAAGAGTGAATGTTAAGGGCAGAATAATAGTATTTAACATTCTTACTGTATTTTCAGTACCCACAGTGTTCCACAAGTGTTGATCTTTGTAAACTTCAGGGAGATAGCTTGAAGTAACCCTTTCTCTGTTTTAGAGGAAGGGGACATTTTGACTACCATTCTGTTCTACCTGATGGGTCCTTTGTTCTGAGCAGTAAGCCAAAGATGCTTCAGTGTGTGGTTCCTTTGGTGGCTTATCTGCGTACTTGGCTTCCCACCCTGTCCCAGCAGAATCAGAGGTGCCCTTCCAGAGGTTTTGTTTGCTTGTTGAAAACTGAAACCCTGGTCTGGGGTGAAATCTTGGCCTGCACTTAGAGTCTCTCTATAAACTTCGATGAAGTCACTTAATCTTCGTTTCTTTGTGAAGTGGACCTACAGATTTCCTGAACTGAGTTTCCTGAAGCGGAATATTTCCAGAAAGAGGAATGCTTCCAGAATTGTTATTCATTCTTTGTTTGCTTTTGTTGCTTTTTCTTGCCACACTATTTTACGGTATTCCCTAGGTCATAGGTTTTTGTTGTCATAGTAATGATACTAATCTTTGTAAAATAATAAAATGATTTAACTTTTTGACAGCAGGAAGAGAAAGTAGATCAAGTTGTTGATATGCAATATCATAAGCATTCTTCTTGGCAGGAAACTTGTACAGATGAGAGGTCTCCTAACAAAAAACAGACTTTTATCTTCATGGGGAGATTTTAATCAAGTTTTATATTATTAAAGGTTAAGACTGTTTAAAGCTGTTGTTTACTTGTATGGTCTAAATCCATGCCTCCTTTTTAAAGGCACATGGTACCACATGTCCTTTAAAAACCAACCAACCAAACAAAAAACCCCAAAATCCCCCCAAAACAACCAAACAAAAACCCCATAAAAATTGGAAGTGAAAAAAATGTTCCTCTGGTGTATGTTGGTAACCATTTTCGTTTGACATTTTAATTATAGCACAAAGGCCTCAACATCAATTTAAACCTGGTACCTATACATAGTAGAGAATTGTCTTTAATCCCAAGAGCCTGTAGTCGCGGAGAACATGCAAAGCAGGTGTTTGAAGCAAGCATGTGGGCTGGGGTCACTCCAGCTGAACCAGCACGCTCAAAGCTGCCAGTACTGGCTTCTATCATAACTTCCTACTAGCGCAAGGTGCAGTTGGTCCTGTTACAGATGCAGTGGCTTAAACTTGTTTTCATATGAGTAGTCTGTTCACTGTATAAGGCAGGCAAAGCTGGCTCAGGCTGCAGGTAAGTTTGAAAATTCACTGCTTTCTTTTTGTCCTTTAGTTGTATAGATTTTTCTCCCCCTGGACTTTAACCTCTTGGATTCAGTTTTTCTTGCTGAGCTCAAAATTCGGGCCAAAGAAGTTTAAGAAAAGATTTTATTAAAAGTCCCAAGTAAAATAGCTCAATCTTGTGAGAATGCACAAGAGACGTAACAGCTGCAGACCGCTCCATGAGAAAGAACCTTCCAGCTATCCCAGGACACTTCTAGTATGATGGGAATGCCTGGAGGGGTATTCTACAAAGAGACCTTTTTAGCTTGTCAGTTCATAACCCGTTTTGGCTTCTGACGTATAACAGCTGGGAAAAGTTGATTTTTCTTTAAAAGCCTGGGTTAGGTTCCTCTAACAAGGTAAGAAATGTGATGGTAGGAACCTCACAATGAAATTGCAATTAAATGCAAACCGTTTATATCACCATTGGAGGCAGCTACTAAGCTAGTCCTGAACACTCTCCTTACTTAATTTACCTCGAAATAAAACTAATGTGACTCATCTCCACAAACGTCACCTTGCAAGAGGACGTACCTTTGCTGCCTGTGAAGAGCAGTGGTCAGTTCCTCTTCCACCACAGAGCCCAGGATGCACTTTACTGCAACACCCAGGTCACTGCAGTGACTTCTCCCTGAAAGCATTTAACTAGTGAGTTCCAGTTGCTGTCCTGCCCCTTTACCCCTGAGGATAGTGTTTATTGCTACTAATGTGGGAGGAGGGATTAGACGGTTTCCATTTTATTATGAAGTCTAATAATATTTTTTTCATTCGGGGGAAAAAGTTTTAGATTTAGCTGAGTTGAATTTTGAAGAAAAAAAAGAGCCTCTCACGTATTCCTCTCAGCTGAGGAACATAGTTGACTAGTAGCATGTGCATATCCTGGCTGTTAGTGCTAATGATCTCTGAAAACACTGAAGAGCAACACTTACTGCAGGATCAGAAATCCCACCGATGCATAGTTTGGTGCTTGACTGATTGTCATAAAAAGCATCTTCATAGGAATGTGAGCAGGCTATACTCCAGAATGCCCATTTGTTGTATTTCTTTATTACATGCTTTGAATTAACGCTGAACTTTGATAAATTTTTGCTTGGCATATTGTTTGGGGTTTTTTTCCTGGTTTTGCTCCCCCTTCTACCTCCACTGAAATCTAGTTTCAGATATATTTGAATTTAGCTATTTAGATAACTTATTTATCTCAGAGCATCATCTTAGCATGAAAATGAAAGTAGAAGCTATTTAGAGGTAAATGTGGATATAGTGCTAAGTTTGATCATATGCCCTTGAAAATATAACAATTGTCAACTACTCATTCTTTCCATAACATTGCTATTCAAATGTTAATGTGCTCTCATGAATTTGAGAGTGAGAGAAAATATTTATATCCCTCTCGGGTTTTCTGGAAGTGCTAAATGTAACTGATAGTTTTCATTCCTTTTGTTGGGTCATGGACAGGAGGTGGCAACAGGTGTGTAATTCGTTGTTTGGGCAATGTATAAAAATAACCACAACTGCTTGTTCTTCTGGTTTAAGTACACCGTTAAATGACATTGATATTTATTGTCCTTTTCATGATCCACTTAAGATATGCATGACTGAATTATTTACAAGAGGAAAACCCTAGGGATGATGTGGCTCAGAAGTGGGCCTTTTATCTTAGGTTGAAAGTTCAAATTCAGTCCGGTTCAGAAGGCTGTTCTAGCATATGGTAGACTGGATAGTTAATGCTCTCATACGGCTAAAGCTTAGGCTTCCAGCGGGGTTCCCAGGCATCCAACAGAGTGCTGAGGATGGCTGGGGCACTGAACATATTGCTTCTCTTTTTGCTTGGGGTATATTGCCTTAGAAATGAGACTGAGGCAGTATTTTGAACACTTCTGACTGCTGTAGCAGTGTACCTTGGTTATCAGTCCAGTCAGAGCCCAGCAGCTGGAGGAGAAAGAGAGGCTCTAACTGTGATCACATTCACACAATCCTTGTTTTGATAAAGTAGCAAAATGGTATTTTAACTATAACTGACGGTGGGTTTTGACTTCCCACTTGTAGTGCTCTACTTTCCAGCCTGCAGATTAATTTGAAGTTTTAAAAGTATTTCGTAAGTGAAGTCTGAATATAAAACCTCCTTTTAAGGACCTCCCTCTTCAGCTAAATTGGCTGCTTATTGTGTCCGTGCATGATGCTTTTAGTTTTTTCCCAGCTAAGGCTTTTGTTTTGTGTTTGTGTGTGTGTGGTAGTCAGACTTTTTCTTTTTTTGACCGGTTTTATATAAAACTTTGTGGAGGCAAAGAGTATATTGAAAGGTGGCACAAAGTGACTGGTTAGTATTGTTCTTCTGGTTAATAATTAAAATAACAGGGAGAGCCAGTTGAAATGCACTTATTTTTCTTCCAGTTATGACTAGATAAAACTTCCAGCAGTATCAAGCAGTAGACTACAGCATTCAGACCTTAACCACTCATCAAGAAAAGGCCCTGTTATTAATCAGGCTGATATGCCATCTGCTAGATTTTAATCTCTAGGTGTTCATGTAAGAGGGCCATCAAAAATTTGGCAATACACTTGTGATTACAGGGTTAGGTCTCTTCCCCCCCCCCGCTTCATTGCAAATTAGCTTCTTCAAAATAAAACTTAGTTAAAGTAATGCTGGGGTGCTACTCCAATAGTATCTTGTGTCACTTCACTATCAGGTTGAAATGTAGTAATGGATTAATGAAATTCTTTGGATTTTATAGTTAATACAACACATACTCGTTTCCATTCATGTGTGCTTCATGAATGTGATGCTAATGGATACACATAATTGAACATCTTGTTAAAACCAGGTACACTAGGATTTGCTATGTTAGAAGGACAACTGCCCTAAAATTAAGACCCCAAAATCAATAATTAATTAAAAAAGGCAAATGCATTATAACTGTGTTTAAATTAAACTTAAAAAATGTGAAGTGCCAGTTTAAGATAGAAGGTGTTTTCTTAATTCTTCTTGTTCTACTTTTATAGGAAGTAGGCAAGAAAGTGGGCCAAAACATTCACTCAGCTCTTGAAACAAACAAAACCCGACCAAACAAATCCCCCCAAATGAATAAAAAATGCCAAACCTTTTGAAGACTTTCTGGAGACTACTGCTGTTTGTGGGTGGTGACCAGAAAAGACGAAAGCAGTTGGTAACACATCTAAGATGATCCATATCTTGAACATGTAATGAAAATTTTAGTCTTGACATCTTGTGCATTTTGAAAGTCAGATTAGTGGAAAAAAGAAGTGGCTTGAGACATGCATGCAGTTTGTAGGCTTGTCTGATTGGAAATTGTATGTACCTGTTAAAATAACTGAGAACCAAGAAGGCAGGGATTTACACAGATTAAAAGGCCTGCTAAGCAGAAAAGCTCTGTGGCTTTCCTTGTTGTAGAGCTGAAAAATGGTAGTGTTGAGGTAAAAGGAGTTTACCTACTGCTGATTTTGCAATGGAATCTTTATTGACTTTTCACTGACATCAAATAAGTGTTCACTTGCTTTTTCATTTATTGCCATCCTGGTGAGCTGAAGGGGCCTCTATCTCTCAGTGCAGAGCCCACTCAAGCTGTCCGTGTGCCTAGCAGCACTAGGCTAGTCAGCAGCCCCACCAAGCCTGTTCAAAACCTGATTACTCAAAATACAGCAATGGACCCAGGCTGCAGCAACATATGGACTGCTCCAGGTAGGGCAGTTAGCTCTGGGACAGGACTCAGGTTGTCAGTGAAACTCCAGACTCAGCAGAGAGATTGGCATTTGTCCTTGCCACCTGTATGAACTTCGAGAGCAAGCTTGGGATGGCAGATCTGCCGAGCTGCGTGCACGTTCTAGAGAAAACCAAGGGACTGCATTGGCCTTGGTGGAGATTTGAGCTCTGATGGTAGAAGCAAACTCTGCTGTGGAGAAAGAAAAAATTTCAAACATCAGTATGCCCGTGGATGATTCCACTCTTTAAATACTTTTGCATTTCTCAGTACCAGTAGAATACTAATACTTTTGTTTCGTTTAGGAAGATAACTCATCAGCATCCCTTAGATAAGTCTGTCTTAGCAAAAAATCATATTAGGACGGCATTGGTTCTAAGAATTCCTTTATCCATTTGAAAGCAAGTATGTGGAGACCAAGGCAGTCAAGTCTACTTTGCAGGATGACAGCTCTCTGGTCCCATGAGCTACCTCTTTTGATGAAGGTACTGACGCTGGTCCAGCGCTTTGAAACGGGTATAAACGACATCTAGAAGAGGACTTTAGACAGAACAGAAATGTTGCAAGTAATCCTACTGCTGCACTTTATCTGCAAACTTGTCTTGTGTGGGCCTGGCCCTGCGGGTTCTGGGAGAAGATAAAACTGAGAAATTTCTCAGAAATATGTGCACACTCTCTTGTGTATACAGGGACCTGCATCAAATGGTTTTTCCATGTTTGGTGATGGAGTTTCTGCCAAACCATTTGGCACACATTTAATCAGAGGTTAGAAGAGAAAGGAAATGTCCTTGAAAAAACTTAAGGAGTTAGAAAACACTTTGAAGGTACATTGCTGTTGCTTTCTTCTGTGATCTCCGGATGTACTAGTAATTTTTATTCCCATGCATGCAATTATTAATTGCTTTTATATTTAATGTTTTAAGGGGGAACACTGTTTTACCTTTAATTGGCAATAAAAGTGCTCTGATCCCATCAGTTCACTCTGGAGCAACAGAACTTACTCAGGTAATAACATCATGAGCTTTAGTTTTTTCCTAGGGGATTGTGGCCCTGTAGCTGTCAGTTGTAACAGTGAATCCTCAGGTAACATCCTGTTCGTTCTCCAAGGTTTTAACCTTAAGATTGTACATTACAGTACCTCATTGTTAAAAATTACAATTTGTATTTATTTTGTCTATGGCAGGGATTTTCCCACAGTAAGAGAGGAGAGCTATGGAAACATCCAGATTCCCCATGTACGGTTAAAAAGAAGAGGTGGGGGGGGAAAGTTGTTACTCATGCTCCCTGTTCAGAATAATTTCTTTCCTGGATCTACCATAAGGCACACTTGCGGCGTAATTCTTAAATATTTGCAGTGTAAAAGGATTTACACAAACAGTTTAGCACAAAGATCAAATTTTATAAACAGTTCTAGAGACCAGACAACCAAAGCGACATCTAATTATTATTTCGATCTGAACACTGTGTTCTGTAGAAATCAGCCCATCTCAGAGAAGGAAATGGAGCTGCCATCCAACCCAGTAAAATCTCAAGAGGCTAATGTCTTTTGAGGACCCCCCCCCCACTGCTACCCAGACTACTGACTAAGGAATACTGACAGATAAAAATATACAGTGCCCTTAACTCTACTTGGAACTGCTTTGGACTGGCTGTGGACTTGGGCAGATATTGCTGTAGGGATTACGCACAGGTCACCCTTTCAAATTTGCCAGTTTGAGGGCTACATTATAATTTTTATAATTAAAAAGTGAGGGGTTTGGGGCTTTTTTTAAAATCATCACATCACTCTGAGCTGTGCTTAGATTTGGTCCTCCTACTCTCAATTTATAGTTCTCTGAAGTGATTTCTCTCCTGTTTGGAATTGAAGTGAAATGGTCTAAGAACATTTTCAGTAACATTTTTTGTACAAGCAATGCAGTTCACTTTGTATGTGGTACTTAAAAGCCAGTAAATAGTACTGGCTTTTCTTTGCGATGGCAGAATGCAGCAGTCAGGGCTGCTTGCCCTGAATTACAACACAGACTGTGGGACTTGATAAGAGAGCACTGTGTGGGAGCAAGATAAAATTGCATCCTTGGGATTATACTAAAAATACATTTGTGAAAACAGTATTTTCATGGCACAGTTTGATTTAACCTGTCCTTGAAGACATCACACCTCTTTTTGCCTGGTACTGGTTTATCTTGCTTCACAGATGGCATATGGGGAAAATAAAGAACAGCGATAATGGTCAGTGTCCTGTGTATCAGAAGCTTTGCAAGCAGCAGTTGCACACTGTGTTTATAACCTCAGGCACTGCGTGATTTTTATATTTATCCCTGCTTGTCAGACCAGGATTCCCCCTGGGTATAAGGGCTTGTTTGGGCTTGTCTCTTAGGAGCAATTGAGGAAATGATGTCTGTTTTTTGGAGCACCTTGCTGGAGCGTTCCCTCTATACCTGTATTCTAGAAATGACAGTTGGTTCAAAGTTAAGATAATGTTATGAAAATAAATAGGCACAGGAGCACTCCAAAATAAACATAGCTTTTGTTTTGCATTAAAAAAAAAAAAGTTAATTAGAATATTTGCTGCTTGGAGCTTGATGTATAAAAATCAGTATGAAGTAAGAAAGATTTGACTCGTTTTCGTGATAGATCAAAGTGCAAAGACTGTTTACTTTCTTGTAATAGCCATTATGCTCAGGCTGTGGAGTTCTATGTATCTTAAGTCTCTCCCAGGATCTTGGGGTGTGTGTGTGAATTTGCTTACAAACATTGAACCATAACTTAGTATACATCTAGTCTGGGAGAGGGAGGAGAAACTAGGCATCTTGCTCTGGCTTTACCTCTTGGGAGCATCTTGTATATCCAGATTACATTGTTTTTCTTGGTTAGAAATGAATCATCTCATTTTTTAAAACCTGCATGCCCAAATTCAGCTCTGCCTGGAACTGAATTACTCTTAGTACAGAGAAGTCCCCTTCAGCCTCCTAAATGTGGTTGGTTGGTGCAGTCAGAACCCGAGGGCAGGAAAAACACACCAAAAGTTTGTGTTTTCAAATGCGTTCTTGAGTGAGTTTGTCATAAAGAAGATGCTTCTGGCTGTAATGGTGTTGCATCTTTGTCTTCAGGGCTTCATGTAACCAGCACCATGAGCTGAAGAATTAGAGACAATGTTTTACTGCAAAACTCTCTTCTCTTAGGATAAAATTGGGTAGATAGGGTTATGTTGATGCTGCACAGACTTCACATGGTCATGCCAGATGGACCTTGTGCCTTTTAACTGGTTACACTGAACACATCATGGCATGTGCTTGGATTATGTGATCTTCTAAATGTTTGGAGTTAATAGAAGTATTTTATGGACAGCAAAACTATCTTAAGATAATTCAAAAAGTTATACTTAATCTGTGACATGAAATAGGTATTGATATTAAACCACATCTTGTATGTAGACATCTGCAGTAGAAATGGACTCGGGGTCTAGCAAGCGTTCAGAGGAGGTGTTGTATGATGGTTGTGATAGTGACCAGCCAGTTTGACTTCTAAGAAATACTGCTGACAGTGAGACAGATGGACAAGAAGTCCTGTGTATGCATCATACTTCTGTAGGGCTCCTCAGTCATCCTCCCTGCGCATGATAAAGACTAGGTCTAGCACTAAATGAATATCTAGTCTGAGTATCTCTCAACCTGCAAGAAGGGAACAGTGTTTGGTCTGATCTGCATTCAAGGAAGGGTTCCCATGGCTTCATCTGGCTTTAGTTCAAAGCAATTCAGGTCTGAGGGAGACACAGCCTTGCTGATAGGAAAGAGTAAGATTTGGTGGTGCATCCTTTCTCCAGTTTGATTTTTTGAGTTGCTCCCTGTTCCTATTCATCTTCATTCCACCTCTGCTAGCAACTATGAAATAGAGCCAGTCTTCTATGAAATGAAAATGAAAGATTAGAGAGATTAGTAGGCAACAATTACCTAAAGCCTTCCTATGAAAGCCTTTGGATAATAATAAAATTGAAACAGACTTTTATGTAATGCTCTGCATCCACTGAAGTTATTCCTTTAAATAAGAAAATGGAGTATTACTGTCAGCATTTGTTGTGCATGGTGAGACGCTGAGAATTTGGGGGAGTCTAAATGGGTTAAGTCTGTAACGCAGTACTCTCAGGGCTGTATAACTCCTGAGAACTACATAGAACAGGTTTCTAAATGTCCCAGAGTGAGTAGAGTACATATGAATTAGGTGGAGATGGAAACAGACCTTTCAAACTTCTGTCACTGAGCTATGTTATTTTATTTTCCCCTAAGCAATGGTTGTCTTGCCTGCTGTGGCAAGAAGGGCTAGAGCAGGGGCTGGTGGAAATCAGGAGCGAATGGCCTGAAACTGCTAAGGGGAATGAGTGCTTGTTGGGCTTGACTGTTTAAAAACCATTGTAAATGTATTTCAGTGAAGAAACAGTCAAAGCAGCATCCATTTAGTATAAAGTATTTAAGAAGCAAGTCTTCCTGGCTTCACCATCTCCATAATAGACTGGGCTGCAAGTAGTGACGGCAGCAGCCCTGTGGGGCAAAGGGGGCTGAAGGGCTGGCAGTTGGCAGAGCTGAGTAGGGCAGGGAGTTGGAGAGAGAGTGGCAGGCCAGGAGCTACCTTCAGCTTTCCCAGAAGGACAGAGCAAATTCGGGGTGAGGGAGGGAGCACCTTCTCATTGCCTCCTTCTTCTCCCTGCTTTTTCTCTTTGTTGTTGTAGGTGAATGAGTAACTCTTTCCTTAGGCTGAAGACCAGAGTCCAGCCAGGGTAGCATGTGGACCACAGACACCTGGTCCATGGAGTACTTCTAAGGGATTTGTGAAGGGTGACATAACTTTCCTAGTCAGACTTCAATACACTCCAGAGCACTTTGCACTGCCACTGAAAATGTTTAGGAGTCTAGAAGCTGAAAAAAGTTTGGAAACCACTATTCATACAAAGCTGTTTTGCCTGGTGCTTTCCAGAAAGTTTCCTTTCCTGCTTCAGTGAGACATGCGTCTGCGGGAGAGGAGTAGATATGCCATTTCTACGTGCTCCCTGCTACTTGTTGACTGAATAAATCTGTTCCTCTTGCCGAGGGGTTGAGTGGGGCACGTGCCAAGATGCAATCAGGTTTTGCTTCACTGTAATAAAAGATCAGTCTGACTCAGCATTTTGGTTTCTAATGATGTGCTTGCACTCTCCACCCACCTCCCCACCCCCTGGCATCTGGTTTATGCTCTGAGTAATGTGATAGCTCTTATTCAGAGTTAATTTCTGTGCTTCTTAATTCCTGATAGATTTCCTCTCCCACATTCCGTGCCTTTTGAGATTCCAGTTTTCCTAGAAGTTGTAATTATTCACACTGGGTAGCAGCAGGTGAACTGAAGTCAGAACGTGGCAGCATTCAGAGCCCTGCCCTGATCCTTCTAAGCCAGATCCTACTGCTCATGTCAGAGGTAGTGCCTGGATCCTCATGCTGGCAGGTGTGCAATATTCCTGAGAAACAGGTTGTTTGTCTGGGATCCTGCCTTAAGTTTTTGAAATATCCTCTCTTCATCCTAAATAGTCTTATTCAGTCCCAGGGTGAGATTGGATTTCCCTCAGCACCTTCCCTGCACTGTAACAGAAGAGCCAAAGGCATGTATAGGTGACCAGCAGTTTAGGGGTTGTTTTTTTTGGTGAGCTTTTTTTTGTTTATTTGGTGTGGTTTTTTGTTTGTTTTGGGGGAGATTTTTTTGGAAGGTGATGGGGAAAGAAGCAGTCTTTTCAGAGAAGGATCAAAAATAATTTAGGTGATTAGTCTATAGTACAGCTCGCAGCTTTTACTTTCTACTTATTTGTCTGACTTCATCATTGTCTTGCTGTCTTGGCTGTCTTCATTTTGCAGAATGATCCCATTCAATGTTTACTTGGTTATAACAACAGTTTGTATTTTATTCTAAAATCCCCATTGTACCATAATGCGCAACAGACTGTCTGCAGAAGAATTAATCATGACAAAAAGGAGGCAAAACCAAAAGCCCTCAAGTACACAATAAGTCTAATCAATCCATGGTGTGGTTTTTCTTTTCTAAATTTTTTAGGTTTATTTCCTCTTTTCTGTATTATTTTCTCCTTGTGGCTTGACAGAAGTTGCTAGGATGGGAAGGATCCAATTTTGATGGAGGTCAAATACAGCTCCTCAACAGCCTCCTCTAAGTTGTGGCCAAGGAAGCTGTAAATACCGTGTGGCCAGCACTTGTAGTATACTTTACACAGGCTCAGTACCAACCATCACTTTGTTAGCATACTAGCCGTTGGTTTTTGGAGGTCTGCTTCCTTTCCTGGCGCTGCTGATTTGATTTCTCAGGCTGTATTAAACCACTTTTTGTTTAGAAATATTCCTGTATTATAATTCTGCTATACATCTGAATAATGCATCTCTGACACAGATTTGTCCAGAGTTGTCTATGGAAGCAATCAAACCCCCACATTTCTTCCTAAGAGCTGTTATAGTCTAGTTTAAACACAGTATGTAGCAATTTGGCATTTCACTGAATTATATGCAATCATGTTGGTGAAGCTGTTTCTTCTGTGTGTATTTCCCACAGCTGTCTGGATTTTTTTTTCTTAAAAAAATCTGCCTCATTGTTCATTTGCAATTGCAAATAGCTCCACTGCAATAGCACCCAGAGGTGCTTTAATAATACCAATAGCAAGAACTTATTAAAAGATGACCATAAATCAGTAGGTCTCCAGAGTAGATTTAGTGGTTTGGTTATATTCCAACTGAAATTAAAATCACAGTGTTGCCATTATGTTTATTAAGAAAGTATGTTCTGGAGATGAGAAGCAAAAAAAAAAAGACTAAAAAAAATATAGCCAAGAGATGAGAAATTGCTATTATTAAAATATAAATGCTTTGCATCCTACCTCGGTAAGTAATTATTCCCCCAAAAAGAAGTGCCACAGGCTTCCACTGATGTATCAGGGACTCTCCCAGCACTGATTTTTAGAAGATATTCAGCTACTGCAGTAAAGAGTGACTGTCGAAAAGAGGGGGGAAAGGTAATGCAGGTTGTCTTGTGTGACACATGGATTGCTGAGCATTTATGGATATAATATGGCTGCTGAAAGCACTCTGCTTCAGCCTAAGTCCCAGGTGCTTGTGCTGCTGGGCTGGGCTATTTCCTTATTTCCTTACCAAACTTATTTCCACTTACCAAACTTATTTCCTTACCAAACTATATTTCCTTACCAAACTATTACCATTTTGAGGGGCAGATCCTCAGCATCTTGGTTCACTGGAGTTGTAATTATTTAGAGCACCCAAGAGGCTGGTTGGGATTTCTGTCCATACTAAAAGAAGTGAGGAATAGTGGTGGTGGCAGGCACAAGATAATGTTCAGCAGGAGGTGCTAAAGACGGGCTGTGGAGACTTCTGAGTCCTGTAAAGGCATGGAGTGGATGTGGGCGCTCTCCTTGAAGTTCTGACCAAACACTCGTATTCTCCCTGGTACTTGCTTCCGCTGGCAGAGCTACATGGAGTGATAGGTGCTGCTGATGTGGGCTGAGACTCACAACATCAGTAAATGAGAGAGTTTGGAAAAGCACAGCAAAATGACTTTGGGGATTTAATGTTTTCTGGGTAATAGTGTTCTGAAGAATTCATCTGCTTGCACTACAGAGCTCACTGCAGTAATGGAAGTACCTCATGGGGTGGGCGGGGTATCCAAATTGTTTGAATACTACCATCCCTTGGGTTCTACTATAGAGGTATCACTGGGGAGGTGTTAGTGCTGTACAGGACTTCTGCAAAAGTCGCTCAGTCTGGAGTGGAGGAGACCTGCTGGTGGGGACAGCAAGAGAAGTGTTTTGAGAATGATTGCCAACCTACACATGTGATGCCTGATCTTTGTTGGAAGGAAATTCAAACATCTGGAGTGGGAGAAAGCTGTTGTGTACCTTCTCCAGGTCCTCAGTCTGGCTGAGGTTTCCCACAAAGTCTGAAGCAAGCATGGAGACCTGTCTTCCAGTCTGGTGCATCAGAAATGAGATGACTTGCAGACTGACTTATAGCATAATGGCAGGAATTGCAGATGCATTTAAAGATGGAGAAAACAGGAAAATATGGCAGCTTGAAACGTGACGAACATGAATAAGAAATAGTGAAATTCAGCCTTGTATGTAATTAGGTGTATTGGATAGAAGTAAACCAAAGCAAGCATTTAACTGGGGCAAGCCACTTAGCAAACAATAATGGCAAAGGAGCCTTAGTTGAGAGTTAAATGAGAGTCTGCCTGTAGGTTATAGATCTGCTTTGTAAAGCTGTGGTGCCTGCATTTAAAATGCCCTTTTATTTCTGTGCTTTTTTTCAGTGTCAGAATGACATAGACTAACTGGAAGGAGTTTAGATAAGGAGCAATAAATAATTAAAATGCTGGAGGAGAGTCTGAAGAAAGAAGCAAGTACAGATTAAGTTTGGCCAAGTGTAGGCTATGGAAAGCTGTAAATCTACACCCCTTTGAGAGTAATAGCAAGGAAGGGAGTACAGCATTGCTGTTGGGTATGTGTGAACAGATTCTTCTGGCTATTGGGTATGATGAAGGTCTGTAGGCTTGGCTTTGCGGGGGTCTGAAGTGCTCTGCCTAAACAGGTCAGACTGCAGGCGCAGGGCCTACATGAAGCAGGAGCATGGACAATTGTAAAGGCTAACAAGCTGCAAAGCTCAGGGGATACCAGCTGCTAGAGAGTGAAATGAGAGCAATTCCACTGTTTAAAAATGGTTTAGCTTAGAATTAGGCTAGAGAAATACCAAATATTGAGAAGAATGATGATTAAAAAAAAAAAAAAGTAGAAACCAGGAAATACAGGAGATGGACTGTAGCCTTTCCTTTTGCTTTTCTGCATGGAGACATTTGCAGATATGGGCCATGGTACTATATGAAACGTTACTTCAGGGTGTTTTAATTTTTTGGAGTTTGTTGTTTGGTTTTTTTTTTTCTTTTTTACAAGCTGGAAAATGGACAGAGCTAGATTGAATGTACAAAGCTACAGTTTCATTACTGAAATGAGCTGTGCTCCCGCAGATTGAATGGGCTTTTCCTTAGTAAAGTAATTAAGGAAAGAAGCAGACTTGATAAAATAGCACAGTGATTTAAACCTGCTTTTTAAAACTATTATGTTGCAGTAAATCTTGACTGAAATTAGCAATGTAAGTAATCTTGATGTTAAAACTCTTCCTGCTGTGGAGACTACGAGTCTTGAGGCAGTCCAAGAGGTTTTCTCTGTTTTGCATAAAGCTTGCCACTAGTAAGCTTTTTACTTGTTTCCTAACAAAACAAAGAAATTAAAAACCCAACTCCAGAGCAAACAAGCTTTTCTGCCAGCTCAGAAGGCATGTGTTGGCTGCACTGATGGCTATCTAGGGCAGAGCCAAGGGCTCCCTGTGCCATGCATGGGGAATCCCAAAGAGTTCTGCCTGTGCCCACCCAGCTGGCAGCCAGCTGTCTTTAGAGACTGCCTGCAGGCGCCTGCCTTTCATCGAGCTGGGTTACAGCCACATCATACCTCCTTCCTGCAAGGCACGGGGCTGGCATAGTCCCTAACATTGAACCCACAGCTTCAGCAGGAGAAAGAGGAAGCAAGTCCTCCTCCATGATCTTCATATAATCTGTGGTGTTTTATTTTATGCATGGTTGGTGCTACCCTGCCCTTATTTATTATCTGATTGTAAAGAGAAGTGAAACCAGTGCAATAATCTTTGCTCTTGTAATACTGTATGGGGCTTGAGTAATGCTGCCTCACCCGTAGACTCCTGTGATCCCCGCTCTGCTCCCCAGAAGGGTGTGCGAACCTCAGAGAACTTGCCTCTCGCCTGCAGTCGAGGTCAAGACAGTGAGCTGCTTGTGTGATTGAAAAACGTCCTTTAGGAGAGCTGCGGTCCTGGGCTGGAATGGAACTGTTGAAAGCAGAGCTTGAAATGTGTTTTCCTACCAAAGACACTGACCCTGGGCTGAGCTACCGTACAAGGTAAGATTGAGTCAAAGCCTGTCCATTTTTGGAGCAAACTGCAATACCTGTCTGTCTACCACAGCCCCTATATTCTTCCTTGATGCCAGGAGTATAGGGAAACAGAAAGAAGCAGCATTTTGGAAAAACAGAGAAGCACTGTATGAATCTGAACACCCAGATAGAGTACTTAGATGCTGTCGTGGTTCAGCCTCAGCTGGCAACTGAACACCACGCAGCCGCTTGCTCACCCCCCCCACCCCTGTGGGATGGGGAAGAGAATCGGACGAGCAAAAGAACTTGTGGGTTGAGATAAGCACAGTTTAATGATTACAATAAAATGATGATGATAAATGATTATGGTAATAATGACAATAATGTTAATATAATAAAAGGGAAAAGGAAGGGAAAGGGAGAACAGGGAAAAAAAACCACGGAAACACAAACGATACAACCGCTCACCACCCGCCGACCGACGCTGCCCGTCCCCGAGCCGCGATTGCTCCCACCTCCCCCGGCCAGCCCCTTCCAGCTAGCATACTGGGCATGACGTTACATGATATGGAATATCCCTTTGGTCAGTTTGAATCCGCTCTCTTAGCTGTGCCCCCTCCCCTCCCAGCTTCTTGTGCAGCCGGCAGAGCATGGGAGGCTAGACATGTCCTTGACTAGTATAAGCGCTACCCAGCAACAGCCTAAACATCTGTGTGTTATCTCAACAGGTTTTTTTCCATGCTGATTTCAAAGCACAGCACTATACCAGCTAGAGTGAAGAAAATTAACTCTATCCCAGCTGAAACCATGACAGTTGCACAGCCTGAGATTCTGTACTACCTGCTGTCAGATATATGTAGAAATGAGACTTAATACTGTATATTTACCAGTTCAACTAAAAGTAATGCAGTCCACTACCTGGCCTTCCCTGGATACTTGATTGGGTGGAAGAAGGAGCAGAATTTTTTACTTCGATCAATCATCTGTCCATTTGCTGAGGCTGTGAAGGCAATGCTGGTTATTCTAGTCTTGCGGGAACCTGACCTATACAAACTGAAGTAGTATTACCACTGAAAATATGCCCTAGGCTAACAGCCCTTCTGGGATTAATCTGGGGACAGTGTGAATGGCGTCTTTAAAAGTGATGGTACCTCAACACCTACCTTCCTGGAGGGGCTTCCCAGTGAATGTCACAACCTAAAATGCCCCTTTTTCAGATCATAAAAATGTGGCTGCCCTGAGAATGTGGCATTGTTTTAAATGCCATTAGCCACTGGGGACACTTGTGTCTGTTTTGGATCTGGAGGATGTTTGGTGGGAAACCACCTCTAGGTAATGCATGGACGTCTTCTGTATCTGTGATGAGTACAGTGAGTGACAGGGTAAGAGTGAGGGGAAGGGCACCTTGAAGACATTGGGACACAGCTGCTGTAAATCTCAAGCACCTCAGCATATCAGCATATTTGTGAAAATCTCAAGCACCTCAGTATATTTGTGGAAAGACTGGCAAAATCTTAAGAATGGGGTACTTGCTGCCACCATCTAATGATTCACAAAAGAGCCAGAAGTTCTGAGTTAGGTTGGGGCAGGTCCTCATGGCTTATAAACCAACATGACTCTTGGCTGGAACACAACATACGTATCCAGTAATCTACAAAGTTCTCTGGAGTATTACTTGTCCTTTATGCACAGAGGAGAACTTAGCTGGCCTTTTCTGACCTCCGGAGCTAACACTTCTTCAGTTTTCTTTGCTTATTTTGAAATAACAGTTGCAGTAATGATTTTTTACATAGATATTCAACAATAGGGAACTTGCAGAACTGTGTATCATTTATACTGATAAATGATACATCATTAATGGCTTGGGTTAACAGAGTTTATGTTGCTAGTTACCATCATTTGGGGTTGGTTTTTTCCCCGCCACTTTTTTATTTTTGAGAAGTAGCATATGTGTGCTATACAGGAGGTACTCCTGCTGTTTGTTCAAGCATTTTCTTCACATTCCTCAAAAATGGAGCAGTTACATGACCTCAGGATGTTGTTTCACCCTGAAACACTCTGCCGAGACTTCCAAATGTGTCTTGCTACTTGGCAAGCTCTAACTTGTTTAGTGGGTGTAAAAAGTTCAAACTGATGAAACTGCCGAGAATAAACTCAAGATCCTGAACATTTTTGTTTACTACAACTTTCTGTGTTAGGATCAGCTTTGTTCAATTTGGTTTGCTGCATATTGCCAAGGAGAATTCTAGGGATGTTGGAGTATATGAAATGTGTATTTGGAGGGTGCGTGTTCCAGAAAGGTTAGGTATTTATAACAGATATGTGTATTTCAGAGCATACGAAGATTACTGTGCTTTTCATTTAAATACTTTCTTTAGTGGAAACAAAATAGCAAAGGAAGATAATGCTGGCAGAGACCAGAAGTGAACAGGATTGTAACACATCAAAATTATACCAAATCTGGATTGGCTGCCTAAACAAATATTTGCAATGAAAAAAACCCTTGTGCTTGTTGGAACAGACTGTATTCAGGCCTTTCTTGGATTTGCAAGGTGGTTGAGAGGAGGGAGGAAGAAATGGTTTATGTAGTCTCTTTTACCGTCACTTTTACTGTTATTAGACAGCGCAGGAAAAAAACTTCAGTGCAAAAGCTTAGGAATTTTGCCCAAAGCAAGTCCCACAGAAAATATTCCATCTGCTTAAAGGCATAGGCATAGATACTCGTGCCTTGATCCAATAAACTAAGCATGTGCATAGTTTAAAAACAGTTGTAGAGTGTTTTAAAATTATGTGTATGCTGAAGGAATCTGCTGGTCTGGGGATTTCTGCAAACACAGAGTAGTGAAGGAGGCCATATGGGGTATATCCCACCTACTGCTCTGCATTCGTTTCAGGGGAGCCACAATCCAAATCCTTTCATATGAGGGTACAGACTTCCCAGAAGTCTGAAGAAAAGACGCTCTAATACGAACAAGTTTGCCATGGCGTTTGCAGGATCCAAGTACATTACACACTGTCAGGGCTGTTCACTGTGGCTAAATGCCATTAAATGCTCTGGACCTCTTGGAGGCAGCCAGAACAACTCCAAAGCTTGCTCAAGGATTAGCTCTTCCAAGCCTTTAGCTAAGGCTGTTAGCATTAAAAATCACAGCAAATCTCTTGCCTGCAGTGCCAGGTTGGAAAGGATAATTTATTAGCACTTACAGTAGTTCTTTAATAAAGGGAATTTGTTAGTTCACATTTTGGAGAATTCAAATTATACTTGTTGCTGAGATGTTTCTTGTGATGTAGGTTTGCTTTAATTAGTGGTATCAAGTCAGAGCTCAGTGGCCTGAAGGCAGGAGCAGTTACCTCATTTATTTGTAATTTTGAAAATGTTAAGCAGAAATGATGGCTGTTTAACTTCATGAATGATTTTTTTTTCCCCTTCCTGACGTAGTAAAATTTTCTAGTTATTGTACAAATTCATGGGGGTGCGTATGATTTCCTCTGAGTCCCTTTAAAAGAGAGAAGTCACCAGAATTTTTTATACAGGCAGTTCTTCCCTTACAACTTCTTTTTTTGAAGTGTAATATTCAAGTTATCGTTATCAGGCTGCTGGGAAATGAATAGCGATCCATTATTAAGAGAAACTTGAGTGTTACTTTCTAGGTGAACATATAATTATTTAACTGCAAGCCATTGCTTCAGTTACTTACTGCTGGAAATTGTAATAAAGATGCTCATTACCACTGATGAGCCTTTAAAAAGATTCGAGTGACTGAAATTTATGTCTCTGGGATGGTTTACAGAGATGCTATTCTTTGGTTGAGCCTTGAGAAAGGTTATGCAAGGGGTAGTAAAAGTCTTCCAAGCATGAGAGGTTAGAATGTGGTCAGATAGCTCCTTCCACAAGATGGCTATGAAATATAAAATTATTGTTTATAAAGGAAATGTGAGTGACTTCAATCACATAAAGGATTAGTGCTGACTAAGTGGTTACCCTGGCTGAAAACTTCACAGGAGTCTTTGGTCCCTCGACTAACTATAACACAGCAAACAAAGGTCCCTTTTCATCCAAAGCAATGCTATGGGTAGATGTTACTTTGTTAATGCCATTGTTAAAATAGAATCCTCTGTCGTGGAGAAATCTCAGCTTTGTAGCTAGAGGCTTAATAATTTTTCTAGCCTGGCTTCCAACTCCAAGCTAGTCAGTCCATGGCTATCGCACAGTGATGGAGTAGATGCTTCAAAGTGCAAAAGGTGCAGCTGATCGCATGTGAGAGCTGTGGTTTTATTGCTGAGGTTGTGCAGGGGAGCTGTAGTCCTGCACCCCAGGAGCGCCGGGTGGCTGACATCGCTGCTTGGCTTCTGGGTGCTCCTGGCTCTCTCGGGGGGAGAAAATCCAGTTGAGGCAAAGCTGACAGAGGGTCTGAATTGGTTTCAGCCTAGTAGATCATGTGTTAGCCAGTTTTTCACCCCAGAAATTAGCATGGAAGAGAGTAATGCATGGCAATGAAACAATCTTTTCCTAACTGCATAGGTTTGAGAAAGCATTTGACAGTTTCTATTGCAATTTGCTCTGGCACATTTCAAAGTGTTAGAATATGCCAATAAAAAAATAATTAACAACACTGAGGCTTTAAATCAGGTTGCAACTTCCACATTTAAATAAGTCACTCAAATCTGTGCTTAACATAAACACTGGTGTTAAAAAAAAATTAGCCTTCTCTCACCCTCCCATTTAATACTTCTCTTGACTATTGTAGAAAATCCTAGACAGACACATTTGTTACATAGCTTAAAAATGGTGCTAGAAGATTTCTGTTTTGCTGATGGCGCAATCCTCTTATGTGGCGATTTAACCAGTGTGAAAACAAAGATGCACACTACCCAGAAGATAGTGGGCATGGGGAAGAGCAACAACTCCAACTGGTATAAGATAGGATATGTTCCTGTCTTCTTGCAGTTTTGTGACTCGCCAAGCTAAACATTGTGTCTTTCCCAACATGTTTTGATAAACACGTCTTCCATTAACTTCTCTGATCACTTTTGAGCCCTTTTATGTTTAGGGATCTAAAGCACCCAGGCAATATTACTGAAAAGCAATGACAGAGAGGAGCTGGCTCTCATGCTTTCCAAGTGACTTGTGAACAAGAGGAGGTAGTCTGAAGAAATAGTGCCACTGACTGGCAACAATCAATCTGTGATGCTGTTTTCATTCTAGGATATGAATGAGTGAAAAATGGAAGTCTTCTAAAAGGAAGGAGGTAATGCTTAGATCCATCAGAGATGAGACCTCGGAAACACAGGGTAGTAGGTGAATTGGCTTATGTTTTTCTTTTGGAAAGGAGAAAGTTTCTAGGATGCTTGGGCAAAAGGTGGAATGTTACCTTTTAATCGTAGTTCTTCACATCTCCAAGGGTATGTCTGCTCTTCAAAATAGAGGGTGCTGGATCAGATTTTAGGAAAAATACTTTCTCCTCTCCCCAGGCAGCCCAGCAGAGGTGGGGTATAATATGTACACAAAGGTTTCTCCTAGAAAGTGATGGTACTTATTTTTAGCTTTCTTCAAGTTCTTTTAAAAATATGTAAGTTATAAATGTGGTTTTCAGAATGTTAAAGAATATTTAAAACCATTGTATGCTGAATGAATTTTATGTCAAAGCAGAGACGTACCATGATGCTGCCTGTAGTGCAAACAGCTCATGCAATTTAAGAAGTTCAGGTATGTTTACAACAGTCTTGTTCATAGGATTTTCCCTATAAACTCCCAGATATGCAGACCTGATCATTGAAAAGTCATCTTCTGCATATCTTCAGATAATTTTTAACAGCTAAGCAACTATGTGCAAGTAGTTCTGTTGGTGGAAGTTCATACAAGCTAAGCTGTTGCTGTTATTATATGGTGAATCCTGTACAGGGCTTAAATTAGAAATGGGTTCAAGTCCTCCTGTGATCACTGTGCCTGCAACCCCCAGCATTGCCTTATGGTGACCACAGAGGAGTTGCAGAGCGTTGAGTGGAGGCGTCTCCTCCTTGCTGTGCCAGACCTGAGATGTACGCATGCGTAGAAAACCCAGGCGCACTGCTACCTTGGCCCAGAGATCAAGCCCGCTTCTCCTGCAGCACTGTGTGACCCGCTGGCTGGGCTGTGTTCCCTGGATTTGGTAGGGTTAGCAAGCCTTCCTCTCTCTAATGCCCCTTTCTTTTCAGTGGGCCCTCTGGGGGATGAGGAGGAAAAAACCCAACTAGTCTTCATTAATGACTGAGAAGGCTGCTGTCAGTTCTATCGCTTGCTGGATTAAAAAGCAAATAAATAAACACAATAGCAAGGCTGATCTGATCACCACATGTATTCCACCCAGTTTATTTGACAAATATAGTTTGAAGTGTTTGTCTAGTTATTCTTCCTAAGCAGTTATTTATGGCATACCACATAGTGCCAAAATAAAGGCAAGCTTACTCTTTGTTTCTCTGGTTTACTGAAGCTCCCAGATTGTGAGAGTTTATCAAAGCTGTGGGTGCAGACAGTGCAAGCTCCGTTTAGATAAATCCTAGAACAAGAACAAGGTATCTGAGATATATTTTGGGGTATTCTCCTTTCTCTATTTCTGCCTTTCCTCCAGTCATCCCCTTGCTTCCATTTCTGACAGTTGCATCCTCTTCCTGCAAAGAGAAGGCTCTGCCAGCATCCCAGCTGGCTGTGGCCTTTCTGGGGGGCCCATCACAGAGACCTGTATACCATGATAACCATCTCAAAGTGGTAGCATGAATTTAGCACTGTACCACGTGGATTATCTGTCTTGAGTCTCCCTTAGTTTGAGCATCCCCTGCAGACTTACTCTGTGTCTCTGAACTAGCAAATCCTGGGTTAATGCAGTAATGATCACTGAAACTCTTCCTATCAGCACCAAGTCATAGTTCTTGCTGAGGTTTTCCAAGCGCATAAAAGTACTTGGCTATTCCTGCTCAAGAGCATACTTTTGCTCTCCTTTGAGCATTTATTATATAAAACACAGGGAAAAGATGCTTACCTGAGTAGTGGTTTTCTGAACAATGTTTGAATTTAAATGCCTTGAAGGCAAAATGATAAAGTTTGAAGAAGAAAATCCAGGTCAGCATATGTGCACTGAATTCGTTGCTATAGCAGATTTGTCAGTGACTTGTATGGTACAATAGACACTGTAAGCATAGACTATTCATCCAGTGATGTTTCTGGATTTAAAAAAAAAAAGGAAAAAAGTAAAAATAATGCTGTTGTAGTGCCATAAATAACTTCTACATCTTTTCTTGTCTTTTTAAAACATCTTTTAAACATCTTTTCTTGTCTTTTGCTTCTTTAATTATTTTTTTTTCATATTGACACTTTGTAAAAGTACATTTAAAACTGAGCCTGACTATGGTTTTATTACTTTCTGATTTGTGGTCATTGCAGATACTTGTTGATGTCTTCTCTATGCTCCCGGTGATTTTGATTTATGCATAAAGCTGCAATTAAGTACTTACGCTGGTGCTCACAGAGCTTGGCTTAGAGGAAAAGTACAAATATTAGCTCAATATTATTTTTAAAGGCTTTCAGGATCACTTCTTCAAGTCAACACATGTTAAAAATGCAATGCATCCATGGAAAAAAGACCAATAGTTCCTTCTAGCTACAAAAATGAGGCATTGATTTTGGTTGCTTTGCCTTTATCCTACAAATTTTACTTGTGGACTCCCTGACTAATTATTTATCCACTTGATGTACAGTATTTCATTTCAGTGACATTGTTTAAAAATGTGAATTCTTGTTTATGGCATATTTCATTCTGCCAGTAGTTTGCAGAGACTTCTGTAGATATTTGTCAGAAAAATATTGACATATATAGGTGAAATAGCTTTTGTCAGCAATTCTTTGCTCCACTGGGTAATATGCATTGTTCTGTTTCTAATTGCTCCTTGCTTATAAGATTGCGTATCAGACAGTATGATGTATTTCTGGGGTATGTCAGTTCGTGGCTGTTCCCCTGAGAATAGGATTTTTCCTCATCCTCTTTTTGCCATGTTCTGGCAGGCTGTGTTGAAAAGGCTGAACTGGGGGTGAGAGGTTCTCCCCCACCCACACGGCCCTTTCTTTTTTCCTTACCTCCTGCGAAGATTACCCTATCCCCTCTGGTGTGCTAACAGCTAATGACAAGCCCTGATGCTGACAGAAGCAACATGATCCCCAGACTGCAATCCCAGCTGCTTTGGAATTGGGAAAAGATCCAATTGCTCAGAGCAGCCTGTTTTGCAACAACAGCAGTAGTATTGGATAGTTTTGGGTTCTGTATGCAGTGGAGGCTCTACTATTACTGGTTTCATCTTAGATGCCTAGAGATAAGCAGGCCAACACATTGATTCTCTTTATCTCTGTCAGCAGTTGCTTGAATGTGGCAGGTGGTCATAAGATCACGGACATGGAAAGAACAGAGTTTTCCATATTTCAGTTTGTAATTTGGAGCACCCCAGAACTACAGGTTGCTTATTCAAAATGCAGCCTTCTGTAGAGTCAGACTGGCTCTCCAGTTCCTCTCAGATATGTGTGGAGCTGGCATCCGGAGGCATGAAACAGCATCCAAAGTGAAAGGATGTCAGGCTGGCGTGCTGACATGCTGTGCTCATTCATCACTGACAACTGTGGTGAGGGGTTAATAAGTTAATGGAAAGCTAACCAAGAATTACTTGAGAATCAGGGGACTGTGTTCACTGAGATAGTTTGCATGATCTGAAATTTTCCAACAGTGGCACAGAGGTTGGACTCCTATATTGTGTAGTATCTATTACAGGGTAACAGGCAAGTGACCCTCATAGTTGAGAAGCAGGGAAAGGGAAGGTTATACACACCCATCTTCGACTATTACTGCTTATTGGTAGAATTGGGTTTGATTTTCATATTGTGTATATTGACTGGTTAGTTATCATTTGGCTGTGTGGTACAATCTATATCCTGCTACCATTATTAAGAAATACTATCATTGTGACTGTCTTTAAAGCATTTTACAGTTGTGGACATTGCTCTGTTTTGCAAAGAGGGGAAGTTGAGCTGAGTAAAGATAACTGACTTTTCTGAAGCCATACTGAAACTAGAGGCAGAGTTAAGTTTCATCACAAGCTGCGGTTCAGTGCACTGGCAGTTTTGGCTACATGACCTCTCAGAAAGGAGGCTTGCCAAGGCAACAGAGGCAGTCTGGGAAATTAGAAGTGCAAACGTCAAAATTAAAAAGGTTTGCCACTTTTCCCCAGCCCCTGAAGAGATTATCCCACCTCACATAGGGTGTGGTGGGAGATGGGGGAGGAGTCCCCCTGCTCAAGAAACAGCGCTCTCTTCCCATCAACAAAATTTCCATGCTTGTTTTTGTTTGCTCTGGAAACATTTGGCTTTCTAGGAGCCACTGGGTGACTTAAGAACATGATGTGTGTCCTCTGTGAAAGACTACCTGTACCTAGGCTTCTGGAAGATCTACTTAGGTCTTTATATCTGGAGTAAAAACCGCTCAGTAGGGTTGTTGGGGCAAGGTGATGACAAATAATGCTTTGCTACCTTGTGACTTACGTCATGCAGATCACGTCGTACTGCAATAGTAAAGAGTGCAGAGGGGCATGCTGTGTGTCATTGACCTGTGCTGAACTGGCTGTGAGTTTGTCTTTGGTAGTCCAGAAGGTTCTTGAAATATGGGTCCAAATTGTTCCCCTTTTTTGGGGGGGTGGTGGGGAGCATCTCTGTATGTGTTTGGTAACTGCAATATGATGATGTGGCTTATTGGTGACAAACAGAGATAACAGATATAAAAATGTGGATTTCTGAATTCCAAGTGGCTGTTGTGATTAGGGTTTGTGTACCCCTGAAACTGTCACCTCCTCTGACTTCCATATTTTTCCAAGAGATGACATCATTTTATAATGCCTCTTATTGCCAAGTGAAACAGTTGAGACTAATGAAATGATTGCATAATGCCATTGAGAATGTGCTGCAAAATACTCGGATGATGTGCCAAAAAATGAGCAGTCCATTGTGACTAACTCTTGGAGCAAAAGCACTGGTTATTTAAAAAAAAACCCAACAAACCAAACAACACCAAAACCAAACTAAAACAACACCAAAAAAACCCAACACAAAACAAAAAAATCAACCTGATAGAACTTTCCTTTGAATTACTAAAAAATAAACACACAAGAATATGGAATCCAAACAACTAAAAGATTAAGGGGGCTTTTGATAGCTGTAAAACTCAAGCAGCCTGCAGAAGTATAGACTAATTGCAAAAGTGGTTGTAGCTCTGCAAAGAGGAGTATATACAATATTAGGCTTAAATCTATCATTTCTTAAAAACAAACATGAGGTGGAGAAGAGATTGTATCTTCCTCATCTTCAACGAGGTTAACTGCAACAACATGCTTAACTTGTTCAAGAGCTGCTGTTTTGTACTAGAACCTGCATACTTCTATGAAGATGAATTTAGATCATATGTCAACTTGTGTTTGGAAGAGCAGTGGTGCTGAGTGCTTCTGGAGCAAGACAGAAGGGCAGAACCCGTAAGCAAACAACTGCTGAAGAAGAAGAGTGGGTTTTGCTGAGCCACCTTGCAGTGCTGTGTTTCAGCTTGCTTTGTGAACAGACAGAAATACTGCCTCAGGCTTGCATTTGTCAAAGTGGGTTGTATCCTCTAGTAGAGCTGTGGGAAAGTTTAAAGGAGTTCACAAAGTGTTTAAATGGATCAGAAGAAAAGAGCAGATTGTTGTTAATTGGCTTCAGCCGCTCCATCTGGGAGGAGCTGGGGAGTAGCTGCACTTGCAGTTTGTCATTGCAGGTGGCTTCTGATGCCGTGCTCTGAAGGAACTGAGCTGCTGCTGGCTCTCCTGAGGTAAAGAAAAGGAAGAAGAGGTTTCACAGGGCAAGGAGTGGCTCAGAGGCAGATGAGTGGGAAAGAGGCAAGTTTAAAAACAAAACAAAAACCACAACAAAAAACAACAACAAATTCCACTGACTTAAGTTACTTTTCATGTGGATGTTGCATGTGGCCACATGCTTACTTGGAGCGATGTTTGATGTTGGTACAGGCATTTACAATACCCATTGGATTCAAAGATTTGTGGGTTAGTGGTTTTTTTGTGGGTTCTTTTTTTTTTTTTCCTTCCCCTGGGCTTGCCTCAATAATTGCATTTATTTCTTGGGGAAAAGGTGTATGTGCTTGGTTTGGTTCCTTCCTTTTAAAAGCTGTTCTTGCTCCCCATCAGTTGCCTGACAAGATAAACAGATAGTAGGTGGAATGAGTTTATGGATGGTTTACTGAGCATCTGAAGAGAGTAACAAGTCATAAGATCATTAGTGCCTTTGCCAAAATAATTCCTTTCCAAGTAACTGCTGTCAGCAGGCATAAATTGTTAGATTGAATCTTATGATTCAGAGAAGTATGGATTAGAAGAAGTTAATATTCCAGGGAAAAGATGCAACAACTGTGTTTATATGGAAATGGCAATATTTCATGTGATCCACTTCACTGTATAGTGTAAGCCAACAAATGTAGTTTTAATACATTTTTAGAAGAAAATGACCATACCAGATGCTGTGAGTTAACTCTGAGAAAGCTATGTGATCAATAGAACTATGCAAGAGGATTGAAGAGATGTTTTGGACATGTGATCTTTTCAACAGTGTTATCACATTTCTTCATCCTGTTTTGGTGTGATTAATCCAAAGCAGTACACACTAACCAATAAAATATATAGCACAGCTAATGTGGGTATTTTGACTGGAATAAAGCTAAATAGCTCCTTTGGTTTATACTGGGGATATGGCAACTTTCTGCTCTCAAGCATTTGGCCAACAATCTTCTTAAAAACAAAACAGGGTTCCCTAAAGGTGACTATTTTGTGAAGAAAATATGTACTCTGTACTAATTTTGGTCTCAAAAGGTGCTACAAGATAACCATGGAAAATAGTCCAGCTGTTTCATATATTTATTGAATATTTGTTGAAATATTCCAGCTACTAGTTTGAAAAACTCTTTTGTTTGGAATTACATTATCGTTTACTTAAACTGATTAATGAGTCTTGGCAAGAGAAGATGTTCAGGGCTGAGTTCAGACTGGTTCGTGTTTTCAAGCAGAGCTGTGACTGTCAAGGACAGAACTGATTGGTGCTCCCTGTGGGGGGTGTGTGTGTTTTTTTGGTGTTGGTTTTTTTGGGGGTGGGTGTCTTTTGTTGTTTGTTTTGGGTTTTTTTTTTTTTTAGTGATAGCTTCTAGGTTGTAGAATCAGAATTTCAGGAATGGTAGAGTCAGCTTTTGCCCTAATTGAGGCAACTGAAAAACTATAGGTCTTAAGGCAACTCTTTGGCACTGTGGTTGGTGCATGCCAGTCAAACCTGTAGCATGCTTAAGCATGGTATGTCTGAAGAGTTTTGTGGGTAAGGTCTTTAAAGTTCAGATACTGATCCATTTGCAGACTAAGTAAAGAATACTTTATAAGTTTTTTATTTTTACAATAGATCTTATTTCTTTTGGAGAAATGTCTGGTCTACAGTGTGTGACTGTCTTTGAGAAACAGGCCTCAGTTACATTAAGTATAGCAGAAAAAAAGGGGATACTAGTGGTTTTTGCATTGAAATAGCATACTATGTGGTTAGTGTGAAACAGGCATTAAAATAAAAGCATGAAGTAGTTAAAAACATCAGTAGCTTCTGCTTGAAAGACTTTTGTTATTTTAGAGCTGTAGCAATTCTAATTGGCAGACTTGTCCTTCACAGAGAAGAATATATCCAAAGGGCATGGCTGCAATCCAGCTGTAATTGCAAATGTTTCTCATATTCGGCAATCACAACCATTGCCGTTGAGAAGCAGAGAATGCATTCACCGTTCACGAAAGGATTATTTTAGTGAACCCAACCTTCTGATGAACATTTCACTATGTTAAGTAGTACCCCGTGTTAAGCAGCCCATACACATGCATTGCCAAGGATCAGGCACTTAGCAGCAGGGGGCAGGGGTGGTGCTGACCTTCTCCCAGCATGTCTGTGTAGAAAAAAGTGTTCTGCCTCGGTGGTCCCCCAAATTCTAGTGAAGTTTATGAAGCAGGTCACACCATCATAGAATGGAAAATGTATGTGCTTCGTGAATAATTCTGATAGTATCTGGGGACATTCCTGGTGTAGTAGATTTCCTTCTCAACACACTGGTATGATTGTTTCAAGTTTGAAGTTGGTAGTGATGAGGGCTTCTGTTCGGCAGCAGATATTTGCACCAGTGGCTGCCTGCTGTTATTTCTGCTGGGAGAGTAGAAGGTCTTCCACATGCAAATTGGGGAATGCCACTGCTGGATATAACCTCGCAGAGGAAGCTCTTGCTGAACACACTCATTTAGTAATAGAGAGGGATAGATAATCTGCACTTTTTTTTTTCACCCCCTGTTGTTTTCTCACTGGGAAGAACCTGTCTCCTGCCCGTGATTTGCTTTTGGAAATAAAGTGGTTCAGCCCAAGCAGGATAATTTCTCTGCATTTTTTTGGATTGTCACTTAGAACAGTTTTATCATGTTCCGACAGCTTTTATGAATGTGCATGCAGTTTGAGAATATTTTTTAGAGGAATGTTATGCAAACATTCAAGTCCAGATATAAAACATCCTCAAGCTAGCTTTTTAGATATGGCAATAAACAAAAGTCTTTTCTCTTTTTTGGGGGTAAGCGTGACTCGAGGAGTCCAGACAGGAAAGTCTATTATCAGTATGACCCGTCATCTAACTTTAAACACCAAACTGACAGCTCTGCAGTACAGTAGGATGGGGGTTGCTGTGTTATGAGTGAGGCGTTTCAACTGCTTTTACTTTGTGCTTGTTGCTGAGAAGGAAGTTGCCTTAAACTATTGATGAAAATGCCTTGATGCTGGAAATATGTTGCAACTTTACTCCTTGTAGTTACTGTTTGTGGAACTGGACCATACCCACAGTGCAGGTACTGCTGCAGTGTGTGAACTATTTTGAACTGCATTAGAGAAAGGGGTTTGTGAAGATAACGGAATGGGGCATCCAGAGCACTCCTTTGGTATTTGTGCATTTGGCACATGCAGGTTTGGTAGCCACACTTCTGTTGTTAGAGCTCCGCACCTCCTCCTGTTTTATACCCAGTAGATCTCTGGTGTTAGATCTCTGGTTTAGATGTCAAGGGCTTTGCCTTGGTGCAGTTGGGGGACCCCAGTGCCACTAGATTGTGATTAGAAGAAGGGGATAAATCCAGGCAAAGCATTTCAGATTGGTACTTGTGATCAAGCTTAATTCTGCGAGGCTCTTGGGCAAAGAAATTAATGATGACAGACTTGGTAAGTACTACATGGAAAATATTTATAATATTGAGAGGGAGATTGACAATTCCCATAAGCATGGTTATAATCCTACCCAAGGTAACTGCATGACTAAAATTAAACTCCTGCCAAGGCACGACCTGTAGGAGCTTCTCAAAATACGGGGGAAATACTTCAGGTTATTTAGGTTTATACTTCTAATAAAATAAAAGAGAAAATCCCATACTTGTTTTATCCTAAAACCTCAGGCTGGGTTTTCCTACTAGCATGTTTTACAAGTGATTGTCTTTTGAGGCAAATGTTTTACATCTGTTGTCTAGGGCTGACAGTCTAAATGATGTGAAATGGAAAAAAGATAATTCCATCTATTGACTCTGTACAGCATTTTATCAGACTCATTGGAACTGAATTCACCATCTGTGCCTTTTTGTCAGGGTCAGTAATAGCTTTTCCTAAGTATTTATTTGTTAAAGCGCACTGTTTTCCCTGCAAGGTAAGTGACCTTAAGAGATGTGCCAACGTACATTTTGGACAAAATTATGGGGTAGTCGCTACACATTTTTAAAAGGCAGTTTTAAGTTTTTTTTCTAGTTGTCTTTTTGCAAAGAAGTTAAAAAACCTAGTTTTTTGAATTAGTGACTCTGACCATCTTTTCTTTGCTTCCAGAGCACCTTGTGCATTGTGAGGCTTTCTTAAATAGGCTTTGTTAAAGCTGGTAAACCAGAGATGTCACTTACGAGTGATATTACAGACTAGAGCACCTCTGATTGGAGCACCACATCCCATGCTTACATACAGTTCCCTTGTGGTGTACTTGCAAGGACAACTTCAGATTGTTGTTCATGAATTTACCCCGACTTGAACTGTCAGTCTTAAAGGCAGCCGTTGCTTTTGGTGCCTACCAAAGTAGCTCCCTCCGCCTGAGCGGTGGGGGTTAGCATTTAGCCTTGGATGTACCTGTTGTTGCACTTTCTCCTTCACTGCCTCCTTTTAAAACTCTTCTTACTTTAATCTCTTGGATGCACCTCTCCCTCCTCCTTTTCCCAATTCTGGGACAGTTCTGGATCTCCTTGAGAAGCAGGTGCTTCTGATGAACTTCAGGAAAAATAATCTCAGTGGTCATGTTCCTTCTCCTCAGTTCTAGCCAGATCTGGCTGCTGATTTTGCTCATTAGAGCAAGGATGCAAACAGCAGCAGATGCCTGTTGGTGGTAATTAGATAAAAGAAATGAGTACTGTGAATGCTGCAGTGAAAGGGGAGGTGCTTGCCAGACAAGGTTGGAGCGGGATCATTCCCATTTTGAAGCGCTGCTATTAATTGGACTTTCTATAGCTCTGCTTTTCTGACTGTTTTGCTAATTAAGCAAATGCACCTCTTCTCTGTCCTTCTGGTTTCTTTCTGTCTGACTTTTTAATGTCCTTCATTCTCCTCTCTATTTTCATTTCACATGGCTGTATTACATGTTAGTTAGTTATTGTTAATCTGCACCCTTGCGTAGTGACAATCACTTGGAAAAACCAATTTCTTCCTGGCTTTTGTTTCCCAGAGCGTGGCTTCGGCTGCCTGGGGACACAGAAGAGTAAGTGAGCTTTATTGCAGTTTGGGCTGTGATAGCTGTGTTTCAGGGTGGTTCAGCTGCAAGCTTATGGGCTGGATCTGGCTTTTGAGACAGGTTGCCTTGTCCCGTGACTGGAGGAGGTGGGAGATGGCTGCATAGAGCAGCATGGGACAGAGAGACAGGGAGGAAAAGCTGTTGATTAAGAAGCAGCAAAGGATGAGCAGCCTTACACTAGTTGCTGTGCTGGGCTCAGGGAGGGCGATGGGCCTGGATGTCTCCTCCTTATATCCTCAGCCACAGAGATGTCATCCTTGGACATGGAGGGGCTGTCAACAAGTGAGCCTGGGAAGGGGAACGGCATGGTAACGTTTTGCATTTTAGCCCAGTGCTTTGACTGAACTGGTAGCCTGAAAATAGGCAGAGGTAGTGATAAATGGCAGGAAGACTTATGGCAGGGCTGCAGGAAAGGGATGCCACAAACACTGGGGAGCTTCAAAAACATCTTGTGCTTTATCCAGACTGACACCTAACCTGTTTGCAGGGTTCAACGCTACTGTATTCCTGTCTCAGGATGAGATGTGACTAGTTTGCATTTAAGATGCCTTTTTTTTTTTAAACAACAAGCTACAAGGAAGTGCTCCATTGTGTATTAACACTCACACAGTTCTTTGAAAACTGAATAGGGTGCAAACTGCTTTTATGTTTAGTGGAAGCACACAACGTCCACTCTAGCCAGCTGGTGTTCTGTTTTGCTGTTACTTTGTGAGGTTCCTAGCTGTCAGGTGGACTTTATCAGCAGCTATGTGTGATTGCAGTGTTTTATTCCAGCTGTGGCAAGCTCGCCTAATAAGCATTTTTGTGTGGTGTTCATTTTAGGATTTTGCTCTTGTGCTCTTGCTGTACAAGTTGGAAATTCTTCATCCACATGACCGGTTTCCTATTCCAGCTTGTTACAAACTGCCTGGCTGCTTGGGGTGCAAGCACTCCTGTTGCTTCTGTGCTGTTATGCAGGAGGGTGCCCAGCCAACACAGCTCACCTGAGACCTTTTCAGTGTAGAGTGGGAGCTGGTGTGTCCCATGCTGGTGAGTGCAGCTTAGCTGAGGATGTGCATAGTGCTTTAGAGGACAGCATGGGAGCCCTGGGCACTGAGAGCCCAGGTTTTAATGGCAACTTTGCCTAGAAGTCCGTAATTGGAAATCAACTGTACCTTAGAGTAGCTAGAAGGAAATACAGATACTAATTTATGAAGTTTCAAGGGGACCACACTTTTACTAAGGCAGGGTGAAACAGAAATTAAAAAGGCTGCAGAATAATCCTGTTATCTCCTTTTCTGTCTATTTGTATTAGGTCGACAGGCTCCTCTCCTTGCAGCATGTTCAGGGCTTCCTGGTGGAGGCTTTCATGTTCTTTATTTTCATCCAGGTATTGTGCTTGCAGAAGATGATCTGGATCTGGGGAGTCTTGGCTCCCTTCTAGGCTTCCAACTCAGCTGTGGGTTTTTTTCAGATGCAAAACCTTCCTCGGGGAATTTCTTAATCCTTGTTTTGATTGGGAAGATATTTTGGTGTCCCTCACAGTAGTTAATTGGCTGCCCTTTTTTGCTTTGGGAAATTATGAAGTCCCTTGGACGTGGCTGGATGAGATAAGAAACTGCCCAGACAGTTAAATTGAATCCGTTCAGGGTTTAGCCAAGCAGAAGAGCCTTTCCTAGCAAATGAAGCAGAATGACAGTAACTCTCTCCTTCCAGGCTATACGGTGACCAGCTCTTGGAGTAGGTCGGTTTTGTGCTATGAATCCTGTGGCCCCTCTAAACACTTGCTAATGACGTTTTCGGTAGTTATGTAACTGGGCTCAATGTGGGCAGCTTGATTTGGGCTCTGATCTGAGAAAAAAGAACAAGTCAGTCTGTGGTGAGCCACAGCTCTCAGAAAATTTGTTACATCTTTCAAGGAGACTAATTTAGAAACACTGCTAGGTAATTGATCCGTCTGATGTATTTGATAGAAGGTTCAGTAAATAAGGATGTGAAGTAGAATGGCGTATCATTTTACAGTGATGGTAATAAACAGGTCCAGTGAATTCTTTCTGCATTTCTAATGCCATACTTGGTTTGCAGTACACTGCCCTCACGTTATTTTCTTACTTTTCAAAATAAGCTGTGAAATGCTAGTTATCACAGAGGAGTTAGATCTTCCCACAAATTGGCTTAGGGGAATGTTTTAATGCATCTGTGGTTGTATCCTTGACTGTTTCTCCTGATGTGATAGTTCAAAAGCAGATGACAGCTGCAAATAAAACATATGACATAGCATACAATTCATGTGGGAATGGACAAGGAACCTCTGAGAAATATGCTCCCTTCAGAGAGCAACATCAGCGTGTACAGTTGAGTATGTCACTTAATGAGCTTCCTTAGTCTGTAGGTCAGACCTGACGTTAACTGAAGTGACTTGGAATAATTTTGATCGTATGGCTTAAAAGGTCATACGTAAATTGAGTTTTGTGGTCGCAGATGATTTTCTAATGGATTACAAGCTTTGTCATGAAAGCATTGGGTATAATCAGTTTATACTTAAAAGGGGCTCTGACTAAGACTGGTTAGGTGAAATTAAAAAAAAAAAAAAAAAAGCAGAAAGCCAGGTTGAATTCTCTTAGGATTCATGGGCCTTAATTTCCTTTTAGACATGGAGACCCCTTCAGTTTGGGGGTTATCTCCAAAGCAAAATAATCACATTCCATCTTGGGGTATCTGAAACTAAACTGGATGCAGTACTGGAAAAAAAACCTGTCAAGAGCAATCCAGCACTAGTAGTAAAAATGGACTGAATAACCCCAGACTGTTTGAAAAGGCCATGTTTACCATGTCAGCAGAGAGTACACTGCAAAGTCTTGGCATATCATAATTACTTCACTCCTAGTGTACAAAAATACTGCAATGCCTCAGATATCTCCTGATAAAAGCTGATATGGCTATGCTATATTTCTGTCCCTTGGACCTTGTACTAATATAGAGAGATACCATTTCACTGTGTATTTTTACCTTCTAGCTGCCTCAGGACTCAGCTATTCTAGCCAGTTGTATAGCTGATGAGTACAAGGGGTCTTGTTTTCTTTGATCAGAAAACAAGACACACTTTTTCAGGTTTGAAATCCATCTTAATCAGGATATGCATGAACCTCTCCTTCTCACCACTAATAAAATTAATGGAAAGGGAGTATTCAGACAGATGAATGCAGTATTAGTATAGTGAAGAACACAATACAATTCCGTGGAAGGTTTGCAGAACCTGGCTAATGGTCATAAACATTTTACATGTGTGTTAATCCCAGAGGCGATGCTGGCTTATTAGATGCTCGCATCTTTGGAATTGGGTGGTTGTGGAGGGAGTGACTGTGGTGGGTTTGCGGGCAGTTGTTTTATGAAAGCTCATTCTCATGAATGGGAATGTGGGTGCTCTTGTGGATCCAGTTGGTGGATTCTTACAGACCAGGGCATGGATGTAGCACCCACTCAAGTGGAGAACTGTGCTTTTGAAAGTCAAACCTGAGTCTGGTTCCCTTTGAAGCTGTTTGAAATTTATATTTTCTGATTCCAAGGTTGACAGTCTTTATTCTGTAGCCTTATTTGAGCCTTTAGGTCGCCCTGGGTTGGCAGGCTATATAAAAGCACAGATGTTTGTTCAGTATTTAGTCCGCAATTGCTGAATAATTGCACAATCTATGTATTTCATGGATTTATTCAGATATATTTTTATTTCCTGTTTACTGTTTTTGCAGCATTTAGATCTGAATTAAAATTACTTCATAATTGGTTTGCATTACTAGGTAATGATGAGGTGTGGGAATAGTTATATTTCAGTCTAGAGAATATTTGGGTAATGTTGTTTTAAGAGCAAACAATTTCTTGTCTCCCACTTTTTGGAACAACAGAGCTAATTCATGTTCATTTGAAAGTGATTTTCATTTGTTATGGTAGGTCATGCTGAATAGTATGTGACAGTATGACTCAAGTTTTTATAAATTATGTCCATATGGTTGGCTTGTTTTGAAAAGCAGTTTGAAAAATAATATGGACCAAAGCATAAGTCTCTACCGCTCCTTTTCCCTTCTTACTATGCAGAGGAGAGGGCTTGTTTATGGAGTGCGTTAAATTAATTGTTATTTAGAATCAAAAGTGCAAAAGGTTGCATGTTGTTTATATGTTGTAATTTTTTGTTTGTTTATTTCTTATGAGTAGTACTGAGAAGTGTGAACCAGACATTGAAAGCAGGCTGTTTCTGTAGAGGCTGATCATGCCTGGTGAGCCTGCATTGAGAAAGCCATTTGACTTTAGAGAATAATTATAGGGTGTTCAGTAAATGTTCCAGTCTTCCCACATGGAGTAGGTCTGGCTGGTGGATATTTACTGAAAGAGCTTGGGATAATAGAGCATAGTAAATGAGAAGATTAATTAGGTGGAGGATACAATGAAACTGTAAAAAATTATGATGAAAAGGCAAACCAATCTTTCTAATAAGCTTTTCAAACTCAGTAGACATCTGGTTTTGACTCAGAAAACCACTGTCACACTCAAAACTAAGGAGCAGCAAAGCTGCCTGGGGCACGGGGTGGGGGAGGTGGTTGGCAGTCTTTGGGTGAACATTTTTAGAAGAATAATAACTTTTTGCCTGAGTAGGTGTCCTTGGGAGAGAGTTCCCATCTGTGACAAAATGTGGGGAATGTTGCCTTTTTTTTTTTTTACCTTCTTTCCCCCAAGTTTATTTGAAAGAGATGAAAAGTCAATCACATATTTTCAGTAGCCCAAGAACCAGACTGTTCAGCATTTGGTCATCAAGGACTGAAAAACTTTTTCCGTGAAAACCTGAGTGATTCTGCCAAGCAAGCGTTCAGCAAAAAAACCCTTAGTTTTCAGATTCTTTGAAATTCACTACTCAATAGCAGAGGCATAGTAGGTATAGTAGATTTCCAGCCATATCTAGGCATGAGTGTGGAACAGCATGTATGAACGCAAAGGGCGCTTTAGCTGCGGGAGAGAGTTGCTGGGAGAGGACCCTTCAGTGGTGGCTGTAAGCAGCAGGCTGGGAAGAAACGCTGTCAGCTTCCCTGGCCCGGGGGGCTCCAGCCCTGCCTTCCTGGGAGCAAAGGTCTGGACCCTTGGCATGCTGTTACATAGAGTAAGGGTCTTAACAAACTGTAACTGCTTTGTGATTTAATTTAGGGTTGAAATGGGGAACTGTCTAGCATGTTTCTGTTGCAGTATGGCATATGACCCTGAAAAACAGTTTTTAAAGTTTGTTTTCAGTTTTATTTAAAAAATAGAGTGCAGCAGATAGAAAGAATATAGCGGCACCAGAGCTTCCCACAGACAAAAACGTTTGTCACTCTGACCTTCATTTACAGGATTCATTTACCACATTAGTGGGAGGGCTGGATTCAGGTCACCTTATGCGATCCTTCAGACATTCATCTTACTGCAGGTTGTGCAAGCCATATCAAATGCTTCTGGATTACAGGTACCATAATAATTGCTCATAATCTGCATATGGTGTGAAATTTAAGATGCCTTTCTGAGCTGACAACAGTGAGGGAGAAAACAAAGCACAGTAGCAAACAGATGTTGAAGAGGGCCAGCGAGCACAGCCTGCAGATCTGTGCAGGTGACTCCTCTGTTGGTTCACACGTCAATTTGACCTGTTTTAGGGCTGGATCACAGCAGAACATGTGCAGAACCTGTGGCCATTTTCCAGCAGTGGTGCTGCCCCATCTCCTACTGTGGAAAAAAGAGACAACACAGAAATTAGTAGTTATAATGAAACAGTTATAAAGATTGACAGGCAGACTTTCTGCTACCTTATGTCTCTTCTCTTACATGCTCTAACTTGTCCATCCATCACCTTGTATTAGTAGGGCAAGATCCAGGATCTGTTAGACTGGGGTGTGGGGAAATTGAAAACTATTTATTACGCCCAAAACAGCTGAAATAGCCTCTACCTTATTGGACTAACTCCAAGAAAACCTGCAACTTAATATGATGGCAGCAGTGGAAAACAATTCGCTTTAATTATAGACTAAAGAAAGATCCTTATTTCTGTTTTTGAATAATTTAAAACAATTTCCAAATTTTCTCTGGCTTTAAATACTGAAATGAAGCTCTGTTCAGTGGAGCCTTCAGAAATGTGATACAGTGTGGAAACTTGGAATATTTTATGTGTATAATAAGGTTGGTTTGCTTTATATGGAAGAAATATTCACTGCTTCTGCAGTGGCAGTTTATATTCCTGCAAGACTGCTCTCTGGATGAAGAGTCAGTTTTGCTTGCAAGTGGAAGCAAGGGCTTAAACTGCTGGGCCACCTTCTCTGTATTACTCCTATATTTAATTTATTTGTAATACCACATGTGGTGATTTAGATACAATGTAGATCTAAGAAGACCTTCATTAAGAATTTGGAGTCTAATCCATTAAGAATTCCATATAAGACTTCTACCATATTTGTGATGTTTGGATGTGTAACAAGCAGAGAAACGAGTAAATACCGATATGGTCATTTGTCAGTTTGGTTGTATCCCCCCTGTGGTGGGGCATCAGATCTTTGGGGTGTGCTTTTGTCAGCTGAGGCTGGAGGCGTCAGGGTAAGTGGGTCTTGCTCTTCCTCTGCCCCATCTCTCCCTCGGAAACAGGCAGGTCTTCTGGGGTTTTGGGCTTCTTGTATGCTGCTTCCTCTCTCAGAGCTGGGCCGGGGTGCTGGAGGGCTGGCCAACTAGTAAGGGTGAGGGACAGACTAATCCCAGTTTTAATCCTTGAAAGGAGAGGTGTGGATCTAGCGGAAAAAGTCTGCCTTGTGCTCATCCTGAGGTGGTGTAACCCAACCAGATTATTTCCTGTATTGCATTTGCAAAGATTTTAAAGGATGTTATTTTCCTTCTAGAATAGAATTATTCAGAAAAACTTGTTTGAGGAAGAAGGACCCAAACTGCCTTTGTAGAAATGACTCACTAACCATTTTAAAGCCTAATGGTCTGTGCTGTCTCTTGACAACTGGATTTAGTATTAACAGAGAGAGAAAAGATGGTCTCTAATTTACTGTGTCTTCAGCTGAGACTGAGGAATATTGGAGAGCCGATTTAGGGTGGTGAGTTCTGTGGAGAGATCTTGTGCTCTGTAGAAGACAACCTTCTGTGTGCAGAGAAGGTGCTGTATGACTACTGCCCATTTGAGGGAGCGGCTGTAAATGGGGATGGCTTGCTAGGGTCATCCCTACTGTGATGCAGTCCTAGAGACAATTTATAAAAATATTTGAAAAATTAACTGTTGTTTCAAATGAAACAGAGGGTGGGGGAAGGGAGCAAATGACTGATTACAATAGTATTTTTTAAAAAACTGATTTCAGGGGAAACAAAGCTCCTTGAACTGGACTAAACATTGAGTAAAAAATTGCTTTATAGTGGAGAAAAAAAATGACTTAAACATTCATAAGTTGTCCTGTTAAGCTTCCTCAATTCATAATTCTCTAAGATTGGTGGGCTGACTAGGAAAACTCTTATTAACATGCTGGCTTTTGGGTAGGTTGATACATCTATCAAATAAGAGAAATGGGAAATGCAAGGTAGAAGAAAGAGTAATAAATTAGTGGTGCAGATTATTCTTCAGTCTCAGTACAGATGGCATGCCAGGTATCATCAAATTGACCATGGTGAGTTAAACCTTACTGTTTTAGGCTTTGACTAGTCCCAATGCATCTTTCAGAATCTGGCAATCTTACAAGCACTGAGGCTGGATTTCCCTCTGGTTGCTGGTAGATGGTTTACACGTATATATTGCTGCCATTGGTTACACGAGGACTGTTGGGACAGATAGTGTTGGATGCTGTTGCTGCAGGACTTGACTGTCATTCAAGAAGGTGCTCAGTACATGGCCAAATTTCAGATGCCGAAACTGCCATTTGGAATAAGGATGGTGTTTTTCTTTTATGTCTTTCTCTTTTTGTTTTTCTTTCCTCTCTTTCTCTTTTTGTTTTTCTTTCCTCTCTTTCTCTTTTCGTTTTTCTTTCCTCTCTTTCTCTTTTCGTTTTTCTTTCCTCTCTTTCTCTTTTCGTTTTTCTTTCCTCTCTTTCTCTTTTCGTTTTTCTTTCCTCTCTTTCTCTTTTCGTTTTTCTTTCCTCTCTTTCTCTTTTCGTTTTTCTTTCCTCTCTTTCTCTTTTCGTTTTTCTTTCCTCTCTTTCTCTTTTCGTTTTTCTTTCCTCTCTTTTCCCTCCCTCTGTTTTAAGGTGAGCAGAAAGTGCTCAGCTTTTGCAATTAAGACCATGAAACAAAATTAAAGAGCTTAAAAATAGCCTCCTCTTTTCCCGTGATAACATGGTTATGAGCAGGAAAAACAAAGGTGAGACTACTTCAAATAATTTAATGACTTGTCTCCTTATGAACAATCAAGGCCATGGCGTAACCTCTCTACATAGGTAATTTTCTAAACATCTGTTAGTGTGGTTAATAACCAAATGTATGGGGAATATTTTGGAGCTATATTGTGTGATGGAAGTTCCCATCAGGATGTGGATAAAGGCAAACCTTGAAATAAGTGTTACTTTCTCCTTCAATTCAAAAGTGTTGTCTGCTGAAGATGCTACCACCAGCAAAATGGTCTTCTCTCAAATAACGGTTTTCCTTTAATGTTAGAGCATCTTTCTGCCTTTTTTTTTTTTCCTCTAGCTGTGCAGTGGGTTGCACAGATGGCCTAGCATAAGGAAGAATGAAAATAAGGATGATGCTTTCTGATGGATTTATTTGTATACAAGTCCCAATGGACCTAAGTATTAAATAGCTTCAGTTTTTTTAAGTTGTCATGAGTATACAGAAGACTGGGCGACGTCACTAAAGCTGGATTATTGGTTTTTTAGTAGATAAAGTGGATTTTAGCCTTAAAGTAGATTTTTAGTAGAAGCTTGGAAATGACTGGACTTGAGTCTCTGAAAAATGTAACATATTGGGGAGAAAAGGAAATGTTGGCTGAGTAGGAAATAATATTTTAAAAGAAATGTTGAAGCTGCTCTTGAGACTAGCAGACACAAATTGCCTCTACCTATTCCTTTTTACACACAGAAGTGTTTGAACAGATGATATGAAGTACTATTGGCTATAAAATCTGCCTGTCTTGTGAGCAAGTGATGAAAGGTGATGTATCAGAACTCTGGTGGTCAATACCTGCTGAAAAGCAGTTGTCCACCAATCCTCCATTATAAGCTCTGGCTGGCTGTTAAATGTCAGGAGTAATGGACTGATCAAAAGGAGGTTAAAGAGTTCACCTCATATCAACATAGGTTATTACACTTTGATTTTTCACTTTTTTGTTTCCACTGCTCAGCTATCGCAGGGAGAGAGAGAGGTGTTTTCCTTTCCAGTTGCTAACAGCTCCATTTAAAATGCAATCACTGTTCATATACTTTCTAATGCAAAGATGTCTTGGCTGAAAACTTAGCTGAAAGTGGTATGTTTGCATTCAATACACTGGAGATGGGCTCTGAACTTTTAAATGTAAAGGACTGGTTAATAGTTTTGGCATTCTTACAGTCAATGAATTACCTCTGTCAGTGAGTGACAGTGGTTGGGATGCTGTGGAGTTGCAGCTACAGGGAAGAATGGCATGTGTTAGGAAAGTGTGGCCTACCTGGGCTGCAGTTTGGGCATTTTAACTTTCTCCTTCAGCTACTGGAGAGGAGGATGAAATGATCCCTCTTTTCTTTGTTCTTACTCAACAACCTTGGAGACTCCAAACGTAGTCATTGGTTGTGTATTTTGGTTATTTCTAGCTCATTCTACAGTTATGTAAATGGTCGTCCTGGAAGGTTGCAGGTGGTGGGAATATGTTGCTAGAGGGCTAGGGGCAAGGCAGAGATCCTTTCCTTCTCCCCCTCCTGACAGCAGTGCCAGCTTCAGTGGGAGTTGGTTTAGAGTCCTAGAGTTTGAGAAAAGGTACTACTCTTCCTGTTCTTCCTAGTTTTGCAGTGTTTCTTGTGTCCGCTATCACCTACCACTCAATGTTCTCGCAAGCCACGGCTTGAAGTTGATGTGGATTTTGTTTATTTCTGTGTGTTGTGTCCCTGTGCAGTGTTGCTGGATCCTGCTGGGTCTGACTTGTAGACACCCCAATTTTACTCCATTGACAAGGCAACAGGCAGCACTGGAGATACCAGAGATACCAGCAGTCTCTGGAAGAATCTCAGCACTCATTAACATTTGGAAATTGCCTGTCTTTTATGCACCAAGATTATTAATTAATGTTTGTAGGGGGAGTTTAAATTCTGCAGAAATAAATAAAATGTGGGCTTGCTAAAGAAAGCTTCCCAGGCATAGGTAATTGAGAAAATGTTTTTTTTTTTTTTTTTTCATACTTAAGGAATGCTTCTGTTCAAAGGAGCTTTCTTGAACACGTGTCCTTTCTTTGTAGTCCACTTTGTGTTTCAGTGTGAGATATGTTTACAGTTTAATCATAAACTGCTTGACAGTGGAAGATACTGTAACTGAAATCACCTATCAGTAACCTAAAGAAGACATTGCAGTCTTGTCTTCCTGGGCATCTTCATGAACTGAAGCATGAAAGCATAGTCTAGTGGTGCCTAAATATAGAACATACTTTCTTTAGAACTGCAAATACTTATATCCTCTAGAGATGAGTTTGGTTATCATCAAGTTGTTCTACATGTGTATGCATGTAGGCAACTCAGTTTCTGTATAGCATCTACAGTATTCTCTCATGTTCTTCTAGTTCAAGACAGAGGTATACACAGAGGAAACTGGAAACAATGGTAGAGAGATTTTGGTCTTCTGGTTGCAGAAAAGCAGCCTGGTTTGGAGCAGGGAGAATGAAAAGACTTCCTGAAAAATCAACAGAGCAAGTAGTGTAGTATACTATGTGTGGGAAGTTAATTAAATGCTTTGAGCACAGAAGGAGAAGTTTTAAATTCCTGGTGACTGCCAGATGAAATGGAGTTGGTCCCACAAGTTTGCGAGTGGACCAACATCTTTGGGTATCAAGTCAAAGAAGTTGGTCAGCCCTTTAAGGAAGGGCAAAATGAGCGGTATGTGTGGTGGGACTGAGGGTGGAGCGTGCGAGAGGCGAGTGAACAGCCCCAGCTCTGGAAAAGAATTCTGTGGGTTCAGCACCTGTGAGAATGAAGGTGGCTTTTGAAGTTGCCTTAATAATGAACTATAAAAGAAACCCTGCAGGCCATTGAAGGATGGAAAACAGTTGTAAAGGATGTGCTAGCCTTTACTTACAAATATATGCAAGAAAGTACATTCTATTCAAGCTTATATTTTAAGAGATGCTAATACAAATGAATTACATATGGAAAATATTTCTATCTGTAACTGAATCTTTTTTTTATGTGTGCATCTCACATACTGATAAATATGGTCTGTTTGCTTGTGTACCTTATGCTGTTTAAAATCACAGCAACATATAATTTATAAAACAACATTGAAGATGTGTTTTGCTACACAAATATCCCTTTTGTCCCAGTAAGTAGTTTTTCAAGTTTAAAAGACTTATTTGTTTTAATAGAGCATCTACATTCAGAATGATCATTTTGCACGACTAAGGTGTAAGTACACTCAAGCCTTGGCTAGTAATTAGCTTTTCTTATTATCAGATAGGAAACTTGCCTGGGGACCTGAGACACTAAATTGACATAATTGCCTTGCGATATGGAGATAGATGTTTGTTTCTCCACAGACTTACTTTTCATGTTGTTGAAAATATATTATTGATCCATTTTCAAAGAGAGAACAGAAGAAAGAGCAGAGAAATCAGACGGTAAGGGGCTCTACAACCAGATAATAAAAGGCTCAGGTCAAAGAGCTTGAACTCTAAATACTGTTAGTTTTCACTGAGTGACTACCAGGGTCATGATGCAGGACGGTAGCAGGAAAAGAGGAAGAAAGTGTAAGATACTTTGTAGAATTGCAGTAATGTATGTTTGTTACTTGGTGTAAGCAGTTGAAGTGAACAGGGCTGTAAAGCTACAGTATATGTGGCTATTGTATTTCACTGAGAGACACCAAGCAGAGCTCCAGTGCAGAAGACTGTGAAACGATTAAAATTCTCACATGGTGGTTAATATGCTTATCATCAGTATCCTCTTTTGAGCTTCATGACTGTTAATCACAGGAGGCTGCTTCGTGATTAAGCCCACTGCATTGGTTCTGAATAGTGCTCCTGCTTGAAACGGGAGGAGATGAAAAGACATGAAGGGATAGCTGTCTGGAAAGCATAGCTGGCAGAGGGATGAGGTGACAACTGACGAGTCGCTCTTGGTTAATCTAAGCAGGCACATAATTAGATTGTAGTCCTGGAAAAAGTCAAGTAGATTGTTAGCATGGCTGAGTGCCAGGGCTGTTTCTTCTCTCCTTGCTTTGAAAACCGTGGTGAAGTTGGAAACATGAGTGAAACGTTAAGACCTGTGAATAAAATCTCATTCTGTCAGCTCCTGTATAGCTAGTATTTCCCATCTGGAATCAGAATGAATGGGTAAATGGTTATTAATATGTAATGAGATCTTATGGAAACAATAGCATTGCAAGCAAAGGAAAAGAGGGATTTAGAGAAAGGAATCATTAATACAAAAGTTGGGCTTGCCATGCTGGCGCATTAGTGATAGTAGGGCAGTCATGATCCTGAATGCTTGTGCCAGTGTTTTAAAAGATGGAAATAGCAGGATGCCTGGACCGTGAAAGCAGGCACCCTCCTGATATTATGCTGTATTAATTCTCTTGTTCTACTGCTCTTTTCACCATGTTTTCTCATTCCACTGTAAACTGCTTGGGGCAGGGGTCATGCCTTTTATTTGTCTGTGAAGTGCTGCTACTTGTGAGGAACATATTCTGTCGATTGCTGGAGAAATAAGAGTGTTAATAACAGGGCCCCGCATGCAAAATTCTTTAAGTCTCTACGAAGATGCATTTTTCCCAATCTGTGTGGGAGCCTGTAACCCCTGAATTTCTGAAAACCTACACTAGAGAAAGGTTCAGTCTGTACTCAGACTGAGCTATGTGCTGCTGACCATCCAGTGTCTTGGCTTGGATGGGTGTTGAGGCTGACCGGTTCGTTGCCCTTGTGCTGTGTCAGATCACCAGAGCAACCCTGTTAGAGCTTGTGTTCCTCCTGGGCGAAGTAAGTACCAGAAGAACCTCCTCCCTCTGTGGAACATCACCGTTGCAGCTATTATACAGTGTTCAGTGCACACTTTGTGTTGTACTGTACTATTTATTCAAAAGCTCCACGATTTTGGCTTGATCACCAAGAAATTTAGAGGCTGGTTGCTTCCGATGGAGCTCACCCTTACTGTAGCAACATGTACCTTGCACTCCAGTGCACAAATAACAATACATTGTGGCTTTGCTTGTTGGAAGATGGAGGATGAATATTATTTTAATATGGTTTAACACATTTTTTTCAAGGTTTTACCACCCAGGGACTGTACCATGATGGAATCCAAACCTGCTGTGCTCAGTTGTAAAATGATATTGTCTCCTAATAGTGGCTAAGCATATCAAAATGGTCAAGCATCCATCAAAACACATAATAAATCAAACAAGGAAAATTTAAGAAGTGCATAATGTAAAAACAAATAGTAGGCTATCAGTGCAGGTAGTTCTAGGTCAGTATTTACTCATAGCAGCAAAAAATGTGTCTGATCACATTGGGTTTCCAAGTCAGGGTGAAAATAGGAAGTGTAGCAGCTGTAGGAGAGAGGCCACAACAAGACATGAAGTTCTGTTCTGGGCCTGCCCTTATTGTGGGTTTGGAGAGGTCCAAAGTTGGTGTTTTGTCACAAAACTGAATAAATTGAGGCCCTCTGACCACGCTTCGTGGAGGCATCCACAATGAGTTGCAAGTAGTGCCTTGAGGAAAACATCCAAGAGCTTTTGCAGCCTCTTTGCATGTGTGTTTCTCAGTCACCAGACAAACATGGCATTCCTTGGCATGCCACAGTGCTGGCTTGGTGTACAGATGTGTCCTGTAAAAAAAATCTGTCGTGTGAGGAAGTTGCAAAGAGTAAGCAAAAAGAAAAGACAAATTAAACTGTTAGTTATTGAGCTTAGGATATAAAAGGGATAGGGTTATTTCTTAGTTTGCCAGTCTTGCTCAGATGATTTTGCCATACAAGCTTTTCCAGTGCTGTTTTCATCAGCAGCATCACGCTGCGTCTGGGCTATTTGCAGATAGTGTTAAATTTGGACAACTTTTGCCAATCCATTATGGACATAAATAGCCAATTAATATATACCTAGGAGAATATGTTAATGGTACTCTTAATTGCCTCCCACAATACATTGCTGCATTACTTGTGTGATATCTTTAATTCTTGCAGCACCTTTGCGGGTACCCACCCCATTTCCCATCTACAAGGTGGCATCTCCCTTGTACGCCTGAACCATGTGTGTGAGAAGAGGGCACTAGTGGCTGAGCAGAGCTGCAGGTAGACAGGAGCTCTAAATCCATGCCCAAATAGAAAGGGTAGAAAACAGGTACAAATGCTCATTGAAAAAAAAAAAAAAAAAAAATCATGCTTTTGATACAGGTCTCAGATTTCAGCTGTCCTTGCCCTCATCCCTCAGTATGTTACCTTCCATATTTGCATGAGCTTCCAAGGTCATTTCTACTTCTAAGATCAAAAGACTTTTCACAGTTGCACAGGTGAAGCTATGGTGGATCTCAGGTATTTCAGAAAAGCTTTATGGAAAGGAATTTCAAGAGCTGGATCATAAAAATAACTGAGCAAGACAGATATGAAGGTGGTAGGCTGGCTCTTCAAAGTGTTGATGTGTGTGTCTCGCACCCAAACCAGCAAGTGAAATAGATTCAAGAATTGAAATGCACTATGTATACTCAGAAGCAGAGGAAATATAGATGCATAACTGTGTAATGAGGACTGCTTCTTGTAAACAGTGTGGTATGAGGGCAGAGATGATAATTAGGCATGCAAATTGAATTTCCAAGGATTTCAGAGCAGGGAAGATATCTGAAAGCAAGCTTTGATTTTTCTAGCGGACAGCATGAATGATTTGCCTTTAGTTATCATGATGCCTCTAAGAATTTAGATTTAGTAGAGTTCAGAGCTTTTGAGGATCATGAGGGGGTATGCCAGGGAGAAAGTGACAGGTTCTTAGGCCTTACCAAAAGGGCAGATATGTCCTCCACACGCTTGTTTTTTTCTTTTTTTTTTTTTTAAAAAAAGTTTAATTTTTTTTTTAGTGAAACATTTATGACTTAGTTAGTGATTGACATTCCTCTAGCTCTTTCACCCTGATCAGTACTTTGCCAGACTGTTAAAGGATCTTTGCTCAGCTGAGAGTTACTTGCATGAAGCTGTAATTGTGGGTTCTAACTAGAGGCAGGAATGCTGACACACCTTACTTGAGGTTTAAAGAAATCACAGCATTTATAACTTTCTGAAGGCTGGTGGCAACTAGGAGAGCCTCAGCCACAGTGATCTGTCATTTTCATTACCTTCCCTTTCGTACAGAGCCGTGAGAGAGGTCTATTAATCATCCTGCGTAAGGGCTGGGAGCATGTAGAAATGCATGGAGAATTACCACAGCTTCTAAACCATCAACATGGCAGGCTGTGACAGTTGTTCCCCGCTTTAGGTCTGAAGTAATGACAAATTCATCAAAGTCTCTGTTTTCTTGCTCTAGGCCCCTTTTTCTTTCTAGGCTGGTGTCAGAGCTGCCACCTTTTCTCCCCTTGTGAAGAAAACAGATGATTTCTTGCTGAATTCCCTCCAGGAGCAGTTAGTGTGGCACAAGACCTAGTTTTGGCAGGAGGGTCTACAGCGTTTTTAGGTTTGTTGTAGGTGTGGGCACTGAGGCAGTGCTAGTGAGGAAAGAGCAGAGTCCCTTTTCTTTCTATATCTTTAAGGAACCACTGGGGTGGAATGAATGCTGGTGCTAGGAGTCAATGTGCCAGGTTATCTTCAACATAGCTGCTGGTGATCTGAGTACCTTAAGGCTGGAGTTGGGTTTGGTAAAGTTTTGAAAACACAAGAGTGAGACTTTGTGTTTCTTGCTAAATCTTCTGTGGTCCTCAGCTTTATGATAGGGGTTGAATTGGGAAGAAGAGTTGCGATAAACTTTGTTAGCGAAGTCAGCCATGATTAGTGATTTGGGCATTTATTAAATTGGCATTATTGTTAGTGTTAGGGCTTGTTAAAAAAAGCAATTGTGAAAGTAATAGGTCCCATAACTGTGGTGTGGGCTGGCTTTGGCATGCTCCAATAAGCTTCTTCATTTTTTTTGCAGATAATAATCACTTGATTGTTTAATGTTAGAAATTTTTTTTTGGTACAATTTTGGGTAAGAGAATTGTTTGGCTTCTGTCCAAGTCTTATGTTGTGTGCTAGGGTGAGTGAGGAGATGGCTGGCCGCTATGAATGTCATTTTTATGCATGAACAGCATTTGTTTTCTTACTCCAGGCAAAATTTGGAGTTGTGGTTGAAAAGATGAGGGCTTGTGGGATATAAAAGGGGTAAGCAGTTCAATATAATTTTGCAGCCTGCATGGATTGGTAATGTGAATGCTGCTGACATCAAACAAATGCATCGTATTATTTTGCAAAGGTATTGGTGATTTAGGTATAGTTAGGAGTATGATTTATATTCAAGTAAGAGAGAAGGTGTGATAAAAGAAGCAATGTGAAGTTTGTGTTTCTGGAGAAACTTTCATGATTTGCCAGGCCAGGTTCAGGGGTGAATCTGCTTGTGCTCAGACCTGATGCTGGGTGTGGGTGTCGGTTAGGCTTAGGCTCAGGATTAGGATAAGATTGTTTCTGTGAAAAGACTGGTTGATCACAAGGTCCTGAGGAGGTGCTGGAGTTAGGATTAAGTCTGGTGCAGGTCTCAGTGGTATGGGGATTAAAGTTTAAGAAAAAAGAGGTGGAAGAGCTCATGTTCTTGTTAAATCCTGTTGGGCTGCAGGATTAGGAAAAACACTTTTGGTGTCAAAGGCATGTAGGTTATGATTAATTTTGTTGCAGGTTTTGTTTCACCTATTTAAAGGAAAAGCAACAGATTCCATAATGAAGTTTAAATTTTCAAAATGTACCAACTGCATAGCATTTCTTGCACATTATGAACATGATTTCACCAGTCTTGGAATAATTGAAAACATAGAAACTACTATGAAACAATAGAAACTGTATTATAAATATAAACTTTAGGAACTCTAGATTAAAGGTCCCAGAAATATGAAGAGTTAATATTAAAATTCAGCATATTTATGTTTCTGTCTGTTCTGAATTGTTCATATGGCTTGATATCCATGAAGCTCTATACTTCATATAAACTTTTACTGTAAATTACTTTTTCATAAACAGCTTTCATTCTTGGCAACCAAGGATACATCAGAAGCTTTCTCATAAAAACAAATTTATTACTTATCATACTGCTGTGTTGGTTTAAAGAGATTAAAAAGTGAGTACATGACATGATTAACAATTTAATTGAGTGTAATAGGAAGCCTGATGCTTTCTAGTTCCCAGTCTCATTGCTGCTTGCTCTTGGGCTTTACAAGGCTTTTTAGTTATTATTGTAAAGATCAAATCATAATTATTGTTTCAGCAATATCCATTAACTTTGCTTTTATGAAAGCTTAAAAAAGTCTTGGCACCTTAATGAATGTGAAGTGAAATAACGTGGACTGCTTTTAGGCCAGTACTGAAAGTATTGCTCATCCTGGTTTTTTAATACAGTGGAGTTTTGCAGCAGTATTGCACAATTATTTGTGCTCATTTCTGTAGTTACAATATTTGTGTGTATGTGGTGTCTTACTTCCAAGAGGGAGCATATGACGAACATCTACATTGAAGGCTCTGTCTTTAACATCTACAAATCAGAGGATGATATCTTGCGTTGAAGGGTTTCAGAAGAAGAAAAAGCAGACTTTTCCCTTTCATGTCATTCAGTGCCAACTAGTCTCCTTTTCCAGTTTTTTCTGAAAAATTCATGTTGATTTGCTGCTAATGAATTGATTAGAAACACTAAAGTTCTGGCAAGTGTTAAAAAAATTCCTTACCAACCTGATGAGCCTTCTTTCCTCATTTTGGGGAAGTCTCTGCTCCAGTGTTAAACTCTGCTGCAATACCTATGCTTCCTCAGGGTGCTCAACAAGATGTTCCTAAACCCACAGATAATGAGAAACCATGTTTGAGCTAAGTCCTAGTGAAACCTGCTTGTGCACATGCTTGTGCATTCTCATGTTTTTTTTCTGCAGGAAGGGACATTGTGTCTCGCCTTGAAGTTGCTAGAACAATGGTTTTCTGTCCCTCGCGCAACATGATTTCCTAAGATTCAAGACCTTGGTTTACTCTGTAACATAAACATGGCCTTTCTGTATTCCTGTCTTACAGCATGATATACAGCGCAGTGCAGAAAAAGGGCTCTGTCTTTATAGAGCCCTTGGCCTTTTTTTTTTTTTTTTTTTTAATACTGTAACAAAAATCTATGGGTTGAATCTGAAAACTGCTAAGGATGATGGCAGTTTTCCCTTTGGCTCTGTGCCATGCCTTTTGGCACCTTCATTGTTAAGAGATATGCAAGTGATAGCTGAAAATGTAGAAAAATCATCAGAATTTATCTTCACAAAATTTTCTGAAGCCTTAGACTTTTTTGTTGATTCTAGCAGCAGAGGTGAAAGTTCACGTGTCCATGCAGGGTGCACAGGTAGTGCCAAAGGTTTACGTTCAGGCATATGGGCTCTTTCGTATATTCAGGTTCATCTGTACAGCAACAGCAGAGGAGGGAAGGTGCGTGTGTCAGTACAGCAAATTGGGTAGTGACTGCAGGGAAGTAAGTTGTATTGCTTTGCATCTTCCATCAAAGCAGCAATTGAATGAATTCTCTTGAATGCAAATACTTCTTTCATTTTGGTCCACACGTCTCAATTTTTGTCTTATGGGAGATGAAGGAACCCAAAGAGTGTCTGCCCTGGCCACAGGCAAGGCAGAAAAACTTTCTTCTAATGGGGTACTAGATTTCACCATTGGAGACTCTGCTGGGCAGAGTGAGTTCTGGCAGGACCCTTCACATTCCTCTTCTACCTGCTGAAGCACTGATGGCAAACAAAAATGTGCTGTTCATTCAGCAGCTCTTGTAGGTCAGTGTGAGGTAATGGGGGAAGAGTTATGGGTAGGTGTTTTCTCAAACAGGCTTCAGCTTTCTCTGGTGGGAGGTTAGGTATTCATCTCTGCGCATGCAGTACCCAGGGCTTCTGTAGCACCGTCTGCAAAGCCTACCGTTAATTCCAGAGAAGCACTAACTGATTTTTGGTCGTCATTAGTCTCCAAAACAGTAATTGGCAGATAGAGCTTTTGGAAAGGAAGCTTTGGAAGGTCCTTTTGTTCTATAAAGTGTGCAATAGCATTTCTTCTCCTATTAAACCAGCCTGGGATTTTGGGATCACTTTGAAATACAGTGCAGTGTGAGTTGATGCTTGTTTCTATGCAGTAGCTCTTAAATGTTATGTTTGTGAGTTTGTCTTGTAAAGCTGGTAGAATATGATATCTTCCTGGAGAGATTCTGCTCTCCTACTGTGTGTGCATGTTTTGGTTTTGTTTTTAATAAGGGTGGTGGGTTTTGGAATTTACGGTGCCAGAGTAATTTCTGCTTAACAGAGGTAAGGCAGGGTATTGGCATGTCTGACTGTCACAACTAGCTGCTTAGAAGACAAGCATGTTGGAGGCCATAGGAGGAGGGTTACATCCATTTAAAAATGGCAATGGCTATAAAATGCCAGAGGTATCGGAATTATGTCATGCTCAGTTTGGAAAGGTCTTTGTTGTAATAATTAAAGTTTCCAACCTTCCATACAAATGATAAGCTTCAGCTTTCTGCTGGAGCTGGTATAGAAGATCTGACTTTAATTCTCTGTTTGAGTTTGACAACCAACAGTGATTAAGATTTTCCTAATAAATTTAGCAGGCAAACTAAATAAACTTGCTAAATAAATTTAGCAAGTAAACCATTTGAAGGACTGAAGTTCCCTTACAGCATTGCAAATATTAGGCTGCTTTGTAAAATTCCTTCAGCTGGTGTCAGTACTGATGGAAATGCTTATTACAGGTATTCCTGATTTATATTTTCCTTAAATTATGGTCTCTTTTTGAACTAAATAAAAAGGTGGCTTAAATGGGGAAGGCACCTGTGTGCGTGACTAAAAATTGGAAGGGGCCTGAGCCATTTGGAAGGTGAAGATGTTTGAGTTCTGGACTCTGCTTTGTTGCAGGCAAGTCACGTAATTTCACCAGTACTTCCTAGCTTATAAAAGACAAAATGAAGTAGAGGACATAATCAGTGTTTTGCTTACTATCCAGGTATAAGGATGTTTATTGAGTGAATATGTGTGAGTCCGCTGAGGTGGAAACTGTATGGAAGTGACTTGTGTTATTAGGGTTGTCATTATTAATAAGACCGTTGACTAGAACTTTCCTTTTTGATGATCTACTCCTTTACCCAAAGAGAAGGTTTGAACTGGGAAGAGTGAAGAGAACTGGAATTTATATCCACGGAAGCATAATATTAGCGACTGTAAAGAAATATTGTCAAATTCTGGGCAGGCGGCACTGCCTGTATACACAGCCTGTTTGAGGAATGTAAGGGCATTAAATTCTGCAGTTACTCCAGAGATCGTTTTGCAGAGGTAACGTTCAGCTTCCACAGAGCATCTATCATGGCTAGAATTAATAGGGAGGGGAAAAAAAAGTCTTGCTGTCTCTGAGTTGTTATGGAAATTAGGCAAGGGGTGGAGTTGTGCTGCTGACAAGAGGTTGCTAGCTCTTCCTGGTCCAAGTCCTGCAGCACTCACTCAGGCAAAGATCCCTACCAAAACAGCATGAAATAATGATCCCATCGAAGGCAATGTCATATTTCCCACTGACATTGGTAGAGGCAAGATTTCACCCTGAGGCTATTGGAGGAGTACTTGGAAATTTCTACAGGGAACTGTAGGAAGGAAGAAAGGAAGGAGCAGTGCTTATAAACAGGAAGTTGTACTGCATGGAAGATAGTAATGCCTACCTCTTCTCTGTGCAGAAAGTCTGTCTTAGAAATAGATGTGACTGTAATGGAGGATTTTTTCCTTGCTGTTTCCTCTTTTATGCTGCCAGAGCCTACCTTTTCCCAGATAGTGCGTATGACTGTACTTGGCAATATTATACTGCTTCAGCTCTTGGGTGACTTCATGCAGACATGGTGAAACATGAAACAGGTTTTCAATCCTTTTCAGTTTGCAGAACTGTAGCAGCTCTCCAGCAGAGAGGCAGATGTGGATAGTGATGGTGAGCTTCCTGCAGCAGGTTTACTTAGTAACCTTGGACTAGCAAGAAGTAGTCACCGAGGTCTGCGGTGCATGCATGGAGATGGACACCGAGCTTCCACAGCTACTCCCTCGTGTGCCAAGCATGCTCCTGAAATAGTCAGACACATGACAGCCCAAAGCCTACAAACACCAAAGCTGAATAAAGGAGGGACAAATCGTTAGCATTTCCCCTTTTGAGAAAGAATTGTATGCAATTCCGAAATTCAGGTTTTCATTCATTTGTGCAAGCAAAAAACTGTTTAAATAATCCCCTGAATTGGACACGTATGTGACTCAATATGTACATGATTTAGCAGTGTTAGTATGCCATCCAGTAGCTGAAGTGTAAAAAAGTGATTTTTATGCCACTGATTATTTGTTATTTGAACAGGAAAACATTATTGTGAAAGATGAGTTACAGCCTTACATAGGCTGACTATAAAAGAGGAATTAGGCTGGTGACAAAGTTATGTTCACAGTCCATGAACATACTAAGCAGTGGCCTGTCTTCCAGTAGCGTGTCTTTTTATTTAAAAGCAACAAGTAACACAAAACCCTAGAGAAATTTGCATTTTCAATGGTTACTCTTTGCTATGGAGGGCATGATTTAATTTTTTTTTTTAAATGGGATTTTTAATTTTTCAGCATCAGTGCCTGCTGGAAGATGACTAGGCTGATTTTGGTTGTGGATACTCTCATAGAAGTATTGGTGGTAGCCCCATGTCTGGCACATTGCCATGTGAATGTTTTCTGCTGGGATAAGCAGGAGTAATGCAAATGTACCTCAGGTAGATTGGGGGAATCAAAGGAGCTTATTCAAGAACGCTTCGTGTCAGCTTGAATGTACAACCTTGTGTTCTGAACACAGTCAGGTGCTATCCACAGGCCCTGTAATGAAGAACTGCACACTGAGTAGTTTCTGAATAGTTTCCTTGGGCAGCTGCAGTTTTTCTGGCATGACACCTCATCATGGCCTTGAATTTATCCCATTATAATTGTTAGATCTGTTCTATCCAGTGGAAATTCCAAAGGAAAACTAAGAACTGCAGTTGTTCCACCCCACAAATGTCTGTTGTGAAGCCCAGGATGATAGACTCAGTTGAGTTTTCTTTATGCTTGCTGGGCCAAATCCTCAGCTATTGTTTAAACTTTTGAGAAAGTTGTCTAAACCCAGAGCCTTTCCTTCTGTATGGGTGCTGCCAGCTTTAATTCACTCCAAATATGCCTTAATATACTCCAAGGTTCATGGGTATTAATTGCAGCACATTTATTATCCTGCAAAAGCTATTATAAAGCTACTGTGTTGTGCAGGCCAACAGGCTAGATACCAAAGGAAAAGTGAGTGCTGGGAAGTTTTAGTTTATTTCAAGTGCAGCTCCTCTCTGGAAACTATCTCTGTAGAAATGATATGGTAGCATACCAGCGTTGTGTCCTTGCTACTGGCTGGGTTCAAATACACTGTACAGAAGGATCACCTGCAGCCTCTGCAGAAGTCTAAGCCAGCCAGCCCTGTTTCATGTTGTCATCCTCCCACTATTTCTTCCCTTCTTGTTTTCAGCTGACTTGCCCATTTTCAGTGGTTACAGGGATTTGGCTGGCCCTTGCTGACCTGTGCCCTCAGTATGGCAGGAGGCAGAGGTTGGCTCTGGTGAGCAGTTGCCCATGTTGCTGGCCTTGTTAGCCATGGACAAGGTGCTCCAAGAGGTTGCCTTTGGCTTGTGCTGCCAGGAGCAGCTGTGGAGTCAGTCTTGTGGAAAAAGCTGAAATGTGCGTTAAGTTTTTCCAGCTATATTCAGGATAATTTTTGCATTTGGCTTGCTTTTTTTGCTGTAAGTCATTGTTCATACAGTTTATTTCTGTCACATGGAGGGGTAAAAAAGTGTGTGAAGGCCTATGTGAGTATCCAGTTAATCCAGTAAGAGTAGCCTGTATTGCTGTGTCCGCTTTTAGGACTGACAACATAGTTAATTTACAGGAGATACTTGGCACCTTGCACTATTATTCTGGGGTGCTGGTTGACAGCTGGCTGAACATGAGCCAGCAGCGTGCCAGGGTGGCTGAGAGCATCCTGGCTTGTATCAGGAATAGTGTGGCCAGCAGGAGTAGGGAAGTGATCATGCCCCCATACTTGGCACTGGCAAGGCCACACCTTGAATACTATGTTCAATTTTGGGCCCCACAGTACAAGAAGGACATCGAGTTGCTGGAGTGTGTCCAAGGAAGGGCAACAAAGCTGGTGAAGGGTCTGGAGAGCAGGTCTTAGGAGAGGTTGAGGGAACTGGGGTTGTTTAGTCTGGAGAAGAGGAGGCCAAGGGGAGACCTTATCATTCTCTACAACTACCTGAAAGGAGGTTGTAGTGAGGTGGGTGTTGGTCTCTTCTCTGTGGTCACTAGCAATAGAACGAGAGGAAACGGCCTCAAGCTGTGTCAGGGGAGGTTTAGATTGGATATTAGGAAAAATTTCTTTACTGAAAGAGTGGCCAGGCATTGGAACAGGCTGCCCAGAGAGGTGGTGGAGTCACCATCCCTGGAGGTATTTAAACGATGTGTAGATGCAGCACTTCAGGGCATGGTTTAGGAGACATGGTAATGTTGGGTTGACAGTTGGACTTGATGATCCTAGAGGTCTTTTCCAACTTCGATTCTATGATTAGCTTCTTTGGCTTGTGTCCCATAATAGACAGAAGGTGCAGAAACATCAGGGGCTGGCTGGGGCCTATATTTCTTTACCTCTTACACAGCACAAACTGTATATTTTGGCTGTTTACCATTAGGGATAGAGCTACCACTTGTGCAGATCCCTTTAGGTCATCAGGCAGCTTGTTGATACAGCTGGGACCACAAAGGCCAATGGATTGCATTAAAAAGGGCAGCAGAGGTAAATATATTTTCTCAAAGGCTAAGGTCTGGTTTTCTTTGCTGAAAGAAAGGGGCAGTTTCCTGTATTTTGTGACATTAGGCTATTACTTGGAGTTGTGTTCCTAATGCTTGTTCTCATTGCCCCGCAGGGCTCAGCAATGGCCACATGCATTTCATTGTAGTGAATTCTCACCTAGCAGCTAGTAAAGACCCAGATCAGTACCTTTTTCTGTAGGTGTCTTGTCCCCCCAGCAGTGTCGTGCACATCATATGGCTTCTGGTAAAACTCCTATTGATTTTCATGGGAATATGATTAGGCCCAAATGATTGAAGTCCTTGTTCAAGACTCATACAGCAGAACTCCATGTATTAGGACCACTCTCCTCATCCTGAATATGGTTTCTGAAATGAGGAAGGCTATTGTCATGTGTAAATTTTTGTACATTGACCTCTCAGTATTATTTCTTTTTTAATCCAGCAAAAAAATCCCAGTGAACCCAAGTGAACGGTGCTGAAGGAGACTGGGGCGTTGCACTGAGGAGGTGATAGGGATGAAAGTGGTTGGCTCCACGGGGTCAGGCTGCAGTGGGGCTGTGAGCAGAACCAATGGCTTGTGTTGGTAGGAGTTTCTGTTTTAAATCTAGTGGCAGGGTTTCATTATGGGAATTAAATACTGTTCTAAAAAACTGCTTTAAAAACTTCCAGTATTTGATGGAGAGCATTGCTCTTTCAGCTCTCTAGTACAGTGGTGTAGAGCTCTGCTGGCCAGCTTAGATTTTCTTTAAACTTTTTTTATAAGGGGTTTTGTGTACTGTTAAATTCTGCAGGATTTTTCTGTTGCAGGAGGACTCCAGATTTTGATCCATTCTTCATTAAAAGAAAGTGTGTTAGTTCATGACTTGGAACTGGTTTTGCATTTCCACAGAAATAAAAGGATCCAAATAGCATGCAACTAAAATTAAAAGCCATGGAAGGAAAAATTCAACAAACTTATTTTCCTGAACATATTTGGAAAAGAGAGGGGAGGGATCTGTGAATTTTTAAAATTGAAACAATATAAAAAGAACCTTGAACTTTCACTCAAATAGGCATGTAATTAAATTTCTCCCTGCTCCATAATTTCTGTTGTACCCTTTTTACCTTTTTTGTCATATCTATTTGCATCTTCACAAATCCAAAATATCTTAATTTGAGTAAAACAAAAGCCTATTCAGGCTTGCACTATTCATATGGTTTAATTGGTTTACAAAATACAAGTGTTCTCTGAAAGAAACTTATTTGATTTCAACAGGCTGGTAGCTGTCTATCATATGTGGTCCTTCTGCTCACAAAAGAAGGAGGAACTTCAGCTTGCTTTGTTTCTGCTCCTGCTTTGGCTGAGCTCTCGCTGTTCCTCAGTGAATACAGTAGGAGAATATTCTTAGGGCTGTAGCTAACTGCACAAAGGAAAATAGTTTTCCACATGTTTAGTTTAAATGGAGAACTGAAAATATTTTTGAAATGCTCCAGTTTCCTGTACTGGGTAATATTGGCATGATCTTAAAGACTGCAGAATTCATTATGCTTTTGGAACACCTGGGTGGACTGTGTTACAGTGGTAGTGGTAATAGTGATGTATACCAATGTCAGTCAGAGTTAGAATGAGGTTCCAGATTATTTTGATATTTGTGATGTGTAAGAGAGAGTGAGTAGCTGGGAAAAGGTAGTATGTTCTTGCATTCCAAATTAATTGCATCTAAACTGGAATTGAATTACATGTAAGAATTAGTTGATGTTAATTTCTGATATTTCATATGGAATAATCTGTTAAGTAATGATTTGTTCATGTGGATGAAGATTTTCACCCCAGGGGTCTCAAAGGCCAGTTGGAGGAGGTGACACAGGCAAACAGTTGGCAGGCACCCCTGTCACACTGTTGTGATCGGGGAGGTACTGCAGTGTTTGAGCACAGAGGTAGGATCTGTGCTGGGTGACTGCCAGAGTAACAAAGACTTTGCAAGATTAAGCTTCAAGTCAATAGGCCTAATGGAAACAGAGTTTGAAAATCGTGCCAGATAACTCCTTGTCAAGGTGTGGGTTTCTGTTTTGGAAAATCATGGTCTTTCGGTGAATCTGAATACTGTCACTGCAGACAGCTTCAGTGATCCCATTGCAGATGTGTTCCTGGTGGAGGGGAGCTCTTACCCCTTAGAACAGACTTTTTGGCCAGCCCCAGGGCATCCTGCCATATGGCGGCCCTGCGAGCCGGGGCTGAGCTTCTGCATCAGTCTCTAGGCATCATGTCCAGACACACTGCCTTCTCTGGAAGCTGGGAAGATATTCCCCTCACTGCATCTGCCCTGGTTATCTGGCACGGATCTCTGCAATATCTTTTCTGCAGCTGTAGGTGTGGGAGGAACAGCCCTTGGTGTCTTTCTATAACAGCTCTTCCTCAGCCAGAAGAGGAGAATGTTCTTTCTCTCGGTCTCTGCTGCCAGCTGAACAGTCACTTCTTGGGGTACCTGGGAAAAGGAGGAAAGGGATGCAGCCCTGCAGGCTTTTCCAACACGGGAGCGGAGCGACCTTCTAGCACTAACTGTATAATAGCAATGAGGCAATACAGCACAGGCTGAACACCTCAGCGTGTAGGATGTCTGGTGTAATTTGAATGCAAAACAAGGAGTTAATGTAGAAAAATGTTAGTAAACTCATTAAATTGATCCAGGGGTTTAACTGGAGAATTATATATTCTTCTGCAGGAAGAACAGTATTTTATCGTATGACTAGTTACTAGTGTATTTTCAATTTGTTACGTGTTCTCCAGTGCAACCATGCAGGGACCATTGGCTGAATAATATTCATGTTGTCTTTGGGGCACATCTCAGCGTGTGGGCATATATGCAGAGTATTTTAGGGAGGCTGCCTGCCACTGAAGCATCTTAAGCAATGTCAGCTCCTCATCTCTGTGCCTTCATGAGACTACACCTAACAGTTACAGGCTAAACTCAGAAATGGAAACACGGGAAGCTGTCAGTCAAGTCTCTCTAGCTGTCAATGTAGTTTATGTTTAAACACAGACTGAAGGGCACAAGAAGGGGGCATTATTGGCAGAGTAAATCAAGTTATGGTTGGCAACAGGTTGCAAATGCAGGAGAGAACTGAGAATGGATGGACAATGGAATTATAAAGCAGAGGAAAGCTTCTGAAGGATACAGAGATCACAAAAATGGAAAATATTGGTTATTGGCAGCAATAGCATGAACTGATACTGTTACCTCAATGGGAAAGTACTTATATGTCAAAAGAAAGTTTTATGCACAGCCTAACGTGGTGGTAATAGGAAAAAAAAAATTACATTTGCACTGTTATTTACTGCTCCGTATCTCCATGAGTTCTGAGGCTATTTTAAAGACAATATTACCTCTACTGAACTGCAGATTAATTAGTCAAACTAATGAATAATTAAAGTCTTGAATTTACCCAAAGCTTCCCTCCTCAGTTTATATACTTTGCTAATAGAAAAAGAGAAGACCGCCTTCTTGTTGCAATTTGAAGTTTTTCAAAGCAAAAGCCTCAGTTTATGCTTTGCTAAGAGGAACTAGATCACGAATTCATGGTAATGGATGTAGCAACCTGCTGAACAGGCAACCATTTACCATCCAGTGCTTTTGTTGTACGAGAGATTCATTAGCAGAACCTCATTTAAGTTGTTTATCTCTTGACTTTCACAGAAGAAAAAAGGTGTAACAACAACTATTTTTTACTTTTTCTTTTGTTTTTATTTGCCATGTAAAGCAGCTTACTTTACCTTTTCTCTTTTTATACAAAGTAGAAATCACCCTGGAATACTTGATCAGTGTAAGTTATAGAAGTGATGGAATTAAGGGTTTCTTATTTGATATTTACTGATGGTAGGAGGAGCTGATTGTATCTGGTCGTCTGCATGGATGTAATAAATACTGTGTATGCCTATGGGAGAACTGGAAGGGAGCACGCCTGTACCCAGCCCAGCGATGCTAAGAAGAGTCTGCATTATGCAACTGCTGTCAGCTGCTGATAATCTCTGAGCACCCTTGTGTGAGTGTAAGAGGCAGTGAGTCAGGGGGCGACTGCTTTGGGGGGAAAGTCAGTCTGCCCATCTGCCTCCGAGGGCTGACCTTGGCACATGTCCATCTCCTTGACACCAGCACACTTCAGTAGGTGGTGAAGAAAGGGCTCTAGTAGGGTCATTTTCTTGTGTTTGTCAGTAAGGCTGCTGTGCCTTTTGGGGAGAAAAAGAAATGGGCCAGCTAGGTGGGGAAAAAAGGATCAGGTTTGGCTCAAATACTGTGACTGCTGAAGAGGAGCTAATACCTAGGACTTTGAGCCTTGGAGACTTTGACCTGAACCTTTGGTAGTTTGGGTAATAATTACGTTCTGAGAGAGGTAATGAGTGTGATGAGTAATTCATGCAATCAAATAATTCTGTCCCTGGGCCGCTTCTGTGCCATCTCTTTGCAGAATGAGAAATTTTAGAGCCCACTCTGTGGCTGGAGCCAGCTGCTGCATAAGTTTATCCTGCAAAGGATAGAAATGGCTGGCACTGATGGGATGCCTTAGGTTTTAAGTATTAATCTGGAAGGGTAGATCTTGCTTCTGAAAGGCTGGTAACCACCATTGATAACTTGGTGAGCACTGCTTTTTGGGGAGGGGGGGGGGGGGGGGGGGGGGACTCTGGTCGTTGGAGTGGGCTGGTGAGAAGCTGTGTCTTTCTGCCACGTCTCTGAATGTGGCATGTACAGAATAGTGATCTGCAGAGTGGAGAGGAGTAAGCTTTGCACATCTGAATTTGATTTGACCACTGCCAGTGAAAAATGGTTAGTAATACTGTCACTACTCAGTCTTTTATAAGGCCATTCAGAGCCAGCTTTCAGACATCTTCTAAAAGCCCTTTTCTGGTGCAGGCAGATTTGCAGGAACATAAGATATTCTTGTTCCCTAAAGGTTTTCTTCCACCTGCTTAGGTATTGTCCTCTGATGTTATATAGTTGCTATGGAAATAAATGACATCACCATCTGGGGAACATGGCTTCATATGAGAAATCAATAAACTAGAGCAAATGAATTGTCAGACAGCTATGTTTCCTCCCTGTCTTACTATCATGGAAAAAAGGAGGTGGATGGATAATGAGAAAGTGATAATTTTTTTTTTCCAAGGAAGTATGTGTTTTCTAAGCCAAATGTCTGTCAGTTCTTTTAGACTTCAGATGAGCTATCAGTAATCCCCTTAAAGATGTACAGGGAGTTCGAGTCAGGGAGTTGGTATCATATCTTTTGTTCTAATTACTTCCATTTCATTTTCTGGTTTTGGTACCAGTTGGGCAGTAGCATACCATAAAAGGAGCTGGGACAGATTAGTCAACTGACTCTGTGAGATAATTGGGACTGCTGCAAATACACCATTGCCTCCATCACTCAGCCTGCCTCTTGTTCCCTTATCTGCTATACTCCCCTCATTAGGTGCTTCTGTCACTGTCTCTGCCATCAGGCTGCAGGCAGCACAGGCAGGGCAGGCACAGAGGCCACCTGCTTGCAGAAAGCCAGGTGCCCCCCCTTATCCAGGGAATTCAGTACAGCCCCCGCTGAGCCCTGGGTGCAGGAGGTCTGTGATGCTTGGCACCCCCCTAGAGTCCAGCCCAGTTATCATGGTGATTTTGCACATAAGATGTTTCTTCCTAGGAATGAAAGGGCCTTCCCTGTTCCAGGGTTAATTATGGGTGGATTGCTGGAAACTTAGGAGAGTGGGTAAAGTCTGTGCTGTGGTGTCATCTAGGTAGTGTCAGTGCAATAGTCCTTGGGAAGGACACAACCAAATGCAGGTCCTAATATGTCCTACATAGCTATTTCTGACACAGTTCATCAATTAAGGAAACGGAATTGCAAGAGCTTTAATTACCAGGAAAAAAAGCCTCTAGAGTAAACATTAACTTCTGTAGTTAAAACTTCGAACTGCTTAAAAGCCTAGATAAATTAAAGTCTATTTTGTGTGTCATGTGTATGAAAACAGCTATTATCATCAGAAGTAAAACAACTAATATTTTGCAGGTGACAACATTATTCATTCTAACAGCAGCGGTCCTTACTAGCCAATGTGTGGTAGACAGTCTTTAAAGGATTAGCAGCAAATTTACTTCTGCATGGGAAGGCTGAGCAGGGAGACTGGGCTGTTCAGTGGCTTTGCTGTCACTTTCTGAGGAATTAGCCAGCTCTTGTTGTGACTAGCGTGCGTTTGAATCCTTGGATAGTTTCTGAATGAATCAGCCATGCAAGGACAGCACTTTTAAGAGGTGGAGTATACCCATGTTGTATGGATCCATCTGTGCAGCAGTGGGCTGTTTTCCAGTATTTGCTTAAACAAAAATGCAGGCCTGGACTAAAATATACGTAGAGAGGGAGCCCAGCTCCGGCAGGATGTAGCATTACATCTGAGTTGTCAGCGTAGGACTGCTGTGGTTTATGGCTGAATGGAGGAGTTCAGCAGTGCCTACTGTGTGGTTAACCTCTTTATTTGTAAGCATTAGATTTATCACTTACCAGTTATACAAATGCTAAGGAAGCAGTAAGAATAGTACCCAAGCGTGTCCATTGCGGCAGCCTGAGCTGGCAGTAGAAAGGAGGTATTGTATGTATGTAGTTTTGAACTAAGACATTTGAAAAACTGCCAGGTGTTACTTTTATGTATGAAGTCATGCATCTGTGCAAGATACAATGGCACGAGGGTTTGGTGTAAAAACTGGTGTTTGTAACACACCTTAAGAGACTGCAGATTTGCCAGCTGGTGTGATTGGGCTCACCTTACAGTTTCCTTTTTGCAGTAACTTTCCACCCTGTCCCAGCACAGCACAGCAATTACTGCTGTTCACTAGCCCCACACTGGTATCCCAGTGGAATCCTACACAAGAGTTTAAGTAGCGTTCTCCTATTTTAAGTGTTGGGAAGAAAAACAATATTGGGATAAATTTTTCTATGAAAAACTGGGAGTGAAATATGATAGAGACCTTTTTGTAAGAAAAAGGTCTTATGCTTTATCGTCTGCTGTTCTCTTCCGACTTAGAGTTGCATATGATAGCAGGAACTTGTTTTCTTTAGTGTCTTTCTGATTAAGCTACTAGTACTTTAAAACCTCACTGTGTGAGATCTCTGAAGTATCAAAAGCAACCTGCAGGGACATGGCACATAGCTATTGGCAGAGGTCAAGTCCTGTCTGCTTCGCACAAATAGTTGTACTGAAGTCAATAAAACTATTTGTGTGACCAAGGCAAGCAAGATTTGGCTCACTTGAGAGTTAGCTTTTAATAGCAGATGTTCACTTAAGAAGCAATGATCCTGTTGTCTATAAATGTCCTTAGTAAGAAAGAAGATAACAGAAACAGAGGAAAGGTCTCGAGGAGCAGAATAGCTCCCAAAGTGTATGTTTTTCATGAAATATCAATTATTTATTAAGGTTTTTTCTGTAGCATTCATCTAGTCCGGATGAGAAGCTCTCATGCAAATATGATCAGTGAGTTCAGAGAAACTGCCTAAATAAATAAAACAGGCACAGTTTTGCTTATTAAATACTGACTGGTTTTCAGCTTTACTCCAGCACATCAGCGAGTTTGAATGTGCTCCTCCAAGTGAGAAGGAAAATAATGGATGAGGGTGGAAAGTGAGAAGTATCAGAAGGCACAGATTTAGCTGATGATAGCAGTAGGTGCAGGCTGCTTGCTGTCCTGGAAATGACAGATACAAATATCCCTAAGTTTGTAGGTGAGAGCAAAGATTTAGAAAGTTTGTGCTGCAGCTCTTCAAATTTAATTGTATGCTCCTTGCTATTCTTCAAATTTAATTGTATGCTTCTTGCTATTTTGGAGCATGGAAGAGAGACTGGAAGTTTTCTGGAACAAGAAAGGAGTCTTGTTGCTTACATAATACAAAAGATGGGTCTGAAATATGATACATTATTTACCATACTTATTCCTGTCTCTCTGTAAAACTCACGAAAAGGCATCTGTCACCCATTCTAGCTGCCTTTAATATTTTTTTAGACCACAAATGACCATTAAAAGCATCAGGCAACAACATCTGTGAGCATATATAGCAGTAGCTAGTGGAGCAGCACCCAGGGGAGGAGACACAATCATCTCAAAATAGTTGAGCAGGCAGCTCTCACTTAGCTGGGCAAGGTCCCCCGTCACTTGGGGGAGATCAGTGCCCAGCTGCACGCTGGGTCAGCTCTGCTTGGTGATACCCCAAACAAGTGCCTGGCAAGCCAGCACAGATAGACTGGCAAAAGTGATCGCAGTGCAGTGGCTTAATGTCCTTTATCAAGTTACCTGATAATGCATGCAAATTCTTCTGTAGGATGCTTAGACATCACACGCTTAGAGATTAAAGCTATCTTGTGCAGAGGGCAGCTTTCTGATGTGATGGCAAGAGGAAGTGATGTGTGGAAACGATGTTAATTAAATGTCACATTTTGGAAAAATTAGATGCAAGGTCATTGAGTTAAAATACTGGTGCTGCATAAAACAAACATGAGTCTTGCAATTATTTCTAGAAACATTATCTTTATAATTTGTTTATATTCTGGAAGCCCCAGTCAGGATGCAAACTGCATTATGCTAAGTATGTTTATGAAGTACTTCAAAGCAGTCCCTTACTTAATGAGCATTGGGCTAATCTCTTTTCCATATCCATACAGGAGAAGCCACAATTGCCCATTCATATATGCCGGGACTGTATGTACACTCACAGATTTGTGTGCCTACACAAGAAGATAATGTGCCAGTACACAAGTAGCTGTATCTGTGAGGTACTATTTATAAAAAATTACATAGTAAACTATTTTGTCTGCTGTATATTTCAGTAAACACAAGATGGAGATGGGGACTTCTTATATGCCACTCAGTCTCAGGGGAGAACAGGTTAAAAGGCACTTTCCAGAGAGCTAATTAACATGTAAGGGGAGATGCTTGGTATAATTATAAAAAAATGCTACAGAAGCAGCAGAGATGCTCAGGGGTTATTTCTCTCAGGCACTTGAGCTGAAGGGCAGGATGCCTCCCCATGTGTGGTGGGGTGCGTGGAAAGGGAAGGTGTCCTGCATGGGAGCAGAGGTGGCAAGGCAGTGTCTGCTCAGGTGTTTTGGTATCCTCTGGTGCTGAGAAGTAATGCCCAGGAGAGCTCAGAAAGCCAGCTGCAGCACTCTGAAACAATGTTGATTTTTAAAAAAAATCTTGGAAAACGGGAAATTCCAAATGCCTGTGGGACTCTCAGGCCCTTCCGGTGTTGAAAAATGGCCCAAAAAGCATAACCCTAGTTAGTAGGTCAGGTTGATTTGATATTAGCTACAGGCTGACAGGGGACAGTTTGTTTGGGACTCTCTATTAATTTAATACACCAAAGTATTAAAAGCTAAAAATATAATTCCTACTTAGTATGGTTTAACCACTGGTAGATTTGTCAACGTGTTTCTTCTTTTGATAGGGTTATATGCTTTCATGATAAAAAACCAGCAATAATATAATATGCTTGGATTTCCCTAAATTGTTTGAACTAGTAATATGCATCTCTCTGATTAAAAGCAAAATCCAGAAAACTCTCATTGTATTGAATTAACCTGCTAAATGGATTTAAAATCTGAGATTTTGCAATGAATTTGTTAACATGTACATATGAACAATGAGACCCATTCCCGTCTTCCCATACCTATTGTTGATAGTGCAGGGTTTTGTTGGTAGAGTTTGCATACGGAAGTGCAAGCAAGTCATAAGGATATCAGCTTACAGAAAGATGTAAATCACTTTTGTTTTCATTCAGCCAAAAGTGAGGTAATGTGACAAGGAACTAAGAGCTCCACTTACATAAATAAGGTAAGAAATTCTGTAATTGTTATACACTAATTGTTCACCAAGCAGGTTTTAGGTCTAGCTTGAGCTATTATTAAAAAAAAAAATCTGCTGCAAGCAATCCAGCAAGTGAAGCCAGAAGTGCAAACAGAAGTGCAGGAGAGAGGTGTTGAGGTAGAAAAGGAATCACATGTCTACCATATGGAAATGCAATAGTACAGAAAACCATACAAGTCAATCCTAATGTGCAAATGATTCAATTTTACCCCCTTTTCAGAGCAGCAACTGAATTACAAAGAGCACAGGCCGTGTGGTCTCACAGTGTGCAGAAGCCAACGGTTGGCAGTGCAGTAGTGGTTGATGAGGTCAAGATTGCTTCACCTCCCCACTGTGGCTATAAAAGCATGCTGACCAACAGGTGCATGTTTTGTGAGTAAAACAGCTGTGAAGGAGTGCAAAATACATGGTTCTTTAGCCCGACAGACTCAGCTTCAATGGGTTGAAATGGTTCTCTTTGTATACAAACTCTGGGGAAGGTGTTTAGAAAACACTTTATCATTTAAATGGCCATCTCTGAGGCCCTGCTAGCAGTACTCACCTGCACTCTTCCCATCCCACTTGCCTGGTTTGGCAGCTGTATGACACCATGGACAGCAATGGGGTTTCAGCTGCGGGAAGCCAGTTTAACAGAGCGCAGAGCCCAGCATGCTGGTGGGCTGCCATGGATGCAGTTGCAGCTCAGTGGGTGCCTGGCTGGCAGATGAAATCTTGCATATCTGGGCTCAGTGCTGCCATCAAAATGGAGGAAAAAAAAAAGAGGGGGGGGGAGGGGGAGAGAGAGAAGAAAAAAGTGGTAATTCCACTCTGTTCTACTCTGTCATGAAAGCCACTTTGGGCATCGAAGTATGAGGGTATGCAAATGCTCTGACTCTACACACTCTTTGCAGGAATGAAGGTTTAGTCAATACCCTTCTAAAAAAAAAAAAAATCATTAAACAGAACAAGCCAGACTGTCATGGGTGTCATTTTATTAATTGAGCTGGAACTTGAGACTGGGAGACAATGTGGCCCTCAGCTGCTGGCGGATGCTGATTGCGTCCAGCTACTAGTAATGGCCACAAGGCATTTGCTAAACGTTGCTTCGAGGGATGTGAAGTAAGTTGTCAGCTCTCCCTGTGCTTCAAAATCTTCCTAAGCAGTGACTCAGTCTGTGACCACAGCTAGCTGGCCATCGCATCTCAGCCATGTTGGACTAGTCTTGGTGGTACTGGAAGGGCACAGTGTGGGGTGATAGCAACAGTCCCAAGTATGGGATGACTTCTAAACAACTACAGATTTCCAAGGTAAAAGTTCTTCATCCTAGAAAAGAGAATACAGAAAGTTGCTGCAGAGCTCTACAAACTGTGAGCATCCTGAATGAAATAGACTGGAAACAACTGCTTGCTTTTGCTTGTAATAAAGCTAAGGTGCCTCCAATGAAAGTGTCAGGTGGCAGTTTTAGGACCAAAGAGTATATACGTTTTTTCATACAAGAAGTAATTAAGCTTAAATACATTGCCAAATATATTTTGATAGGAATGTCAAAAGCAGAGCTGGTTCCAAAAAGCAAAATCATGATATAAAAATTGATTGGGAGCTATTAAACATAAAAATGCCATTGCTGGTCGAGGAAGTGTCTCAGTCCTAGATACCTAGACATTGTCCAGAGAGCCTGTACTGGGAGAGTGTCACCGGCCACCACCTAATGCTCTCCCATATTAGCAGCTGTCAAAGAAAGCATAGCAGGTAGACAGACCTTTTATTTAACTTACTTTGGCTGCTGTGTTGTGATCATGCAGAGATTTCTGAGTGCTTGAGAAGCTTGGGTAAGACTTCTGTTTCTTTGGTATTGACTTTACCCTCCTGGATGTGCACTGTCATTAGGGAAGAATATACTCTTATTTGCTTGTGTGGGTCTACATGGACATGAAAAATGAAATTTATCCTGAGGCATAAGCATCCTGCCCTCAGGAGAAAGGAGGCATCCTTCTGTCTTATGAGGCCTCCCACTGACTTCAGTGAGGTTATGGTCATGACTAATGACTTCAAAGCAAACTAGGCAGTGCATGGATATTGGAGGTTGAAGGGGATGCATCTGAACAAAACAGGTTCTGGTTTTTGCTGTACCCGCTGGATTAGTACAAATATTTTGGTCACTACAGGTGGCCTGAAAAAAGACCCTAATGCTAAGACGTGAGCATTTAAATCATTGAAGGAAGAAAACAGAAAGTGTGACACCAGAGAAGCTTGGTATGGCAGTTCTTTTTTTTTAATACCAACTCCTTTTTTTTTTTTTTTTCCTTTTTTCTTCTGGCTGCATACTTTTAGAGAGGAATATTTTCTCCCCTGTTGCGGAGCTGTATTAGTTTTTCAACAAAAGGCACTAGGGGAGCAACAAGGCACAGATAAAATCATACTGAGCTGTGCTTCCTGGAATGTGGCACATCAAACAGGGCTTTGTTGGGTGGTTAAAGAGACTGTTTCGTTCGGATGCTATTTTGACAGAATGCATTGTTTTCAAAGACCCTGGGAATTATGCCCATAAAATGCATTCAGCGGTTACATTTATGAGGCTCAATTCAACACTGGTACGGGTGTTGCCTGGGGACCTTTAAAGGCCAGACATGAAAGCAGTGCCATAATCCTCACGTTGAATCTCATCTGTTATACCAGGCTGCCTCTCTCAGCACACCACGTTCATCATTGTGCAAAGAGGTCTGGGTGGTGGGCAGGAGTCCAAGAAGCCCCCTTTGCTTCGTGCTTGTGGTGGGAGGGACCAAGCTTGTGCTCTGTTTGGTGGATAGGCTGGGGGCTTTAGGGTGGTGGGTTGTGCTGGATGCCCATCCAGAAGAGAGGCTGCAGTGGTGGGGAAGGGTAGAGCCTGTCCCCCCCTCCACAGGGCAAGCTGACGTGCAAGGCACCAGCGAGGACTGCAGCCCTTCTATTTTGGCTGGTGCTCCAGTGATGGTGCATGGGACCTGCGGCTAAGAACAACAGGTCTTTCCAAACGCCAGCAGGCTGGCAAGGCTCAGCACTGCAGCCTCTGGGGCTTCTCTTGACCTGGTTGTGTGTCTTGTTGGGTGGGTGGTGGTAGAACTGACTAGTAGGGCCTGTTCCTGGGCAGGAGAGAGCAGGAGACATCAATCTTACATTTAATTCAGAGTAGGCTCTTCCTTTATGGGTGGTATTTTCCATAGAAACCCTCTCTGTCCTCATTGCCTTCTTCCCTAGCCTGTAGTGGGGTGTGGTTGAGGGTACCAATTTAATATTTTTATATAGTACTTTTTTAACAATCTTAAAATTATCTAAGCCATGTGTAGTGTGCAGCGTGATATAAATATTGTATAGCGTTACACATGTTCTGTGTATAGGTCCTTCCTCCTGCACTTTGCCTAGCGGCTCTGCTGAAACGAGGGCCACAGCTCAGAGTGCTATGCAGAATTACTTTCATATTCCTTAGTACTAATTTCTAAAAGATGACAATAAAAATATTTGTCAGCTTTAGGGAAGGACTGTTGTCTAATCTGTTGGAAAATACTGGCAATGTGTTTTGTGAGTATTAATAAGTAGGAAGTTAAGCTGAATACAGGTGAACAATTTCTGAAACTCTTAGAGAAGCTCTGTTGCTTCTGTGGGGTAAAGTGTCCCCTGATACTCCTTCAGGGATGTTGCTGACTCTTATGTACAGGTTTGCACTATCAATTATTACATATATTTTAGCATGCACTAAACTGCCAAAGATAAGCTTTTACCTGGATCATGTTGCTGTAGGATTGCGCTGTTGACACAGGGGAGTGTGTGGAAGTGTTTGGTTTGGGGCTGGGTAGACATGAGTGTGAGCACACCCTGTGTGGGAGGAGTTTGGGCTTGGATCCAGTTTAAGCCACCCATAGAATTGCATCCTCTGCCTCTACGGTGTGACCATTCTTGTCGGGCACCACTGCTTGTTCAGAGCCTGGGGAGAAAAAAGCCTTTCCCTTCCTCTCTTCAACATTTGAAAGCCTATGGAAGCTCTGAACTGACTGAAGAGCATTGAAGGTCTCTGAAATAAATTGACATTTTCTTGGGTTATGAGTGAAATAGAAAACTAGCAGGATGTGCTGTTGTATTTCATAGAAGATTTTGACTGTATGAGTCTGGTTATACCAGATGAAGACGTACAAACCCTTGCTGTATTGCAGCTGTTGGTTGCATATGTGATTATTTTCTTTTGAATTTTGACGTTTTTTGACTGGCAAAACTGTCCAAACAAAACAAAACCAACAAAAAAATAAAAACAAAACCCCAAACCCCACAAAGTTTAGCTAGAATGGAGCTATACTTCCAAAGAAAAAGTTGTCTTGTTCCTGGCATAGCTTTCATCATTACCTAAACTGATACAAGTTATGCTACTTGTTTGCAGCTGTACACCGTGTCTCCAGCCCCTACCCTGCTTTAATGGTGCCCCTACCCAGAGGTATTTCCCTAGTGTACACAAAATTTAAGTTTTCCTTATCTCTCTGTCTGTGTAGTCTGCCCACATGATTTGATTCATGTCTTCCTGTCTACATTTCTTTTTCTTTCTTAGGCCTGTTTTTGGGGGGTGGTTGTTTTTTTGTTTGGTTGGAGTTGTTTGGGGGTTTTGTTTTGTTTTTTTCAGGCAAGTGATGTAGTATAAAACCTCAGGGTTTCAAATCTATAAAGCCAATTCCTTTAGCAGTGGTGAGAAATGCAGCTTATGCTGTTGGCAGGGTGAGTGCTCTTTGGGCTCTGACACCTGGAGATGCTGTGTGTCGGTGCATAGTTTTCCTAACAGGTGTACGCTATGAAAGGCTGCAGCCTGGAAGCTGGCTGTCCTCTTGTGAACACTGAGGATTTGGTATCTGTGCTCCAGCAAAAAGGAGAGCTCTGTGGATGCCACACTCTGGACCACAAGGTAGGCTTGTCATATGGTACAGCGAGCCAGCTTCCATGCTCAGAAGCACACAGTTGAGCTGGCAACACGTTGGTTAGGATTTGAAGATGAGCATTGGACACACGTGGTGTTTGGCATAGTGCACCTAGTATTCTCCAGCGTGACCCGCAGTTCTGGCTGGCTGTTTTGAGTCATGGCAGGAAGGGATTTCCTGGAGAGAGCGTAAGTGGTACTTCATGAAAATCAGGCCCTGCCAGGGTGTGGCAGGGAGGGTACCTTAAAATAAGAAGCCCAAACTTGCTCATCACTTCTGAAGTTAAGGAACTTATTCAGTTTATATTAATTTGGCCCCATTTCTTAAAATGTGTAAGCATGTGCATAAATATATTGTTACAAGAAGCCTTAAAGATAAAACTAGGCACAAATTTTTGTAGTGCTAATTGTTGAATGGTAGCATGGAAGGGCTGTGTCTTGTCACCAGGGCACATCTTAATTAATTCTGGTTTTATAGTAGTGCCTCCTTCCTTTTCTGCTGGTCACCTTACTTTCTTCAGATAGTGGGGGAAAAATACTTCCTCTTCCATCTGATGCTGGAGTCTGATGGATTTGAGATCAAGGTTGAAGTATGCCTCTTTTGGGCATGAATATAGTCTTGGAGGCGCCTGGAGCTTGCAGAGTGGCCTGGAGGTGCTAAGCACTGTTACAGCATTTGGCCTATCATGATGTGAACACGGGCAGAATTACTGAAGGTCTTCTAACTGGTTCCTCATGGCACTGTTGTTAGCATCACCACACTAAAAGACCTCTCTTACACAGCAATCCTATAAAATGACCAGCTCTAAAATACTTCAAAACTTTGCGGTTTCTTCACTACTAGTGGCCCAACACAGTGCTTCTGTCTGTCTGTTTCAAGCTGGGAAGTAAAAGGCCATATAGTAAGATGGACTCTTTTAAACTCTAGCAAGTAGGTATTAGAATGAGTGAAGTAGTCTATAGAAATCCTGAATGAAAAAAGTGACAGAGTATATTTACCACTGGAGCTGTACTGGGCCAAACAGATTAAAAGTCAGGTTAATAACTTGCTTTCTGGAGGACCTTACTTGTAGAATTCTTGTTTGTCCAGGGTTTTTGTTTCAGTGCTGTACTCAGATTTAGTGTTGTTTCATGTTAAGTGTGTAATTTTAGATCTTCTCAGCTGTTTGTTGTGTCCTTTCAGCTAATAGAAACAAAATGAATCATCTTTATCTGTTTTAGCAATGCTTTCTCTATCTCAGCTAATGAGATTTCCGGGTAGATAGCTCTTGAATTAGTTAGCAGTGTTTACAAACCACAGACCTGGGTTGGATATATGAGAAGATAATGAGAGGAAAAGGAAAAAACAATGTACTGAAAGATTAAACAGCTCAGTATATTTTGCAAGACATGCATAAAATGGTCTGGAAAAATGTTGGCACTGTACAGCAAAGCATCCTATGGGTAAGGAGGGCCTGTGCAACTAGAATTCACCACCTCTGCAGTTACGGTACTGTCATTTATTACATAGTTACACTTTTTCAGTAGAAATCTTGCTTTTTATTTTTCCTACCTTATAGTTCTACGTTGATTCCTGTTGCTTTAATACTCTCCTGTCTGCTGTGGTATTAATGATGGTACAAGCGGTAATCTGATGACTTTAGATAAACAAATTAATTTCTGTCTGTCTCAGTTGACTTATCTGTAAGAGAAGTTAATCATTTTTTCTCAGCGATGTGATGTGGTTTTCTTGAAAGATCCCTCTCAGAAGGATTGCCATGAGCTTACTGTCATCTGTGAGTGGGACGTGGACATCTGGAGCAGCATGAGACACCAACCTGTGCACAAAACCTCCCAGGTTTATTGGGGAGAAGAGAGAGGTGGACCATGGTCTGATTTGCTTTGCGTAAGGAGATGGTGACGCCTTGTGCCTATGTACAAGAGACTTCTGTAATTAAAAGTAGAATCTATTAGCATAGGGATGCCAGGAGTAAACAAAGTTATTTTTAAAGCTTCCTTTCATTCGGAAACTATTTTTGAAATGCTAATGGTGATATATTTGCCTTGTGCTGCTGTATCATAAGCAAAATTTGCAAATCTTTAAATGCTATCCTATTTTGACACTTGGCAACTTTAGCTCAAATTCTGCTGACATGTTTTTACAGCTTGTTAGTACACGCATTGAAGCTCCAGCCTGCTTAAACACTTAGCATCATGAATGCACAGGCATTTAGTATCTGAAGTGTCTCTTTAGAGCCCAACAGAATGATCCAGTTGTCACTGATGCAAGATGCCTGTGGTCTGCAGTTGCAGTTTTAGCAGAGGACCATTGGACTGTCCCCTGCAGTTTGTTCTGAGAGCAATTAAAAGGCCTTATGCTGAATTTTAGCCTGGAAGAGGAATTACAAAGAAGCAGTGATTATTTTAAGAGGGTTTTGGGCTTTGCTAATTCTGGGGTGAGTACAGAAACCACCCTGAACTAGAACAACTTAAGTCCCTGTGGACTTACGCATGCTTTGCAGGGGGCTCCTCCGTCAGGGTGGTGACTTCTGCACCAGGGGATATGAAGCTGTCCTCAAAAGGGAACCCTTGTTGCCTGTTTTAGTGTCTTTATTGGAGAATCTTGCCCTGGCAAAACCAGGAAGTTTTCAGTCTCTGTGGAGCTGAGCAAACAGGAGATTTGTTCCCCATTTGCTCTGGAAGTTAGAGGCTATTTCTGGGGAAGCAATAGCTTTTAGGAGAGCAAGCAGCCCACTGAATCACAAGATGCTGAGTGCACACTTAACCAGCTTAGGGCTTAAATAGCCCTAACTTGGAAACCAAGGTGCATTGACTCTTTCATCTATGGTTGGTGTAGTCTGCTGATTTTGAATTTGCACAGCTGAGGCTTCCATTTGAATGGCAATAAAACTGCAAGAGCTTTCAGCATCCTATCAGCCTCTGAACACTGGCACAGAACGTCTTGTCTTTTGAACTGCCCTATGCAAAATCCATGGTAGTTTTTTATGACATTACCACCAGTATTTAAGCCTTTCTCACCAGAAAAATGTGCAGACAGATGTGTTATAAGGCGCTTCATGTTCTCCCAGCTCTCATGGTCTTTTCGTCCACCAGGGAACTGAAGCCCTGGGAAAGGATAAGCAAAAGTGTAGCTAAAAATTATTATAATTTGATGATAATATTTAGGTTGATCTCTAGTTCAATTCCATTTTGCAGATCAGAGTTACCCTAAGGAAGAATCTGGCCTAATCCACCTAATACCAGCAGGAAGCTTTTCCTGTCAGGAACCATTTTTGCTGTGTGTATCTGTCATGAATCATGCAGGCACTTCCGGTGAGCAGAGATATATCTGGGCTGCAGTTTCACTTTTACCTGGCAACTCAGATATCTTCCATCTTTGACTATTGTTGGGCTCTGCCAGTTAATTCAATATCAGTAATACAGAAAAACTCGTGTGTGGAGCTGAGGGATGGCATAGTGATGGGGAACCCAAGTGGATTTAAGGAACTATCTCCGCAGATCACAGAATCACAGGTTGGAAGGGACCTCAGGGATCATCTAGTCCAACCTTTCTGGGAAGGGCAGAGTCTAAACAAGATGGCCCAGCACCCTGATAACTCTTGAAGGTGTCCAATGTGGCAGAGTCAACCACTTCCCTGGGGAGATTATTCCAATGGGTGACTGTTCTCACTGTGAAAAATTTCCCTCTCATGTCCAATCAAAATCTTCCCAAGAGCAACTTGTATCCATTCCCCCTTGTCCTCTCCATTGGACTCCTTGTAAAAAGGGAATCTCCATCTTCTTTGTAGCTACCCCTTAAGTACTGGTACGTGGTGATGAGATCCCCTCTAAGCCTCCTTTTCTCAAGGCTGAACAAACCCTGTTCTCCCAGCCTATCCTCATATGGCAGGCTTCCCAGTTCTTTGATCATCTTGGTGGCCCTTCTCTGGACCCCTTCCAGCCTGTCCACATCCTTTTTGTATAGCAGGGACCAGAACTGTACACAGTACTCCAGGTGTGGCCTGACAAGTGCTGAGTAGAGTGGGATAATGCCTTCTTTATCTCTGCTGGTGATTCCCTTTTTGATGCAACCCAGCATCCTGTTGGCCTTCTTGGCTGCAGCAGCACACTGTTCGCTCGTGTTGAGCTTTCTGTCCACCAGGACCCCCAGGTCCCTTTCCACAGAGCTGCTCTCCAGCCAGGTGGATCCCAGTCTGTACTGTACTCCTGGATTATGTTTTCCCAGGTGCATGACCTTACACTTGTCCCTGTTGAACCTCATAAGGTTCTTGCTGGCCCACTCTTCCAGCCTATCCAGATCTTCCTGCAGAGCAGCTCTCCCTTCTGGAGTGTCTACTTCCCCACTCAACTTGGTGTCACTAGCAAACTTCATCAGGTGACACTTGATGCCGTTATCCAGATCACTTATAAAGTTGTTGAATAACATTGGGCCCACTATCGATCCCTGGGGGACTCCACTTGTGACAGGTTGCCAGTTTGAGAAAGAGCTATTTATCACCACCCTCTGGGTGCGGCCTGTCAGCCAGTTTCCCACCCACTGCACAGACCACAACGCATTAATTTCTCTGGGAGGAGGCTGTGGGGGACCATATCAAAGGCCTTGCAGAAGTCCAGGTAGACAATGTCCACTGGCCACCCCATGTCAACCAGGCAAGTCACTTTGTCATAGAAGGCCACCAGGTTTGTCAAGCATGATCTGCCTTTAGTGAAGCCATGCTGGCTTTTCCCAATCACATGCTTCATGTGATGGCCCCCAGGAGGATTCGTTCCATAACTTTCCCAGGGATTGAAGTAAGGCTGATGGGCCTATAGTTACCTGGGTCCTCCCTCGAGCCTTTGTTGTAGATAGGGGTAACATTTGCCTTCCTCCAGTCCTCTGGGACATCCCCTGTTCTCCATGACTTCTTGAAGATTATGGAGAGTGGCCTTGCAAGGATGTCAGCCAGCTCTCTCAACACCCTCGGGTGGATGGCGTCAGGGCCCGTTGATTTGTGGGGGTCAAGCTCCTGTAGTAATTCATGTACTTACTCTTCCTTCACTGATGGTGGGTTGGTGTTTGGTTCAATTGGCAATTTTGTTCCCAGAGCCTGGGACCCGACAGAGTTTGTAAAGACAGAGGTGAAGAAAGTGTTGAGGACCTCTGCCATTTCTGTGATTGACTCTCCTTTTCCATTTAACAGTGGGCCTGTGTTTTCCTTCTTTTTCTGCTTATGGTTGACATGTCTGAAGAAACCTTGTTATTTTTTTATGTCTACAGCCAGTTTCAATTCAAATTGGGCTTTTGCTTTTCTAACTGCATCTCTGTACTCTCTGTAGTTCTCGGTGGATAATCCTCCACTTCTCCATTTCTGGTGTGCTTTCCTTTTGGTTTAGAGTAGACCCAGGAGGTCATGGTTGAGCAATGGGGGCCTCTTGCTCTGCTTACTTCCCTTTCCTTTGTCAGGGATAAATTGGCTTTGTGCTTCCAATAGAGAGTTATTGAAGAATTCCCAGCACTCACTAGCTCCTTTGTCTTCCATGGAAGCTTCCCGCTGAATCCCTCCCAACTGAGCCCTGAGTGCCCTGAATCCAGAATCCTTGTCTTAGAGCTGACCTTCAGCATGCTTAGCAGGATCCCGAACTCCACATCACTGTGGTCACTGCAGCCAAGGCTATCACTAACCGAGATATTACAAAGCAGGCTTTCTTGGTTTGTGACTAGCAAGTCCAGCAGCGCCTCCTTCCTGGTTGGCCCATCTAACATTTGTATCAGGAAACAGTCCTCTACGCATTCCATGAACTTGGTGGAGGACATGTGAGCTGCCGTATTGTTCTTCCAGCAGATGTCTGGGTAGTTGAAGTCCCCCATCAGGACCAGGTTCTGTTGGCCAGAAGCTTGCTTTAGTGCCCCAAATATCGCTTCGTTGGCTTTGTCACCATGATTAGGAGGTCAATAGCAGATGCCCACTGTGAGGTCCTGCTTGGAGATGACCCCTTTGCCTTTAACACAGAGGCGTTCGATAGAGCAGTCGCAGTCACCATAGTTGACTGTGATACATTCAAGGTGTTCCTTGATGTAGAGTGCAATTCTTCCACCTCTTCTACCCTGCCTGTCCTTATGAAAGAGCCTGTAACCATCCATTGCGATCCCCCAGTCGTTTGAGTTGTCCCACCGTGTTTCAGTTACTCCTATGGTGTCGTACCCTTCTGAGTGGGCATGGAGCTCCAGGTCCTCCTGTTTGTTACCTAGACGGTGTGCATTTGTGTACATACACTTGAGGTGATTACTCTTCTGTTTCACCTCTTGGGAGACAGCTAAGGAACCTTTATCACCGCACTGCTTGGCCTGACGTACTACCCTGTTGGACATGCTGGTGTGAGCGTTTTTGCAATGGATCCCACCCCCCAAGTCCGTCAGTTTAAAGCCCACCTCACCAAGTTAGCCAGCCTACTGCTGAAGATTCCCTTACCCCTTTTAGACAGATGGATTCCATTCCTCCCTAGCATGTTGTCGTCATTGAAGAACACCCCATTGTCATAAAAGCCAAACCCCTCACGGTGGCACCAGACACGTAGCCAGGAATTGATATACATTATGTGCCTGTTTCTGGCTGCTCCCTTCCCTCAAACTGGCAAAATGGAAGAGAAGATCACTTGGGCGCCAATGATATCAGAGTTGATATCAGTTGATATCAGAATTGATCTCTGCAGGTATCAGATGTATCTGCTGATAGAGCAATGCTGTAGTTACAAGGGCTTTTATTGTATAAACCAGTTGGGTTGTCTTCACACCCTTGAAGGAGCAGCTGCTGATTGCATCCTGTATCTGCCCTAGGGATCTAGGCTGCAAGGTGTTTGTGTCCCATCCATGGGTCTTTCCAGCTCCCCTCTCACTGTGCTGGCAGCTTAGAACTCTGTGAAATGTTTTCCTGTGCAGTGCTTTTGCACATAAACAATTGCTGAGCACTTTGCAGACATGAAAATCTTGAGTAGGTGAGGGGAATGGTCTGTGCATTCCTGAATTGAGTTTGAAAAGTGTCCACAGGAGATTTTGTATGTTAGGCTGCAGTCACTTCCGTGGGAGACTGGGAGAGCCAGACTGGGTCACTGGGCCAATGGATGTTGGAAAGGATAGGGAATATTGAGTGGTGTGGATAGAGCAACAGAGAGAATTAAGTGCTTGCTGGTGAGTATTTCCTAATGTGTGTAAGATCTAATGAAAACGGTAGTACAAATGGTACAATGGGGAGTTAAGGAAAGATACAAAACCTCTCAAACCTTTGCTGGGGTGATAGTTCTCTGTGGAAAACCAGAGGTTTCTTATCTTCTTACTTAGTTAAAATATGTAATTTTTCAAAATTTATGCAACCACTGGGAGGCGAGTCATAAGATAATTGCAGTTGATCTGCAGGATAGGCAACATCTTAACATAAGCAAGGGATCCTGCCATCCTTAAAAAATACTGCTTTCCAATACACTGAAATGTACAACTTGTAGGGTCTGGCCAGTTTTCCAGCTGTGATAAGCAATACATACTTCTAGTATAAACAGGTGGGGACCATTGAAAGGCAGCTGTCCCTTGTCATTGCATCTCCCCAGGTGGGCTTCCTGCCACGAACAGAGGCAACGCTGTTCCCCAAAGGAGTAAGGGGCAGGGAACAGAAAAAAAAAAAAGAGCAAAAATTTCTCTAGTGTCTGCTTCTTCTGAAAAGCTTTGCCTGCCTGCACACTAAAATAAAACTAGCTTCCTCTTCTACTGGGCATGGTAGCGTCTGCCTGCCACAGATAGACGGTGCCAGTGTCCAAATTGTTGTGAGTGCTCATTTGTCGGGCTGGAAGAATAATTAAAAATGTTCTTAGCGTACATAATGTAAATACGGAGGAACATTTGTGGATGACCGGGAGGGCACAGGACTGCTAGGGATGACAGTTTGAAAAATGTGGCTTTGTGGGGGGGTTTACTGAGGTCCTGGAGCCAAGCTCTGTTTATAATAAACTGCAAAGTGAAAAGCTCAGGAAAGGATGAATGTGAAGCATTTAGCATCAGGATGCTTTGTCAGTGGTTAATGGAACTTGGCTACTTTTGCTGCTTGGCAGTTTTACCTCTGTACGGTGCCTGTTATCCTGTGGACCATCTATAATTGTACTGTCTGTAGCTGTTTGGAGCCATAGCACAAACCAGGACAGAACAAACAATTCTGGTTTCCCGCTGATTGGTCAACTTTTTAATCAAATACATATTCACTTGCAAATGTCTGCTTCTTTGTCACAGTGAATATGTATAGATTTTCAGGGTTTTTTTTTCCTGACTTAAAAAGGCATCTTTTTGGAGGTCCAACATACTTTTGGACTGTTATTAATTGCTGTTATTATCTTGGATGAAACAAATTTTGGAGTTCAACTTCACCCTCCTGAAGGACACCATTTATTTTTTGTTATCCTGAAGCTTGCCTCCGTTTTTAATCTGGTGTCAGTCCTGGCATAAATAAGGGGAGCTGGAATGGCTTCATTCAAGTTGGGTGGACCTCCAGGGAAGTGTTTTGAAGAAGCCTGCAGTGGGACATGTGAGCCACTGGGGGCTTATCATGGCTGTGGCTGGAGGAGCATGTTGGCTGCACAGGGAGGATGGAGGCAGAAAGTGCCAAGAAAACTTGCGGGAACCCAGAAGCTTGCCTGGTCCGTCAGGAGAGCGCAGGCTTGCTGTGCCATGGGATCTGCCTACCCTTGTTTCTGTAAGGGAAGGAGCAGTGCTGGCTATGGACTGTCTGGGGAGGCTTGGGATGGAGCAGCAGGGAGCCTGATGGGAGCAGCTGTGAGGAGGAGCTGTGGCAATGTCATCTGCCAGAAATTAATTTTCCTGGGGAGTAGGGTTTCCCCAGTAATGATGGGGTGGTTCCATGCTTCCACATACTCGCCCAGTTGTGGGGGCTTTCCTGAGTTTCCTTGTTTTCATTTAGTCCTTGCCAATCATGACTTCTAAGTACTGATGAAGCCTGGGTTTGCCATCATTTCTTGACAAAATTTTCCAGGTCGTAAAAGAATTGCTCTTTTCTCAGGATTTCTGGTCTTGATTACCAGAAGCTGCAGCAGGATGTGGAGAACCAGTCAGATTTTGCCCTCCTGCCTGAAACAAAAGCAGGATTTTTGTAGGCATGCATCTGTAGAAACAGCTGTATTTGTGCTTGGAGATAACATTTTTTTTCCTTGCCTGCTCCCTCCAGCAAAGCTGTCTGCAGCTCTGCCAGCCTTTTGCGGAAGAGGAGAGGCAGCCATTGGCAAGCTGCCAGCTGGGCTCCCCACGCACCCTCTGGACATTGCGGGATGCTCCTGCCACCCCAGGGGAGCAGGAGGGTGGCTGGGAACCAAATAGGTCGCTGCTGGTTGTTCCTGGTACATACCAGAGTAAGTCCCTCTGCAAGTTTGGGGTTGCATGGTTTCTGTGGCTTTCAGAACTTTGTGGTTCATCCGGACTACAGAGAATGTGCATAATGAGGAAAAAAACTGGAGGAGAAAAAATAACTTCCTACCTGCTACCTTGCAAAACGGTTCACCAGTCATGCTCGTGTTAAGAGAGCCCCTGGAATTGGAGAGGACAGGCACCCACATCTGCCAGCACACCTCAGCCCCAGCCAGGAGACCAAAACAATCAGCGTTGCATCATCCTTGCCATATACTGGAGTTTTGTCCAGATGTTGGAGGTGGACAGCTGGTATCTCGGGCATTGCAGTCCTTTAGGGAAAGTTTGTGTCTTTCATGCTCACCCTATGTCTGTCTTATTTGCCTGGAAGATACATTTTGCATTCTCCCTATTTGACATGTATAATGACAGGGTTTAAACAGCATATCAGATAATTAGCTCTGAATGCATAATTTAACTCCACTGCTATGAGTATGGGAAAGTGCCTTGCCCTTGTTTAATTTAATAGGTGAAAGGCAATGTATTAAACTCAGTGTGGTGAAATATGTGTCTTTGTCTCTGTTCACATTCATCCCAATGTTCCTCAGAGCTTGCTTTGCTGTCACCTGCCAGTTTGTACCATGCTGGTTATAATGGATTTTACTACAAAAGTTCTTGTACAAAAGGAATAGCAGATCAAAGTCCTGGCTGGGACTCGGTGGTTCCAGTTATGGCCTGTCCTAGTCTGAATGGCAGTAATGGCAATAGATACATCAGCATGCCTAAATTACAAAGAACCATCATGCAATATTGAATGGTTTGTCTAAGAGTGGGTGCTGGCGTAGTGTCAAGTGTATGTGGTGTGTCTGTGCCTGGGGCATTGGTGTGGTGGAGCCCAAACATGAAGCTACAGGCTCTACTGACAGACTAAGGAGCAGCTTGGTGATAATTTCCTCCCATTGCTCTGGTGACTGAGTAGTTTCCTGCAGCATCATTTGTTTCGGGGTGAAAGTGTTACTGTTTTAGTGATGTGAGGCAGTGAGAAAGTACTCCTGTGTTTTGTTTCTAAGCTGATTAAAAACACAGGGAGACGTTATTCTCTTCCGGTTTTGGCAGTTCCAGAAATAACTAAGGTTGAAATCTGCATGACTTTCATGTTGCCTCTTTAAGGTTTCGTTGGCTCAGACAGATGAGAGCAATAAAAATGGTGCCAGGGTGTAAGCCTGACTGAATATGAATAGCTGTGCTTTGCAACCACAGTGGCACACATCTCCTTTCTGAAGAGACACACAGCTATTATACAATGTTGTGCTTCACTGGTGTTTTTTTCAGTCAAGGTTGCTTTATTTTTGTTCCTAAAGCTCTGGACAGAATAGGTCTGCTTGACTGGTCTACCAGCTCAGAAGCAGCAGAGTTTAATTTGTTTCCATTTGAGTTAAAAGCTGTCCTGACCTCAGTGAGAAGAGGATCCTGTTCTGTACAGCTTTGGCCTTTGGTGGGATAAATACAATGTTTAGGCACTTGCAGACCATACAAATCCTATCATTTTTCTTTGTGAATGAACAAGATGCTGGCTCTTCAATTCAGGGCCAGAGTAGCTGAAATAGCATTTATTGTAATAACAAATGAGCTCTGCTGTCTTCATCAGCAATAACAAGTTACCATTTGCTGCTCTAGGCAGCAATTTTCTCATTAGGTATTTTAATGAACACAGGAAGGTTTAAATTTATTATTTCTAGCATTCTTGTGGTAAACACAGCTCCTAGATACACAGGAACCATGGCTTCTAGAGCAGGTTTTGGTTTTGAATGTAGGCTGCATTAATGAATATAGGAATTACAATACCAGACTTTATCAGTTGAACTAAAATGCCATGTAGACCAAATGGAAAAGGTCTTTATTTCTAAAGCCTCTTTTAAAAAAAAAAAAAGTTTACGTAGCTAAGAGATGTCATGGGGATTTGTGGTTAACAGAGTGATTACAATATCAGAACAGACTTGGCAGCTGCTCTGCTGCCATGCTGAAAAAATGCTGCTGCTTCACTGTGCCTGTGGGAGAGATCTTTTGGGGATGTGCTTTGGGTCATAGCTCTTCCTATTGTTGTTTTCACAAATTAAGCTCCTTCCCATATTAAGTTAAAGTTAATGAAGGTTTTCCCTGTCTCCCATATTGCTTTTTTAAACATCTTCCTTTCCATATTCAGTCTTCCCATATCTTCCATATTGGAGTTAGAACCAAAGGAGAAATTTTTGTGGGGCGAATTAATGGAAATGCCATAAATTTTGAGATTTTCTGAAGAATAAATTGCTGTCTTTCAACCCCTTGGTGTTTTCCATGTGTCTGAGACAGAGGGAGGGTCAGCTTCCCCATAGGGAGCTATGGGAGGGACCTCCACAGCATTGTCCTTTCACCTGTGATTTATTTTTTGGTAACAGAGAGATTCTTGTGTATTTTAACCCAATTAGTGGTTGGTTGTCCTTCCCCCTTACTCTTCTTTCACTGCAGCCCTTCTGTGGCCAGCTTTGTTCTCTATTGTTGATGCGATTCTCCTTCCACTCTTTCAGTTCTACCTTCTCTCCTCTCGCTGCTCCTTTGTCGCTTGCTGCCTCCCTCCTCCAGGACCCGAGTGCTGCTGGGGTGGATGAGGGAGTGTGGAGGTGTAGGGTTAGATACACGATGCGCTTATGTGCTGTAGCAGGGAATGGGATTTCATGACCCGGGGTAACTGTTGAGGCCCTGTGTTCTTAACTTTGCTCGAAGTGTGGGGAGAAATGCTCAAGAAAGTGCCCTGAAGATTAATTTCGTAGACCCATATGCAGTATCTGTTAATCTGCTTTTTTCAGAAAAACGTAAGCTACATTGTGTTGACCGGAAAGTAACTCTGATGGTTTGTACAGGTTAGTCCTAGTACAGTCTCCATTTGTGGTCTGATGTTCCAGTACTTGTTGTCTGTGCTGCATCACACGATAGGGCTAGTGACGTTTAATTATTTTGGTTCTCCCAACAGAAATGCATGTGCTCTTTCTTAATCTTCGTTTAAACACCTCAGTGCCTAATGCAACTCACTCTTCATCAGCCAGCTTCATTCAGTTACTCTTAATCCATCTCAAATGCTTTTAAACACTGCAATTTCACTTAGTTTCTGCAGGAGATGAACAGATTGCCCTTATTGCTTGCCAGCTGGGTAAACTGAAAAGATAGATTACACTGACCCTCTGTGCTCCACTGAGGGCTTCCCCTGGCTTTTGGTACAGCATCAGATTTGTCCTGGTTTGTGAAGGTATGTGCGAGTTCGTTCTGTCCTACCCCTGCAATACCTCTTCTGCTCACCTACCTCCTCGGTGCTGCTGTCCCTCTGCAATGTTGTCATTCACCGGCGCAAGAGCCATCTCTGTGCTGCTTGAGCCATCCCTGTGCTGCTTCTGCCATCAGGAAGGGGATTTCAGTATCACAGAGAAGTTGACTGCAAACTCTGTTGTCTATGCAGCGGTGCCTAGCCATAATGTGCCACCTTTGCTGCTGCAGCAGGGAGAGCAGAGGGGTGCAGTCCCCCACTGCATCCCTCTGGCTGCTCTGTCCCTGGGTGATGCCTGCCTAGCCGCATGGTCTGTGAGGAACCTTCTTCCTGGTGCTCTTCACTGCTGAGACCAAGGTCAGCAGCAGTTTGGCTGGGAAGGAGAGGTTGCATGGCTTTAATTCTGCTGAAGAGTAATAGGAACATTGCAGGTGATGGCTGCTAAATGCAGAGGTTATACCTCTGAGATAACCTTGGTACTTTCATATCACTAAGCATTTTCCTGTAGCAATTTCAACGTACAACATATGCAGAATTAGTAATGTATATTCACTTCATATTGGTTTTAAGAGAATACATTTTAAAAGGTCTGCTATGGTACTTTTGAAGCACCAAATACAGCACCATAAGAAAGTGTGGCTGTCCCTTCTGTTGTCACTTGTTCACCGTGGCTAGGGGATTATTTAATCAGGATTGCTTGGGCACCTGATGCCATTATTTATTCTCCATTTTTGTGGTGTTTTTAGCGGGGGAGACAATTGTCAGTGAACAGGAGCCTCATTATGCCCCTGTAATAAAGACTCGGTGATACTTAATAAGCGAAAACAGAGGTTTTTAGAAGACATGCAAATAATGAGATTTCATCTTTTCAAGAGATGACATTAGAAATAATGCCACCACTGCTGCCTCAAAGGTCCAATTGAAAAAATACCTCTTGGACATCCTGAAATCCACTGTGAATCTTCCACTGGTTTCAGTGAGGTCCAAGCTGCACCTCAGTACTAATGGAAATTTCTGCCTTAATCAGGCATGTGATTTGTAAGTCATTTTTAAACATCTAAGGTCCCGTCTTAGCTTTCTGTCACCCTTTCTGCCTTTGCTGTGGTTGCAGAGTGTGGCTGGAGCAGAACTGAGCTCTCTAGATTCAGGTAATTGCTGTTTCCAGCTTATTTGCCTTGTTGACGTATTAAAAAAGTGTTTTTTCTTAGCCAGAAGAAGGAATTGGGTACCTGTCAACTGCAGAATTGCTTACTGGTAGCTATTTAATGGCACATTTTTATTTACCAAGTGGTGCTATAGAGTGCATCGCTAAAGAAAGTGAACCTGTTTTAAATCTTTCCTCTCTGTTGACACAGGCTTTTGCTTCCTTCCAGTAGCAGCCCGAGCAGAGGCTGGATGCTCAGCCTCAGTGACTGGTTAAGACTGCAAATATCAACTATCTTCATGCCATACAAATAAGAACTGGCTTTGCAGGTTGCCACTGGGAGAGTGATACCCAAAGAAGCCTCCTTAACATGAATAGGCAAGGTGCTATGTTAGTTTGTAGGCAAATGCATGGCTTTAATGGGTTATTAAAAGTAGTTTAAAAGGCTTCCACTGAGGGAGGGAGAGGGGAAACACGAGAGCAATGTGGTTGCTGGGGTGTGATGCCTTTCTGGTGGTGTGCAGGGGGCAAAGGAAACAGTCAATATTAACCCCCTTTTTTAATCTTATGTAGGACTCCTTTAGCCAAAGGTATTAAAACTCCTATAGATAAAGCCTCTGTGAGGTGCTAACAGCTGAGGGTTTGTGTGGGTAGCTGCGCAGAGGAACAGAGGTGTTTGTTATATGGTGAGCTTAAACCATGCAATAACCTGGGAGAACAGTGAGTATAGAGCAAGAGGTATTAGCCTGGCATGTCCCAATTTACCAAACTGTGTCTCTGCAGCCAGGTTTATTTCAGGGGGCTCTTGCTGCTGCTGACTGTGAATGCAAAGCACAGTAGCAGTTCATTTTCAGAGAATTTCTATGTTAAGTTCAACTTTCAGAGTCACTTACACACGTAATGTATCTGAACTAGACTACTTCTTGGCTGTTCTCTAAGGTTTGGTCCAGGTGTTTTTCTAGAGCCTCAAATCACTTCTAAATCCCTCTAGATTTTTGCCCTATTTTAAGCTATCTATGCTCTGCTTTCAACCTGACAGAGCAAAAACAGTTTTTGTGGCTTCTGCTATGTAGCAATCAGTTTTGGTATCAGAGAAGCTTGAGGGTTGCTGTGCTGTGAGGGATGACTCCCACTGTTTCAAAACAATGGCAGGGAAAATTTAAGAATGCTGAAAGAAGCAAAGAAATATTGGCAGTCTTTCCTCTGGCAAAAATTAGAAACCAGTCCACTGGCATTTCAGAAATGTCAGCTTCATGTTACAGCTAGAATAATTTTTTTTTTCTTGTGCATGTGTTGAGAAACAGATACTTAAACTAACGTGAAATTTGGAAGAAATTTACTCAAGCATCTGTCACCATGCTACCTCAGATAAGGCTCATAAATTAGGAGAAATGTTTTATCCCAGAGTGTAATCATTTCGTGCTTCTGGATGGATTGGCCATGGGATGGACAAATCTTGAATCGTTCTGTAGTCTTAGGTGTGTGAGCAGAGTCTGAAGTTGAATCCAATCTTAGCTGAAACAGTTCTTAAACAAATTAAGTGTTGTGCAACTACGGTAAACCACTTTAAAAGGGGTTTTTAGAGCACGAAAATGTGAAAATTTGGCTCTGTGAATAAGTGACCTGTTTCCTTAAGGGTCTGAGTGTTTGCAGCTCCAGCTGTAGACTCTGGTTTTAATATGGACCCATAACACGGGCTAAGATGCATGGCTTTGGCTTTCCAAATACAAAAACGTCCATCTTAATTATTTTTCCACATTCATGTAATAACAAACCAAACCTCAACTAACATTAATTTTTGTGTTGTCTTTTTTTTCCCCCTCCCCAAAGCTGCAATATTCTATGTATTGAACTACCTAGTTTACCTGTATGTAAGCTCTCCAGAGAGTTAGCCAAGTATTTGTGGTCAACACTGTGGTATTCCTTGTTAACTGAAACATGGTTTTTGTTCCTTCCTATTTCTAAATGGATGGGGTCAAGAGATTAATTTCCTGTCAGAAGGTCACATGAATGAGCATGGGAGAACAGACTTTTTCTAGTCTTCCTTTTTTCCTGTGTGTGGGTTAAGCTGTTTTAGAAGAAGCCCAATAACAGACCATTTTCCTCCTCATCTGCTCAAGATACAAGTTGCAGCTGTCCAGGAGGTCCCATCCACTCCAGTCCTGGCAGGGAGCCTGGTGCTGCTGGCAGTGTATCTGAGAGCGTGCCTGGCTAGCTACTAGTGGTCCTGAAGACACCCCTTAAACATGCTGAGAGCTGCACTTACCTTGTGTCACTCTGTGAGCTGCCACGTCCACATTTGCCTGCATCTAAGCCCTCTGTGGTGGCTGGTGCACAAAACCATTTGCCTGTCTTTCACAGCAAACACTTAGCTCATTTTATACAAACGTCTCTTACGCATCTGTTACTCCCAGGAAGTTCCTCAAGATCCAAACTAGAAAAAAAAGACCATGCAAAATGAGTGGCATTTAGCTAATCCACATCTCTGTGCAAGATTTTACACCAAGCACATTTCCCCCGAAATAATCTATTTTGAAGAAGTGAAATTATTGGAAAGAAATTCTAATGATATACTAACCAGGTGGAGCTCTGTGTGTGCGTGTGCTTTGGAAAAGTGAGACCAGTCCTCCTAGATTTTCCTTTCCTTGGAAACTAAAAACATTTTAATGCCTCACAACCTGAGCTCAAGCAGAATTTAAGTAGGTGAATATGTCTCAGAGTCAGCAGTGGTGAGAAGGAATAAAAGAGCAAAAGAGATGAATCTGTGAAGTGTAGTTCTGAGCAAGTGGTGACGTGAGGAATGGATGCCAACCCCATTAGCATAAAGAAAAGCTTTTCTCTCTCCCTTTTACAGACGCGTCCTGGAGGGCGCTTGCAGTGAACAAGAGGAACCTGCAGCATTAATAGCACACAGGGAGACTGTTTTGGCACAGAAAAAACACTAGGTTGTTGGTTTTTTCCTGTAAAAATAAAAATTGAGGGAGAATATGCCACAGGAGTAGGGAGGAAAAAGCTCAAACTACATTTAACTGAAGTGTTCCCACCAAAAACAAAAATAAAACCACGTTTCAATTTCTGAAGGTTTGGGTTCAGTAACATGTCAATTCTTCATATTCTCTTGTCTTTGAGAAAGAAGCTAGCGGAGCAAGTTCATTTTAATCATTGAACATCTGGGAAATGATCCTATGAATAGATAGTTTAAGGGTGGTATGATGAAATCTTGCACTGTAGATATTGGCAAGAATCAGGTAAAATAATTCTAAAAGCTTGCGCTACTTGGAAGGAGAAAGCCCTGACTCATTTGGTAATTTTGTTGTCCACCATATGGGTGTGGAGTAGCAGGGCATGAACGTGGTAGAAGATTCAGACATCAGAGTGACCTTTGCTTTCATTCTGCTGTGGCAGCATCATGAGAGGAAGGGGAGCATCAGCCACCTTCCTGGGTGGAAGCCCCTGAGGCTGGGATGCGGCACTTCCCAGGTGAGAGGTTGGGAGAAGGGGCCTCCTTCCAGGCAGCTGGAGAAGCAACGTGGGTGAGCTGAGCTCTGGAGGGAACTGTGGTTTCTTCTCTTTCTGGCTCCTAAGAAGGTTTCTTTGACATGAGGGCTGAAGATATGCATAGGAGGGGAAAATGTGATCCTCAGCAGAAATCCCTTGAATCTTTATTTTCCATGAGATATTGAGTAAAGGTCGGAGGTTCTGGGAAGAAATGTCCAGTGTTTTGACCAGTGACCGAATTACAATTTATTTGTGGGCTTTTGTTTCATTTCCTGTTTTTGAGATTACTGAGGGATTTGTAGTTAGAAGATGCATATTCCAGTGCACTTTGTGACTTCAGACCCTTGGTGCTGGAGGTAGGCTCTGTTTACAGAACTGCAGTCGACCTTGTTTGAATAAACTAAAAGCACTGGAAATCTATTTCTGGCTTGCAGGGTTCAGGATGACCCATCTATAACGTGCAGTCACTTGAGTAGCCTGACAGTCATAGTAATAGCTGGGTTTTTTCAGCTTGCAGTAGACGTGTTCTTTTGAGAAGAGTTTTTTGGGGAAACTGGATCTATAGAACCTGCTATCGCAACAACAAGAAAAACGCAACCCCAACAACCAACCCCAGGTAATTGCAACATTACTTGCAATGTTTATGCCTCAAACCTGAGTGTCCCAGTGTTGAAGGGGTTGGAGCAGATACCAGTTTTTGTATCTTCCTGTTAGCCTGTGAGCATGTGTCTGGGACCTACAGCTCTCAGCCATGGGCCAAGACCACCCTTCTTCCTACAAGGCTGTATGACCCTTTCCAAGGAGAGGCAGTGGGGTGGAGGCAGTCAGCCTGCATATTGCGTGCCTCGCCCCTTTGCAACATAAGGAGCTACAGTAAGGTCCTTGACAAAATGTGCTGCTGTGCAGCACAGGCCCTGCCTTGCATAGTAAAAACTGCATTTATAGATAGTGGCAACTGCGCCTCGGTGGAGTTTGAAGATGTGCCAGGTGTGTTTTGAGCTAAGGGGACTGTGGTGGCAGGGAGACATGTCCCAGAGCATCTGTGTGGGGAAGAAGTTTACAGTCATGCTAACCGAAGTAGACCATTTGGCATGGTGGGGAACGGCTGCAGGGTCACCAGTGGGGTACCGGTGGCTCCTGTCTGTCAGCAAGTGCTGCACTGGCTGAAGGAGGAACATGCTGGACAGTGCCCCTTCCATGAGCCTTGGTTCACAGAGTGCCCTCAGGCCTCCCTTTCCACAGCCCTGGGTGGAGCTTGAGGTAGCAGGCTCTTTTTTTGATGTTGGCTCCTTGGTTTTCCTCCTCTTTCAATGAAATCCTTCTAATGGAATTTGTCAGTGAAGTCCTCCTACTTTGCAGTTTTTCTTTTTGATCAGCCTGTGTCAGAAAGTAGTTTGTGGTAAAGAAAACTCTTCCTGTTTTGCTTGATGTCTTCCGCGGCTGCTGTTCCCTCTGCACTGGTCGGAGGTGCAAAAACAGCATTCAGAGCGTTCAGAGAGTGGACTTTAGGTTTCTGTAACTGGTAGAAATTATCTCTTCAGCAGATTATCGAGAAATAGATGTGTAGTTCATTGAGATATTTGTTGAGTGCCCCTTCCCTTCAATGTTTTCAGATATAAAAATAAATTTGTACAAAGTTGTAAAACTATTAGTAAGTCACCTGACAGGAATTACTTGTTAGGAGAATGAGTGGTGGATTTTATTTTGCAAAACAAATAATTCTGCTGAATTTTGACTGTTGTGAACTTTGAGGCTGCTGCTGCCCTTACATCTTGGGTTTTTTTATCAAAGCTTCTGAGAGTGAGGTACGAGAAGAGTAATTCTCCCTAAAACTTTGAAATAAAGGACTTGAAGAAATATTTTTAACTGAATTTTTTAATCTTAAAAGTATTTTGGTTGTATTCTGGTCTGAAATCAGAACTATGAAGATTTGCACCAGGTTAGAGAGAGAGTATTTTTTGAATGAATTTTTAATTGCAATCTTTTAAAATTAAAAGTACTTTTTTAATGGAAAGGAACCTTTCGTTTCAAGGTGTATGCAAAAACTTCGTGCGGACAGTTCAATAATCTAAATTCACCTGGAATTCCTTTCCTAGTGACATTTTACTGAACTTTCCACATTTTAGAGTGAAATGGTGTGTTGCCTGTAGGTGAACAATCTCTTTCCGCTCCCATTGAACTCTATGTGTAGGTGTGAATGCATATAATTAAAGACTTGGGGACAGGTTGTGAAACAGAAAATGAGAGAGGAAGACCTCTCTATTTCCAAAAACCATCTGTTTCATCTGCTAATTAAAGTGACCATCTTGTACGCAGGATGTTTTGCAGCTGTGGGAGCACTGCAGCAGCTCCAGGCAAGCATGGGGCAGAGACAGCTTAGGGGCAAGACTCTGCTTTTGGCCCTCACAGGAACGGAGTGCTGGAAGATGCACGATTCAGGAGTTGCTACGGCTGGTTTCAGTGAATCTAAAGTATATTAAGCATAGTGTTCTTAATATACTTACTATAGCTCTTCCCAGAAGGTGCAGCTGAAGGTGAAGTGCATGGCAGAAGAAGATGGTATTAGGCAGAGGATAGGGTAAACCCCTAACCCACTTTTATTGTGGGGTGAGGCCGAATGTATTGTCATGCCTGTGTAGTTCAATACAAGTTACTTTTTATAAAAATATGTTTGTCCACAAACTGTGATCTTTATTTTAAACCAGCAGCAATATGCTTAACAGACTAAATAAAACACGAATGGCCGCTTGACAGCTGAGAAAGTCACCTCTGTTGTGTTTTTAATTGTTCATATAGGGTCCTGCTGTAAGCTGATGCTTTCTGTTATGCACGATCTTGAACTAAATTTTAATAATCTGACCTCAGGGCTCAGATGTACTTACCTGTCATGTGATAGAAGCTTGATCAGGTTGAGAGATGAAAGTTTCTCTACAGGGAACAAAATTCAGAAATATAATCTGTAAAGAATTTACAGTAAATGCAAAACCAGGTGTAAATATGTTGAGACACTGCATAGGGGTATAGTAAGCAGCAGTTACAATAGATGCTGTAGATAGGAGAACGTAGATTCTTTATCTTGCTGTTCTCTTGAGACTCTTGCAGTAACAGAAACCTCAGACTGCTAAAGGATTCTTGGGGAGTGTGCAGCAAATATTTTCACTGTGTTAGGTTAATACCTCTATCAGTTATTCAGCTTGGAAAAACTGAATGCTTTTGAAGAGAATCCTGTAACACATTATGTTTCATGATTATGCTATGTTTCCCTAGAAATGTCAGCTAACACCCCCAAAATCTTAGAGGTTGGTTAACTGGGGTGTTGGTGTTTCTGTCCTCCTGTAATTAGTTACGTGGTATGAAATGCAACACAGATGTTAAGCTCATGGACTTGAGAGTAGGTGTGCATATTCCTTTGCAGACCTCCATGTTTTAAAAATGTTTGTGCAGATCCATACCTGAGGCTTGGTTGGTGGATTCCCTTTGCCGGGTGGCCAAGTGCTTTTTGTTCATGTGGGCTTAATTTGGGTGGTGTTCTGCAAATTTTAGGGAAAAGCATAGCCAATGTGGACTTCATGTACAATCAGTAATTGCGTGGCTGATACATGGTGTTGCTGTATCACTTTTTCTTCTTTTTTTATCCCTTCTGATGGAGAGGTTTAAGGGATATTGAGCCTTGGGGAGCTAGCTTTGCCCTTCTTGGGAAGATGGGAATGCAGACATGATAGATGACCATCCCTGGAGCTTGGGTAGGTCATGGCTGTCCTTGGAGGAAAGCAGCACTATCCTGGCAGAATCTCCAGCTGTTGTTCCTCACACCTCAGCTGCATCTTCTGGCTTCCTTGTTGCATTACTGATAAAGTTTAACGAGGCACATTGGTAATGTTTGTCTCGTGCTCCCTCATCAGTCAAAGCCACATTCGCAAGGAGTGGAGAAATTCTCCCAGTCTGATGGACCTCCACAGTCAGTCTGGATGGACTCTCCAAATGCCATGGAAATGATTGCTTAGTTGCATGACAACTAAATGCTTTAAAATTATTTTCATAATTACACATTTACATTTGTGTTGCAGCCTATAGGTCTGTGTCCCTGCCACAGCAGGAAGCACAGTCATCCCATAGGAATGGTCCAGTGCCAGAAGGATGAGTGCGGAGTGGGGACACAGGGCCTTCCTGGCCACACACCTATCCTTTCTGGCTGTTGTTTTCCTGTGTCTCCTGGTCAGGGCCAATTATAGCCTCCTCCACTGAGTGAAGGAAGGCAGAAATTAATCTGGAGGGAAAACTCTTCTGCCTGGGTGAGCAAATAGAAGGAAACTCTCTCATTGACTGTGTTGCTTGAATCTCTTTATGAGCTACCTGGAGCTCAGAGCTCTTTATCTGACCCACCATCAGAGCTGGCAGGGGCCCAGCATGATCTCTGCTAGCTTGAGCTGAAGGATTTACTGGCTTTTGCCAGCTGCCTTCCCCTTGGCAAAGCTCTCTGCGAGCAGAACCAAGAGCAGGCAGGGTGTCTTGGTGTGTGCAGCTGGATGCAGCCCCCGTGAAGCCTGGGAGCAGCTGTTACCTGAGTGCTGCACAGCAGCAGCGCTGGGCTCCTTCTTCTCCTTCTGGTCTTTGAAGGCCCCATGCACTCCATGGCAGATGGATGGGATCGATGCCCACATTTCCCAAAGGTGCAATTCTTCAGGCCCTTCTGTGGGCCAAGCACTGCCTTCCCCTTGCTTCACCCTGGCAATGTGCCTGGTGAAACTCTGCTTTGCACATGGGCTGTGTTTAATCCCTTATTGAAGGGAAATATTGCATCCTTATCTACCCTTCACCTCCCCTGGTCCTCCTGCAATTACTCCCTCATCGCTGTCCAGCAGCAGCCCTTGGACTGGGAATTGCCATCAGTCTGGCAGGGGTGTTCCTGCCCTGCTGCAGCATGACCAGCTAGCAAGGCCCTCCCCTTCCTTAGCCCCACTGGATTGAGAGGCTTCCTGCCCCTTCCCTTGTCTCTTCAAGGCATGGAAAGAGGCTTGTATGTCCTTTCTTAAGATACTCACCTTATCGTCCTTGACTATAACCACTTATTTATACTGTGTTCCTAAGCTGTGCCATTTGACCTCTGTGTGTGACTGGGTGAAGACTTTCTGTCCACCTGGGAGGCTGACTGTGGGCACACTCGTCTTGCTGAAGAGACTGAATTTTAGTTATAATATAACGGGTGCATGAAAAGATTAAAATGATGTAATGGAAAATCAATTGCAGGTTAATGATCATAGACAAATTCATGGTTTAAACCTTATTTTTTTTGTATTGCAAATGAACATAAAAATTTGCGTGTACCAATTGGTTTAAAAGGAGATCTTGAACAATCTAGTACAAATGGTGCTGGGCCATCTTGTCTAGACTGTGCTCTTCCTAGAAGGGTTGGACTAGATGATCCCTGAGGTCCCTTCCAGCCTGTGATTCTGTGTGCGCGCACATGTGTGTGAAATGTTAAATTTGGCGCAAAGACTGTGTAGGGAGACTGCTGCAAATGGTCACGTTAAACGCAGCCCTACTTGGATGAGCTGCCTGCAGTGAGAGAGTTGCAGCTGCACAGTGCCAGCCAGCCACAGGTGTGGGTGAGGCAGGCCACCTCGCTCCCACAGCCGCAGCGCTGAGAGCAGAGAGGGGTTCATGGGAAAACCAAGGAGGACACAGACCCTTCATGAAGTCCTGGTGGGTTTGTTACTCCTCACATAGAAACCTTGAACCTTTTGTTTAGAGTACATCAGTGAGAAGCTTAAAGGCACTTCAGACAGCTTCCCATCTGCTTTCCATTTTTGTTGCCGGTATTGCAGATGAATGGAGCCTGATAAGAGTAGCCGATTTAATGCATGTCTTGAGTCCATTTTGCAATTAAATGTACTTTAATTTTTCACAAACTCTTTTCCAATTCAATTTAACAGTGATTCCTGGCTAACACGCAAAATGTCTTAAACCCTCAGCTCCGTTCAAAAAACAGTGCAGGTAGTGATATGGATAAGAAAACCACTGCTGCTATTAGGCTTTATCTCAAACTATATAATTTATTGTTACTGCTCTAAGTAATTTGTATTTATTGTTAACACCGTATTTAGTTTTATTTACTATTAACACAACTATTCTGTATTAATAGCCTAACTGATGAGACAATGTATATTCTCAGTGCCCTTAAAAATTTCCTTAGGAGTAAGACTCTTTTTTTCCAGAATTGGGAACAATGCAAGCAATATTAACAGTCAACCCTTTAGGCCAACAGTTGCCACTTTTTATTCATACGGTACCTACCCAGTGCTGTCCAACTCCCTGTTGCAACATCTGGATGCTGCCATTACACAAATATTTACTACCCACTAATTATAGCAGTAAGCAATACAAAAGAAAGGTTTAAGGTTACTGTGTTGGTTTTTTAAGGGCAACTAGCTGGTTTTATTTTCTACTACCCCTGTAGTTGCATGGTAGCTAATTTGCACCCCAATGTGTTCTGCCAAAGGTTGTTTGTTTATTTCTCCCGCGCTGATGTCTTGTCACTCTGTGGTTAATGTTATGTTTCTGAAGACAGGGCTATAAATTAATTTTGAACAGGACACCTCTAGGAGACAAAAACCCCACACGTAAATAGTGGTCCATAGATGGATGAAGATTTAGGTTTGAACACCAACCATAATTTGTTTGTGGTTTTATTTTTAATAAAACCAAAACAGAACAGGATTGAGCTGCATGCTTCTCGAAGACAGCCACGCTTCAGCACTTGAGGCACTGGGGGTTCATTACTTGAGTAAGCAAAATCTCTCAGATTAGTCTTAAAACCTGCCAGGCTGCCACTGGGGAGAGCTGGCCCATGGGCAGCTGGGGGGATGCAGTCTTGGTGTCTTAAAAGTACATCTGTGCTAACCAAGTCACTGTGTTTTGTCACATCAAGGGTTTGCCAGTGGATCCTGATGATGGTGTTCTGAGTTGTGTGCTTATATGAGGAACCTCTGTGGTTTTGTCAGCTTTTGCACCCAGACCAGCTGGCAGGTTAGCATGCAGCACCTGGGGCTTGCCCTGGGCTGGAGTCTAGCATGTGCAATTTCTGCCACACTTCCCCTCCCCTTTCTGCATAGTGCAATGAAGATTTAATAGTTGACTGTTGTTATTGTGGATTTTTGTAGGAGCCAAGGGCTCATTAAAAACAGAATACTCCTTCCCAGTAGATCCCTCCCCTAAAATCCTTGGAGACTTCAGTTGAGGTGGGATTTGCATGTGACTATTCAAGATCAGCTTGACTTTTACAATGCAAAGAGGATGTTCTGGGATTTATTTTTTTTTTTTTCTGCCTGGGTTTTCCTTGTTGCCACTTGTGAACAACCAAGATAATGTGTATCATGAAAGTTGCAGAGGAGTTCTGCAGCTGCCCATGCAAGCGCTGATGTGAGCGCAGGCCCTTCTGGTGGTGATCTGTTGATTGCCACCATCACACCATTTACCGTGTGAGCACTTGCTGTGGTTAATAGTGCCTGTTAGGCAACAGCAGTCCAGCTGTGAACCCCAGAAGGATAATGGGCCAGTCATGGTTTCTAGCAGTGGCAGCTATAATGGCGTTATGTTACAGTGGCTTGCCCAGCTCTGTACCTCTAGACCTGGAGTGAATATTCCTGTGGAAGTTGAATGGCACAGGCTTCTGCCCAAGTCCTGGGCTCTCTCTTCAATGCTTCTTCTTAATACTTTTATAGAAGAGAAGGACTTACTGGAAATCTTTTCCTTACAAAGAGGACTTGTGAGAAACATTATGTGCTTTCAAATAAGGCATAAAAATGTACTCGCTGATCAATTTTCTGTCCTCATTAAGTCTCTTAGAGGTGAGTTCAAGGGAAAAAATAAAGATGGGGAAAAAAATAAAGATGGGAAGAGCTTGGAAATTAAGTCTCTCTATTTACAATGAAAAAAAAATAAAAAATACTGAAAAAGACTGAAACTCAGTGACGTGAGAGGTGGAGGACAGACTTAATTATCACAGCATGCAGCTGTACTTCCACATGTATTATTTTCACTTTACTATTAGATACTTAATGATTGTGGATAGCCAGTGTTCTCTCCTTGTTTGTTCTAAATGTTTCATATGTGTAATGCAGTATAAGATGCCATTGCCAGTTGTAAGAACAGAGATTGATAGAGCAAAAAAACCCCATCAGTGTTTATACACACTACAAACTGGACAGGTACTGACTAGTAATAGAAAGTTTATTCCTATAATAAAGGAAAGGGAGGTAAAAGCAACGAAACTCACACCTAGAATCAGGAATTACAGTTTAAGATGCACGCTTGATGCACATCAAGTAATTAGTTTTCTGGACTTCTAGACCAAATTTGTGTAAAATGTGCAACATGAATCATTCTCTCTTGTTCCTGGATATGTACATGAGGAAATTTCTGTATTGTGTTCCTGGAAATGACAGGGATGCACAGAAGAGCATCATTCTAACTTCTAGCATGAAGAAAGGCATCTGTAGCTAGAAGCTCCTGGCTCCTCATGTCCTGGAGGTTCAGAGCTGAAGCTCTGAAACTCAGTTTTTCACCATACGGGTGCTCTGATGTGGAGGCCCAGGGTGTTGCATGAATTTTGAGTCTTGAAGGGAGGTGAAGTTATGTTGCACCCTATCTGAGGTAAGGCTTGTTTTTTGGATTTGAGTTCTGTTGTGGTGAGACGGGTGAGTAGGGTTAATGCGGAGCTATATATGTCAGCGGGTGCTTCCCATTTATCTGATGGATGAAGCTACACTGGTGAAGCTGAATGAATGAATGAATCATGCATGATCCTGTGATGTAGTCCTTGCGAAAAAGAGAAGTACATAAATCTACAGACTGCATAAAAGAGGGAAAGTGGAGGAGAGCACTTGGATAATTCTTTTGGTTTTCCACAATGATGCACTATTTGATATTTTATTCTTCCCTACTAATGTTAAATTTGAATGTACAACCTTTGTTACATCAGTTCTTAATCCATCAGCAGTTTCCTGTATTTGCTGGTGCTTCAGAAAATGTGTAAGATAATGTTAATTGTAGAGTTTAAGGAAGAACATTTTACTTTCTCCCCTTTTATTGTCTGTATTTTGACAGACTTAGCATATATTCATTTCACTCTTCCTTCTTGCTTAGGATTTTCACAGAGCAAGAGGGGGAGAGCTAAACATGGGATAAGACATCCTTTATGATGTTTGCTGTTGGGGGAGGATAAAAGGAGGATTTGGCCCCAGTTATGTATGCATTATTGCATGAACAATTTAGTTTTATTTGATAGTTTCCACCAGGAAGTACCTTCAGTGTGAAGAGACTTCTTAGGTTTTGCAGGGAGAAAGGGGCAGTCACATGCCAATCCTCAGTGCCTGGAAAGCAGGACGCAAGGACCATGCTCTGCTTTCCACCTGCTCTGCTGGGTGTGCACAGGCATTTGGAGATGAGTTTAGGCAGCACGTGTCCCTGAGATTGTCTCAACCATGGCAGGGATAAGAACAAGCCCTGGTCACCTCCAGGACTCAGGAGAACATTTAAGATGATGCATAGTCATCTTTGCTCTTTATCAAGATCAGGTCTCCCTAATATTGAAAATGTCACCAGGAAATACAGGCTAGGCCCACTTAGTGATGATGTTTCTTCTTTGTCAGTCAACATTAGAGAAGTAAGAGTCAATTGGTTTGATCCTTAGGCTCTACGTGTAATGAAAGGTCTACACCTTCTTTTGTCTGCCTCCTCTCAGTAGGCAGAGAACAGAGAGTGTGGAGGGAGATCAGTGTCTGTATCAGGGAGGAGTGGGATTTTTTGAGAAGAGTGGCGGTGCTATGGCAGAATGGGAAGGTGAATGCCACTTTAGGACTAGCTCCTTGCTGCATGTTTTTTGTTTGGAGTTAGCAGTTTGGTCTGTGGGAGGTTTGCATGCAACTTATACATTGGAAGGTGCACACCGGAAGCCATTTGCATCAGGAAGGCAATTTCATGTTGAACACATTCTTTTTTCTGTATGCTGTATTATGAATATGCACAGAATAACTCTTGATGCTTTTATATATAGCCTGCTTTTTTATTTCAGTAAGCATCTCAATGTTTGTTGGAGCTCAAGAACTAAGTAGTTTTGAATAGTGGTTAAAATCACAGATTGCTAAAGCTATTTAACGTGTGGACAGTGATTTGGTTCCCCACAGTCCTTGCCTTCTCACCCAGTTTTATCCATTGCAGCATGGCTGATAAAGGGCTGGTGTTGTGCACTATGCGCTCTTTGTCTCAGCCCTGAAGATGCTGACTTCCTTCTATCTCAGGAGGTCATTATTGCTGATGAGATTAGAGGTTTATATCTTTAGGTCCGAGTCATTATTCCTAATTTAATCTATGCATTTGAAAATGTTTCCTCTAATAAAATTGTAAGGACTTTACGTGATTTGTCATGCTTATCAAAAACATGATTTTAACATTTTCATATTTAGAGGCACTGAGCTTCTGGAGAGGAGTATACATTAGTACATCATTGCTGGGCCAATTTCCTGCCTCTCCGTATCTCTCTCTCCCCTCCCAGTAAATAAGAATAACCCAGTCAGTGTAATCACAATGATGTACAGCCAGTGTGGCACTGGAGTCAGACCCTTGCAAACAGCTTAAAATCCTGGGAGAGGTCCCTTCTGCAAGCAGGATTGCTTTTCTGCCACCGCCTTCATCATTCAGCTGTATGCTCTGCCTCCACGTGAAATAGACTATTAGCGGGCTTATGATAAAGGAGAAAATAACCATCTATAATGTAGAGGCCTGACTGGAGAAATGGCTTTTATGTTGCAAAGGGAATGAGATAAATAGCATCCCACAGTGGGAACTGAATTACTAAGGCAAGGCGAGAGCAGCAGTGTTACAGCAGAGTTGGGTGTTTGTTCAGAAGCTTTGAATAAAATTAATCCAAATGCTTGGTTTTCAGGAATGTTCCTGGAATGTGTTAGGACTACTACTTAATTCAAATTACCTTTGTTTTTAAACAGTCTGCTGTACACATTTGGGTTCAGGCAGGTGAGGAAGGAGCAGGGGACATGAACTTACTATGTGCCCCCTGTTTGAACACACAGTTGGTGCTGTTCCATGTGTTGCTCCCACAGCTTGGCTTCTGAGGCAGGAGACAGGTGGAAATCACCCTGATTTTGATCTTACAGGTGATGAACTGATGCAAGGAGGGAGAATTTGACCCTATCTAAGGTGAGATGAGGGGTCTGTGGGAGGGCTGACATTTTTATCAGCTCTCAGGGGCCTTGGTAGTGTCCCAAAAGCCAGGCTTTTGTGGGGCTGGACGCAGTCATGGTGATGGAGGGGCCAGTGCTGGGCAGTCTCTGAAGTGCTGCGGAGGGGTGCCAGCTCACTGGGATTCTCACTTGGACTTTGGGGGTATTGGTGCTCCTCGCTGCTCCCATAGAGGAAGAGCCTACTTGTATGGTAATGCTTGGGATAGAAATGACTGCGTCCTGCCTTCTACCTCTAACCCTAAGCCAGTTGCTCCTCCTCAGGCAACAGTCTAAAAGTACTGTGCGGGTGAAAACACCAAGGGGTGGGGCGGGGTTTGTCTGCATTATAGTGGCGCGGCAGCAGCAGCACGGTGGCTGGTGATACGACAGCGTAACTGGCAAATCACAGTAGGCAGATGGCAGGTCTCACACTAAAAGAGACGATGTGTAAACGACCAAAGATAGGTTTTAACAGTCTTTTTCAAAGCCAGAAGTTTGTCACTGTATGAGCTCTCAGTCTAAACATCCCTGTGAAATTTCAAGCCTGAAGTCTACTAGTAGTTTATTAAATAGTTCTGGCAACTGAAATGGATGCTGTGAATCACTGTGTGCATGCCTGAGTGTGGGGTGTCTTGGATGTCTCAGGCATTTGCTGTTCAGTGCAGGCCAGCCAGGCTGTGCCCACTGCCTCTGTGCTGGCTGCTGGGCTCCCACTGGCCAGCTGACCCACAGAATCACAGAATGGTAGGAGTTGGAAGGGACCTCTGTAGATCATCTTGTCCAACCCCCCTGCTTGAGCAGGCACACCTAGAGCAGGGGGCACAGGAGCGCATCCAGGTGGGTTTTGAATGTCTCCAGGGAAGGAGACTCCACAGCCTCCCTGGGCAGCCTGTGCCACTGCTCTGGCACCCTCACAGGAAAGAAGTTTTTTCTCATATTGAGGTGGAACTTGCTGTGTTCCAACTTGTGCCCGTTGCCCCTTGTCCTGTCATTGGGCACTATTGAATTGGGCCTAGTCCCATCGTCCTGACACTCACCCTTTAGATATTTATAGGTATTGATGAAATCACTCCAGTCTTCTGTTGTCCAGGCTGAACAAACCCAAGTCTCTCAGCCTTTCCTCATAAGGGAGATGCTCCAGCTCACTGACCATCTTGGTAGCTCTCAGCTGGACTTGCTCAAGCAGTCCCTGTCCTTCTTAAACTGGGGGGCCCAAAACTGGACACAGTACTCCAAATGTGGCCTCACTAGGGCAGAGTAGAGGGGGAGGATAACCTCCGTCGACCCGCTGTCCACACTCCTTTTAATGCATCCCAGGATATCATTGGCCTTCTTGGCCACAAAGGCACATTGCTGACTCAGGGTCAGCTTGTTGTCCTCCAGCACTCCCAGGTCCTTCTCAACAGAGCTGCTTTCTAGTGGTTCAGCCCCCAGCCTGTACTGGTGCATGGGGTTGTTCCTCCCCAGGTGCAGAACCTTGCACTTGCTTTTGTTGAATTTCGTGAGGTTCCCCTCGGCCCAGCTCTCCAGCCTGTCCAGGTCTTGCTGGATGGCAGCACAGCCTTCTGGTGTATCAGCCACTCCTCCCAGCTTGATATCATCAGTGAACTTGCTGAGGTTATACTCTATCCCATTATCCAGGTCATCAATAAATATGTTGGACAGGACTGGACCCAGCACAGACCCCTGGGGAGCACCACTGGTGACAGGCCTCCAACCAGACTCCGCTCCATTGATCACGACCCTCTGAGTTCTGTTGTTGAGCCAGTTCAGTGTCCACCTCACTGTCCACTCATCCAACCCACACTTCCTTAGCTTGCCTGTGAGGAGGCTATGGGAGAGAGTGTTGAATGCTTTACTGAAATCAAGATAGACAACATCCACTGCTCTCCCTTCATTGACCCAGCCAGTCATGCCATCATAGAAGGCTATCAGGTTGGTCAAGCATGACCTTCCCTTGGTGAATCCATGTTGACTGTTTCTGACAACCTTCTTGTCCTCTACATGTCAAGAGATGACCTCCAGGATGAACTGCTCCATCACCTCTCAAGGGAGGGAGGTCAGGCTGACTGGTCTATAGTTTCCCAGGTCCTCTTTCTTGCCTTTTTTGAAGATTGGAGTGACATTGGCTTTCCACCAGTCCTCGGGCACCTCTCCTGTCCTCCACGGACTTTCAGAGATGCTGGAGAGTGGGTCAGCAAGAACATCCACCACCTCCCTCAGCACTTGTGGGTGCATCCCATCGGGGCCTGTCGATTAGTGAGTATCATGCGAGACCCACCTCAGGTCTGCACAGGACAGGCAGTAGGAGAACCAACCTCAAGCAACAACCAAACAAAATGCTTGGCTAGGGCAGAGCCATCGCTGGTGAAGCGGTGGTATGTTGGGTCTCTGTGCTGCCCAGCTGCCCTTGGCAGGTCTTTGCCTTTGGGGATCCGCTGGTGCCACGTGCCTCTGCCGCTGTTGGAGGGGCTGGCTCACTTTGCCCTTTGGTCTCAAGGATCAGAACTGCTGATTTCTTTCTGCAGCCTCTGTCTTTGCCATGCACGGCTGTGTGGTGTGCAGTGCACTGCCTGGAGGGGTTAGTGTAGATATGCCTGTGCTCTGCAGACAGTTGAAAAGATGAGGCTGGCTTTTTTGCATTTCAACTCCTATTCTTTCTTCTTTTTTTCTGGCTGATCTGTTTTAACAGCAACGCTTAGTTGAGGAGAAG